>NC_133661.1:183708305-184060742 GCF_037893015.1 Macrotis lagotis | reverse complement strand
AAACTGTGGCTCCTTGGTGACATGAAAAAGGTTCGATTAATTAAAAATTTTGGGGGAAATTAATTGAAAATTTGACAACAGGCAGCATAAGCCAGACTTTCCACTGTCTCCTACGTACCTGCCCAGAGAGTCAGACTCTTTTTGCCCTAAATAACATTTAGGCACTGACCTGAAATCTACAGAATAAAGTATATTCCATCATTTAAAAGATAATCAAGGGTAAGGGTGCATGCTGGGAGAGGAGTCAGTCAAGATGGCTCTCAAATTGAAGTTCCCAATGTCTGCTACAGAAATATATTGAAGTTCATATCAGATCAAATAATGATTAAGAAATCTAATGAAAAACTACTGGAAGTGACTTTATATACCTCAAAACTTCATGAGAGGTCAGCAAGATGTCTATAGACAACAAACTATATGGGAGCCAAAACAAGATAAACTTTCAATGTGATAAGAAATGGTCAGGGACATGTATGTCTGTAAGGCAGGGTGTTTGAAAACAAGAGTGAAAAACTCCCTTAAGATGATTCCAGAGTGATCAGAGAACTCTGTATTGAAGACATTGGAAGTGTCTATGAAGGTTAGTAGCAGGTAGTAATGAGTAAAATCTTTCAGAATTCAGACCAGTATAGCCTGGGTTCAAGGGTTCTGCAATATTTAATTTAACACTCTTTCCTGAGATACTAGAAAGAATCTTCATCATCTAGCACTTTGAACCTCAAATACCCAGACAGTCTAATTCTAGAAGATTGAAGCAGAAACTTGGGGAGCAAAAGGCAAGACTGAGTATTTTAGGACACCCCACCCAAAAGCATAGCAGAGGTCAGTGTGTGGTGTTAGTACAAACTCCTAGTTCAGGTACTAAATCTGGAGAGAAGAGTAACAACAACAACAACAAAGAACAATAAGAAAAAATGCCAATTAACTGGTGTCAAAATTATTACCAATTTGGAGATTCTCAAAAAAGAAGACACAATCAAATATGTACAACTGATAGCAGAAACTATAAGGGGTGAAAATGATTTTCCATAAGAGTTATATGAATATTTATATAAAAGATATTTTAAAATATTATATAAAAGATTAATAAAAATCCCTGGGAAGTAGTTCAAGGAAAGATATTTTAAAAATCATTGGAGTTCCTGAAAAATTGTTTCAAGAAAGCATAAATAAAATTTTCCAGGATCTATTAGAAACAGAAAGCAAAATAAAAATCAGAATATTCCCCAATCATCTACTGAAAGGAACCATCAAAAGGAAGTCATAGAGCATTCCGGTCAAAATCCAAATTTCCCACATTAAAAATTGCATTCTGCAAATATCACTATAAAAAATTCAAGTACCAAGGAATTATGTCAGGAACATGTAAGATCTTCTTTAAATGAAAAGTGATGTTGAAATACAATATTAAGCAATTACTATAGGCTTAAAAATAAAACTTACCATGAGAAGTGGAGTATTATTATCCTGGAGGTTAAAAAAATAGATCCTTATTGGAAGAGCAGATTTTCAATGATTTCTGATGAAAATGTCCAAACTGAATGGGAACTTTAAAAAACAAACACAATAGTCCAGAGAAAACTGGAAAGGTAAATTTATTTGAGAATTTGGAAGGAGCTGTATGACAGTGTCATACTGAAATTCTATTGGGGAAGATGAAATGTGTCTTTTAAGAATCTTAATATCTTCAAAGGGTGTCGAGGGAATTAAATAAGAAAACCTAAGAATGGAATTATTTTGTTATGAAGATTTTAAGAGAGAAAAGAGAAGCAAAAGAAAAATGAGTATACTAGTACAGAAAGTAGAAAGAATAGAATAAGACCTGCCATTTCTCTTAATTGGCTGTGTAAGAATAAGAGGATATAAACATAGAAGAAAATATTGGGGAGTGGGCATCACATGAACTATTTTTGAAATAAAAGAGTATTGAACATCCACAGTGTGTTGTACAAATACATCAAACTGAACAGGGAAACAAGCAAGGGAAAACAATACAACAGAGAGAGAAGCTGCAAGCCAAGCAAACTTCCAAATTCTACAAAAAAATTTTAAATTATTTATTTATTTATTATTTCATCCATATACTTATGTATATTTTTAACTTAGAAAATTTCCTTCCACCATCCCCTGCCCCCTCAGTGGCAAGTAGTCAAGTTATTATACATACATATTTGTGATAAACATATTTACAAGATTAGTCATTTTTGGCAAGAAGAATAAGGATTAAAGGAAATATATGAAAGATATTTTGAATAAAGTGTTCATCAGATTCTGAAGGGGGATTTTGTTTTGTTTTGTTTTTTTTTGTTTTGTATTGTTTTTCTTCCTCTGCATGGGGTTAGCATTGTCCATAGCCAGTCTAATATGGTTGTCCTAGCTCTGAACTGCTAAGAACAGATAAAGGTTGATCCTCTCATAATGTTGTTATTAATGTGTACATTGTTCTCTTGGTTCTGCTCTCTTTGCTCAGCATCAGTTCTTGTAATTCCTTCCATGCTTCTCTAGAGTCCGACAATTTATGGTTTCTTATAGAACAATAGTATTCCGTGGTATTCATGTACTATATAACTTGTTTAGCCATTCCCAATTGATGGGCATGCCCTTAATTTCTAATTCTTTGCCACTATAAAAAGAACTGCTATGAATATTTTGGAACATATGAGATGTCCCAATTTTTATGATTTCTTTTGAATACAGGCCTAGAATTGGAATTACTAGGTCAAAGGGCATGGACAGTTTTATTTCTCTCCCACAATCTCTCCAATTTTGATCACTTGCCCTTTTTCTCATCTTAGCCAACCTTACAGGTGTGAGGTGATACCTCATAGTTGTTTTAATTTGCATTTCTTTAATTAATAATGATTAGGAGCATTTTTATATGATTATAGATAGCTTTAATTTCTTCATTTAGAAACTGTCTATTCATATCCTTTGACCATTAATCAGTTGGGGAAATGGCTTGTAACCTTTAAATGTGATGCAATGCTCTATATATTTTAGAAATGAGACTTTTATTAGAACTCCTAGTTGTGAAGATTTATTTCTAACTTCCTGCTTTCCTTCTAATTTTGACAGCATTGCTTTTATTAGTGCAAAACCTTTTAATTTATTATAATCAAAATCATTCATTTTGCAGTTAATATTGTACTCTATTGTTTGGTCATAAATTTGTCCTCCTTTCATAGAACTGATAGATAATTTCTGGGTTTATTAATTTATCTACATTGTCAGCCTTTATATCTAAATCCTGTACCCATTTTGACCTTATTTTGCTATAGCATTTGAGATGTAGGTCTATGCCTAGTTTTTGCCATACTATTTCCCAGTTTTCCCAACAATTTTTGTCAAATAGTGAATTCTTATCCCAGAAGCGGATGTCTTTGGGTTTGGCAAATAATAGATTGCTGTGATCATTTGCTGTGGTTCCTTTTGAACCTGTCCTAATCCACTGATCCATTACTCTATTTCTTAACCAGTACCAGTCAGTTTTGATGACTACCACTTCATAGTATAGTTTCATATCTGGTAGACTTAGGCCACTTTCCTTTACATTTTTTCCCATCATTTCCCTTGCTATTCTTGACCTTTTGTGGCTCCAGATGAATTTTGTTAAGATTTTTTTCTACCTCAGTTAAAAAGGTTATTTGGTACTTTGACTGGAATGGCACTAAGTAATTTCATTTGATTAGAATTATCATTTTCATTATATTAGCTCAACTTCACCATGAGCAATTAATATTTTCCAGTTATTTAGATTGGACTTTATTTGGGTGAGAAGTGCTTTATAATTGTTTTCATATAGTTTCTGGGTTTGTTTTGGGAGGTAAATTCCCAAGGATTTAATGTCTAAAACAGAAATTGTAAGAAAGAAAAAATAAAAGTAAAAAAAGTTCCTTTAAAGAGAGTGACTTAGAATGCCTCAGATATTTGGGGTTGAACAAATCATAGTATAATGGTCTGATGAAATATTGCTCTGTAAAAAAAAAATGAAGAAAGAAACAACTTCAGGTTGTTTGGTTAGTACAATTTGGTTAGTACAAATTGATACAGAATGAAGTAAGCAGAAACAAAAGAATAATTTATTAAATAGAGCCACATTATGATGTGCAATACTTAAGAATTCTCATCAATGCAATGAACAATGACACTTCCAGAGGGTCCATAATGAAGCATTTCACCCACCTCCTGAAAGGGAGGAGAGCATTTTTAAACATAGCTGCTTTATTTCTGGACTGGGTCACAGAGATTTCCTTAATATTAACCCAAATTAGAGCAGTTAGGTGGTGCTGTGGCTCTGAAGTCAGGAACTAAGTTCAAATATGACTTCAGATGCTTACTAGCTATGTGACCCTGTGCAAAATCACTGTAAAAAGTAACAACAATATTGTTTGAAGAATATTTATGAACAACTAAGGCATTCTGTTTATCACAAATATGCAAAGGAATACAAAAGACCTACGAAAGAAGATGCCATTCACTGAGTGGTTTTCCTCATTGGCAAAATGAACTGGAGAGAGAAATGGGAAATCACTCTAGTATCTTTGTCAAGAAAACCCCAAATGAAAAAACTGAAAACTGAAAAAATATTATGAAATATTGCTCTGTAAGAAATAAAGAAAGAAAAAACTTCAGGAAATCTTATTTAGTGCAAACTGATATAGAATGAAGTGAGAAGAAACAGAAGAATAATTTTTACAAGTAGAGTAGCTTTATAAAGGAAAAGAGATGTGAAATTCTATTCTGGTCATGATATATCCAAACTGAATAGATAATGAGTTTGGATGACTTTTAAGAAAAGCATTTAACAATAAATTTAGTAATATTGATAGTTGTGGAGGATATGCAGTCAAACCCATAGCATGTGACAAGTCACTGAATTGGGGCTCATCTGAGCTCCCCTTAGGGGAAAAACATTAGCTTCTCCCACAGGTATCCACATCACCCCTTGGGCAGCCAAAATCTGCTGGGAACCTATTTGGCAAGGATAACAGAACTCCCTTCATTCTCATGACTAGAATTCTTGTGGGGATTCTACAAATGTTTCAGACTTTGAAACATAAACTTTTGGAAGAAGATTGCTTTGTTCATTAGGTTTGTGACCCCATCACTTAGCCCAGTTTCTGCCACATAGTCAATGCTTGATAAATATTGATTGATTGACTGATTAAGAAAAGAAAAGGAGAGTGGGCTTGATATCACTTCTGACCAATTTGGATATCATGAACCCTAGATTTCCTCTTCTAATTTATAGTCTCATTAAAACCACAAATCCTTTACCTCATTATAGCATCTTCTCTTGCTAGAAACATTTTCTCCATCATCTATAAAACTTATATATCCTGTGACCTTTCAAATTCCCTAAAATATTGCTAAGCTAGACTATTTCTCTTGAACCTAGGTATAGCTTTATGTGATACTGTGAATATGTGTATGAATTTGGAAAATTATAAAAATCTCTACTAGCATGTTCACTAACATTATTTTAGTAAAATATAAATAAATTAATCAAGAAGTCTTCAGACCTTCCACTTACTCATTACCTATATTTCAATGATTCAAACAATAAGGAAGCAGTATGACACAGCATGATGTGGAAATGAGCTTTGACTCTGGAGATAGAGAACCTATGTGACCTTGGACAAATTATTTTTGAGGAAATGAGTCCAGAAGCATGAGACAGAAGGTGGAGGTAATATGAGGTAGTAGAAAGAGCAAGCGTTTGAAATCAGATGCCCTGGGTCAAAATCCTGTGTCTTTTATTTTTTACCTTTATGATTTTAGGCAAGTCTCCTCACATTTTTGGGACACTCTTTCCTTATTCATGAAAGTAAGGGTTTGCTTTACATAATATCTAAGTCTCTTTCTTGCACTACTTATTAAGGTCTATGAAAGCCCAAAATGGGACAGGAGAACTCATGAAAGCAGATGTCAAAGAAAAAGATAACGGATGATGAGACAGGATAAGAAAGTAGAACAGTTCCAATCTCTAATCCATTTCTTCCCTTTCTACACATCCCTATTATGTCTTTTCTGTTGGTCTTCTCTTGACACTTTTATGATATATTCTCCAATACCACTACTCTACACTCTTAAGTTCCTTTCTTGTCCATTTCATTCCATCGGCATACTTCACATTCCACATGTCAGTTATTGTATGTAGCCTCAGGACAAGACTATGTAGTTATTGTTCTAGATAATCCAAATATATAGTGTGCCCTACAATTCATCTACATGGACATCAGAGTGAGTACATGAGGAAAAAAGATAATTAAGGAAGAAAATGTGTTCCAGAGCTCAAGCTCAAAAGAAACAAAATAGGCAGAAAATGATAGCAAATTTGAGGAAAGAAGAGATAATGAAATGTGAGTGGAGACAATCACTGAAATACTATTATGGAAAGAGCTAAATCTAAGAATCTTTTTTTCAAGAAAACAATTAGGGAACATACTCTTGCAAGAAATCAGCCCTAAAACCTTATATGGCACTTAGAAAAGTGGGTCAATAGTAATGTTTTTGTCATTATCCCCAGTAACTACTCTGCCTGATTGGAAATAAGTGACAGATACTCTGAGGAATATTTCATAGCCATTTCTTCAATCAACCACAAGAGAGCAATATGTCACACCACAAAATCCAGCTCAAAAACCATCAGTTGTGGTTTTGATGTGATGCTATTTCTGCCCTACTTCTGCTTTTCTCTAAACTGAAGACACAGAGAGAGGCAGATATCATAGCAAAGATAAACATAGAGAGGTTAACATCATAGATTAGATAGAAAGACAACCCTAGAACCAAAAAGTCAAATGTTTGTTTAAAATCAGGGACATTATCTGTATCCTGGTAGAAGAATACTTGGAAGAAGACTAGATCTAGGGAATGAAGTGTTGACATTAGTTTCCCAATGACTAGACCAGTCATGATCTCTGTTCCTCCTTCAGTGATTGGGTTCCTCTTACTCTTTGGTGAGAACAATGTTCCCTATAAATGTCGATATTTTTTTAGTTTAGTATGATCTTTAACACAGAGTATAACCAAAGTATTTATTTTCCAGGAGCCACTTATGGAGATTCAGTGATCCAGACAGAAGGACCCATAACTCTCCTTGAGGGAGCACCACTCACATTGAACTGTTCTTATCAGACTGCTCAAACACCTTTTCTTTTCTGGTATGTTCAGTATCCCAATGAAGCCCTTAAGCTCCTCCTGAGAGAGTCATCAGGAAAAGACCAGGAGAAAAGCAACAATGGATTTTGGGCCAAAAAGATTAAGGATAAATCGTTCTTCCACCTGGAGAAAACCTCAGTTCAAATGGGAGACTCTGCTGTGTATTATTGTACTATGATTAACACAGTGATGGGAACTGCAGGGGGGGAGCTGAACACAAACCCTGAGAGGTACAGGATTGATCTTGAGTCTGGCCAACCTAGGGAGGGGAGTTTTATTCACTTTGCATACAAATCCAGCTGTGGGAAGTTACCCTTGGAAAACAGATGAACTCTCTTGTCCTATAACCACTGGTGTCATTGGAACTAAAAAACAAAGGAGTGAAAATCTATGAAATATTCTAAGCTATCATCTCTGGGACAATTTCTGTGCTCAGATATGGACATTTCTCTTGCTCTGGGGAAGGGTGTTTGTATCTAGAAATTAATCATGATAGATATTTTCATTCTTCTTCATAATCCACAGCATTTTAATAGGAAATTATAATAGATGTAGGTAGAAATGATTCACTAGTGGCCAAGTAAAATCACAGGTAATTGAAGCTTAGAGCCCATGAAATCCTTGCTGATAAGGAAAGTGAAGCTCAGGAAACATGAAGAGAACCAAGTTACCAAGTCAGGCAGATTTCCTAGAAGTATTGAATTTTAGAGTTGGGAAAGACTATAGAGGACTAAACCAATTCATACCAAAAGGGAAATCAATCAGCACATTCAATTACAGGATATTCAAATTTGCTTGATGAACTGCAAATAATAGCAATGTACCATCACTTGAGGCTTCCTATTTTCCTTGTGGAAGTTCTAATTAGAATTTTTCCCCTGTTATTGACCCTAAATTTGCCTTTCTGTAAATGCTACCAGGGTGGTTAGGTAGTGCAGTCAATAGTGCATTGATCTTGGATTCAGTCTCAGATATTTACTACCTGTGTGACTCTGGACAAGTCACTTCACCCTGTTTTCCTTAGTTCCTCATTTATAAAAATGAACTGAATTGGCAAACCACTCTTATATCTCTGAAAAGATACCACAAATGGGGTCTCAAAGAGTCATATGCTTCTGAGAAGCAATAATAAGTTCTACCTAGTACTAGCTCTTCCTCTAAGGTTCAACAAAAAAAATTTAGTTTATAACATAATTCAAACACATAAAATCAGATATATCACCACAGAATCTTCTCTTAATTAGGCTAAATATTCCACACTTTCTTTAACTAATACTCAAACTTAATTTTCCAAGATCCTTTATTATCCTACTTGTCCTCCTCCACAATATTTTAAGCTTATCAATGTCCTTACTCTAATACACAAACTGAATAAAATACTGCAGTTAGGGTCTGAATAAGAAAGATTACTGAGGATCTATCACTTCCTTGTTCCTGGAAATGATTTATCTTGTAATACATTCCAATCCCATGACATTTTAGCTTCTATGTAGTGCTCAACAGGAGGGTACTGTAACCAGTTAGTTTGAACCAAATTGCAAGAGAGGATTGTTAAATTTTTTTATAAAAGCATTTGCATCTTGAAAATCCACAAACTATAAATAAGGACTTGATTTAGTATTTTTTCCATGCAAGTTTTTTCCAGGCTTTTCTGAAGTCAGATCCATTCATGATTTCTTAAAAAACAAAAGAGTACTCCATAGCTTTCATATACCATAGCTTGATAAGCTATTACTCAATTGATGGGCATTATAAAGAATATTTCATAAATTTTCAAAAATACATCTACTAGCTAACCTTAGCTTTACAGAGTTTTTTACCTTCCTCATCCTTTTCAATTAGAACTATTTTTGCTTTTCCTTTGAGATTAGGATTGCAACCCCTCCCCTTCTTTTTTAACTTCAGTTGAAACATAATATATTCTGCTCCAGTCTTTTACCTTTACCTTTTGTATGTCTCTCTGCTTCAAAAAAGTTTCTTCTAAACAACTTATTGTAGATTCTGGCTTTTAAGCCATTCTACTATTAGCTTCTGTTTTATGGGGGTGTTTATCTTATTCACATTCATTGTTAAGATTACTAATATTGCATTTCCCTCCAATCTATATTCTCTCACTTTGTACTTTTTCCTTGTCTGGCCCCAGAGAACTTTCCCAACAATGTTTTGCTTATAATTCCCACATCTCTCAATCTTTGATTCTTCAGTTGCAGAAAGGCAGAAATAGTGAAAACATCTTTCTCAGATCATAATGCAATAAAAATCATATGCAATATTGGGCCAGGGAGATATAGATCTAAAATTAATTGGAAACTAAATAAATTCATTTTTAAAAATGAGTGGATCAAAGAACAAAGTATAGAAAGAAGTAATTATTTCTTGGGGCAGCTAGGTGGTGCAGTGGATAGAGCACTGGCCCTGGAGTCAGGAATACCTGAGTTCAAATCTGGCCTCAGACACTTAATAATTACCTAGCTGTGTGACCTTGGGCAAGCCACTTAACCCCATTCCCTTGAAAAAATCTAAAAAAAAAAGAAGTAGTTATTTTTTCCTAGATAATGACAATAATGAAACAACATAACTATGAGATTCACTCAAAGTGACTGTCAAGGGATATATTATATCTTTAAATGCTTACCTACTAGAGAAAGAGGAAATCAATGAACCAAATATGCAACTAAAAAATTAGAGCAAGAACAAAGTAAAAAACCCCCAATGAAATACCAAATTAGAAATTCTAAAAATTAAAGGAAAAATTAATAGAATTGAAAGCAAAAAAATTTAAATTAATAAATAAAAATCAAGAGTTGGTTTTATGAAATAACCGATAACATTGATAACCTCTGGCCAATTTGATTTTAAAAAAAGAAGAAAACCAAATTGCTAGTATCATAAATGAAAAAAGGTGAATTCACCACCAATGAGGAGGAAATTAAAGTTATAATTCAGGAATTATTTTGCCCAACTCTATGCCAATAAATTTGATAATCTAAATGAAATGGATGAATATTTACAAAAATATAAGCTGCCCAGGTTAAATGAAGAGGAGATTAAATACCTAAAGAACCCTATTTCAGAAAAAGAAATACAACAAGCCGTCATTGAACTCCCAAAGAAAAAATCTCCAGGGCCAGATGGATTCACAAATGAATTCTATCAAACATTTAAGGAACAATTGGCTGCAATTATATTATAAACTCTTTGGAAAAATAAGTGAAGACGGAACTCTGCATAACACTTTCTATGACACAAATATGGTGCTGATACACAAACCAGGAAGAGTTAAAACAGAGAAAGAAAATTATAGACCTATTCCCTGATGAATATAGATGCAAAAATCTTAAATAAAATCCTAGCAAAATGATTGCAACAAGTTATAATACATTATGATCAAGTAGGATTTATTCCAGGGATACAGAGTTGGTTCAATATCAGGAAAATTGTTTAATTAACTATATCAATAACAAACCTATCAGAAATCATATGATTATATTATTAGATGCTGAAAAACTTTTGACAAAATATAGCACCCATTCCTTCTAAAAACACTAGAGAGTGTAGGAATAAATGGACAATTCCTTAGAATAATAAGCAGTATCTATCTGAAACTATCAACAAGCATTATATTCAATGGGGATAGCCTAGAGGCATTCCCAATAAGATCAAGGGTGAAACAAGGATGCCTATATCACCAGTATTCAATATTGTATTAGAAATGTATTAGAAATTATATTAGAAAATATATTAGAAATATTCAGCCATAAGAGAAGAAAAAAGAAATTGAAGCAAAATTAGAATTGGGAAGGAAGAGACAAAGCACTCACTCTTTGCAGATGACATGATAGTATACTTAAAGAATGCCCCCCCCAAATAAAAAAAACTACTGGAAACAATTAGCAATTTTAGCAAGGTCACAAGATATAAAATAGATGCTCATAAATTCTCAACTTTTTTATATATGACTAGCAAAATACAGCAGGAAGATTTAGAAAGAGAAATCCATTCAAAGTAACCACAGACAATATAAAATACCCAGGAGTCTATTTACCAAGGCAGACTCAGAAACCCTATAGAATAAGTTTCTCGGAAACACTACTCACACACAAAAAAATCAGATTTAAATAACTGGGCAAACATCAACTGTTCATGGATAGGTTGAGCTAATATAATAAAAATGACAATTCTAACAAAACTAAACTACTTGTTTAGTGTCCTACCAATCAAAATTCCAAAAAATTACTTTAATGAGTTAGAAAAAAGTTGTAAGTAACTTCATATGGAGAAATTAAAAAGTCAAGAATTTCCAGAGATTCAATGAAAAAAAGTGCAAAAGAAGGTGGCTTAACCTTACCAGATCTAAAATTATATGATAAAACATCAGTCATCAAAACTATCTAGTATTGGCCAAGAAATAGTCATGGATCAGTGGAATAGACTAGGTGCAATAGAAGGAAATGATTATAGTAACCTGCTGTTTGTTAAACCCAAAGAGTCCAGCTATTGGAATAAAAACTGTCTCTTAGATAAAAACTGTTGGGAAAATTGGAATTTAGTATGGAATAAACTTAGATTAGATCAACGTCTCACACCTTATACAACGATAAGATCAAAATGGAGACAGGATTTAGCCATAAAAAAACAATATTACAAGCAAACTAGAGTTTACCTGTCAGATCTATGAAAAGGGAAGCAGTTTATGACCAAGGAAGAGATGGAGAACATCATTAAAAACAAACAAGATGATATTGATTACATTAAATTAAAAAGTTTTTGCACAGACAAAACCACTTTAATCAAGGTCAAAAGAAATGTTGTGAACTGGGAAACAATCTTTACAAAAAAACAAACCATTCCCCAATTGACAAATGGTCAAAGGATAGGCGAAGACAATTTATGGATGAAGCAATCAAAACGATCTATAGTCATATGAAAAATGTGTTCTAAATCATTACTTATTAGAGAAATGTAAATTAAAGCTTCTCTGAAGTACCACCTCATACTTCTCAGACTGGCCAATAAGACCAGAAAGGACAATGATCAAGGTTGGAAGGGATGTGGGCAATCTGGGACACTAATACATTGGTAGTGGATCTGTGAACTCATCCAACCTTTCTGGAGAGCAATTTTGAATTATGTCCAAAGGGCAACAAAAATGTGCATACCCTTTGATCCAGCAATACCACTACTGGGTCTATACCCTGAAAAGATTTTGAAAAAGGGTAAAAATATCACTTGTACAAGAATATTTATACCAGCCCTGTTTGTGGTGGCAAAGAATTGGAAATCAAGTAAATGTCCTTCAATTGGGGAATGGCTTAACAAACTGTAGTATATAAATGTCATGGAAAACTATTGTTCTGTTAGCAACCAAGAGAGATGGGAATTCAGGGAAGCCTGGAAGGATTTGCATGAATTGATGCTGAGCAAGATGAGCACAATCAGAAAAACACTGTACACCCTAACAGCAACATAGGGTTGATGATTAACCTTGATGGACTTGATCATTCCATCAGTGCACTAATCAGAGACAGGGCTATCTGTTAATGGAGAATACCATCTGTATCTAGAGAAAGAATCGTGGAGTTTGAACAAAGACCAAGGACTATTACCTTTAATTTAGGAAAAAAACTGGTAACTTACTATGTAATCTTGCTATCACTTATAGTTTATTTTTCTTCCTTTAGTATATGATTTATCTCTCATCACACTCAACTTGGATCAATGCATACCATGGAAACAATGTAAAAACTGGCAAATTGCTTTCTGTGGGGGGTAGGAAGAGGAAAGCAAGATTAAGAGAAAAATTTTTAAATTCAAAATAAATAAAATCTTTTAAAGGAAAAAAATCCTATAGAATAAAATTACCCCATAACATTAGATTTCAGCAAAATAATTTCTAGTTTTATATTTATGACCTAAATTATGAGGATAATAAAATGGCTTATGCAGAAATTTAAATCTGAATCTTGCTTTTGTTATTAACTAGTTGTATGACTTTTAAGCAAGTCATCTAACAACTCTGTTTCATTTTCTTTATATATAAAATATTAGTAATAAAGCTTGAATTTGAAGGCAAGAAAAAAGATATACTTTACATTTTCTTTTATTTTTTAACCTTTTGGTCTGGGTGGGTAGATGGAATCTTGGTGACTTCCAGCCATTCATTTCTATTTGTTCAATTCTAATTTTAAGGTTTTATTGCTTCCTTTTCCAATTGATTATTTTATTTTTCAGCTGATCAGGTTTACTTTTAAAATTATTCTTTTCTTCAGTTATCATTTTTCCCTACTTTTAATTTTTTTTATTTATTAAAGTCAATAGGGTTAAGTGACTTGCCCAAGGTCCCTCAGCTAGGCAATTATTAAGTGTCTGAGGCTGGATTTGAACTCAGGTCCTCCTGGCTCCAGGGACGGTGCTCTATTCACTGCACCACCTAGCTGTCCCTCCCCTCTTTTATTGATTCATTCTTCTTTGGTTTTTAAAATCTATTGTGAGTTCTTACAAGAGTTCTTTTGGAAATTGAGATCAGTTCATCTACCCTTCACAGGCTTCATATATTGCCATTTTGTCACTGCTTTCCTCTTCTGAGATGGCATTTTATCCCCCTTACCAGAATTATAGCCAATAAAAGTTAGCACTTTTTTTGGTTGTTTGGTCATTCAAAGCTGTTTCTGGAAAAGCTCCAGGAGTCTTCTAACTTTGCACCACCATCTTGGTTCCGCCCTAGAAATTCTCTCTTTTAAGAGAGATTCCAGACTTCCAGCCAAGATGGCAGAGAGAGAAGCCAGGCACTGTGCTAAAGTCTCCTAGCTTTCCCTCAGAGTCAATATTACTCAAGTCTCTTGACAATTCAAATCCACAAAATTCAGAAAGCGTAAAGCAGAAGAATGAGGTCTTTCCTATAGGAACATGGGTGAGCTGGGAGCAGAGACCAGAGAGCCAGCCCAGGGGTGGTGGTGTGAGACCTGGACTAAGCTCAGAACAGATTCAGAAGCTTTGGTTTTGTGACCAGGCAGGAGAACAGTGCAGTAGGCAGGAGAACTCCAGTACGTCCAAATACCAATCTGGTCAGCTTTGCTGGCTGAGAAGAACAAGGCCACATGCCCCATATTTTCAGCAGAATCCCTGTGTTTCAAGTTGAGAGCCCTGCTCCCCCAGCCCTGTGAGAGAAAGGGACTCTTCCCAGAGCAAACACAGTAACAACAACCACCCCCTGCCCCAGGTTCAGGTGTAGGCAACAGATCTCTCTCAATGCTGAGTGAATAATAAGATTAACTAAATAGCTCAGGGGCCCAGCCCACATTGTCCAAAGATAATTCAGGCCCCAATGCTCCCCTCAGTCCCTCCAGACCTCGGGAGTGGGAAGCAAATCAAGTACACAGACACTTCAGAGAAAGCAACCAGCGCCCTCTATTGGCCAGCCCACTTGGAGTTACTAAGCGGAGTGAGCAAAACCTCTAGGATTTTCAAAAGCAAAGGTCTGTGAACAAGGCCCTCCCCCCAAAACAAGATCCTAGGAAATTGAAGAAAGGCCAGTGAGGGGGGTGTCAATTGAAAGCTGCCGCAAAGGCAAAGGCCATAATTCAGAGAAAGCTAGAACTTCTGAGAAGAATATGAATTAGTCTCCAGCCCAGAAAGACTTCTTAGTAGAGATAATAAAGGAGTTTAAAAACCAATTGGGAAAGTTGGGTAAAGAAACTCAAGAGACAATAACACCTTACAATAAGAAAACAAATCCTTAGAAAATACAATTGGGCAAATGCAAAAAGAAAATAATTCTCTCAAAACCTTTATTGGGCAAATGGAAAACTCCTTCAAAAATAAAATTGACCAATTGGGAAATGTTGCAAAAGGTAAATGAAGAAAATTCTTCTCTAAAACATCAAAGAATTGAATCTGTGGAAACTAATTACTTCATGAGACAAGACTCTGTCAAACAAAACAAAAAAAATTAAAAAAACAAAAGAAAATGTAAAATACCCTCATCGCCAAAACCACTGACCTTGAGAATAGAACAAGAAGAGACAACTTAAAAATCACTTGACTTCCTGAAAACATTGAAGAGAGAAAAAAAGCCAGGACTATATATATTACAGGATTTGATGATGGAAAATTGTCCTAATATCCTGCAACCAGAGAGTAAAATAGTTATTAAAAGGATACATTGGTCCCCTCCTGAAAGGGATCCCAAAATTAAAACACCAAGGAATATAGTGGCCAAATTCCAGAACTATCAGATAAAAGAGAAAATCCTGCAAGCAGTCAGAAAAAAAATTAGATGCCCAGGAGCTACAGTAGGGATTACACAGGACCTGGCTGCATCAACATTAAAGACTTGAAATGTTATATTCCAAAAAGCAAGGGAGCTTGGAATGCAGCCAAGGATTTACTATCTGTCAAAACTGAACCTTCTCTTTCAGGGGAAAAGATGGAAATTTATTGAAATAGCAGACCTCCAACTTTTCCTGTTGAAAAGACCAGAGCTAAGTAGAAAATTTGTACTTAAAACAGGAGACTCAAGAGACACATGAAAAAGTAAAAAAAAAAAAAAGGAAAAGAAAAAATCACTATCGCTTTCCCCCAATAAGAAGAAACTGTCTATATCCCCACCTGGAAGAAAGATTCTCATAACTCTTGAGAATTGCAACTCTATTGGAGAGAATATATTTAGCCAGAAATAATGGACACTCATGACTTGTCTGTGACTGATAGAATGATTTAAAAACAATATCTGCTTAAAAGGGGGGGGCAGGAAAGAGATGGGAGGATGGAGGTGATTGAATGGGGTAAATCACATTACATAAAGAGGTACAAAGAACCTATTGCAATAGAGGGGAAGAAGGAAGGAGGTAAGAATTGCTGGGATATTACTCTCATCATATTTGGCTTAAAGTTAGCATACATACACTCAGTTAAGATAAGAAACTTATCTTTCGAGTCTTAAAAGGTAAAGGGGGAGGAAAAGAGAACTAAGAGAAGGAAGGAAAGGAAGCAGGGTCAAAGGGAAAGGGGAGAGAAAGGAGAGGGGTGTTGGATCTAAGGGGGCAAATACACTGAAGGTGGTGGTTTTCAGAAACAAAATACTGGTGAATCTGGATAAAGTGAAAAAGGGGAAAAATACAAATAGAGGGAAGATAGACTGGGGGAAATAAAGAGTTAGTAATTATAATGTTGAATGTGAATGGCATGAAATCTCCCATAAAATCTAAGCAAATAGCAGAGTGGATTAAAAACCAGAATCCCACAATATGTTGCTTACAAGAAACACATTTGAAGCAGAAAAATACATATAGAGTAAAGGTAAAAGACGTGAGT
This sequence comes from Macrotis lagotis, assembly GCF_037893015.1. NCBI lineage: Eukaryota > Metazoa > Chordata > Mammalia > Peramelemorphia > Peramelidae > Macrotis > Macrotis lagotis. The sequence continues at coordinate 184,044,266 of NC_133661.1, read as the reverse complement.
AGAACATATCATGCTTCAGTTGAAGTGAAAAATGTAGGGGTAGCAATTATTATCTTAGGCAAAGCAGCTGCAAAAAGAGATTTCATTAAAAGAGATTAAGAAGGATACTATATCCTCCTAAAAGGTACCATAGATAATAAAACAATTTCAATACTAAATGTGTATGCACCAAGTGGTATAGCATCCACATTCTTAGAGAAGTTGAATGAGCTCTATTTGTTGTGGCAAAGATTTGGAAATTGAGTGAATGCCCATCAATTAGGGAATGGTTGAACAAATTGTGGTATATGTACATTATGGAACACTATTGTGCTATTAGAAACCAGGAGGGATAGGAATTCAGAGAAGCCTGGAAAGACTTACATGAACTGATTCTTATCAAGATGAGTAGAACCAGAAGAACATTGTACAACACAACAGTAACATGGGGTTGGTGATCAATCTTAATGGGCTTGCTCATTTCATCAGTGCAACAATCAGGGACAATTTTAGGGCATCTACAATGGAAAATATCATCTGTATCCAAAGAAAGATTGTGGCATTTGAACAAAGATCAAATAATATTACTTTCAATTTTAAAAAAATATTATCTTATTATGTAATTTTGTTTTTGCTTATATTTTTTCCTTTAGGATATATGATTTTTCTCTCAACACATTCAATTTTATCAGACTGCCTTCAGTGGAAGGTGAGGGAAGAGAGACTAGGGAATAATTGTAAAATTCAATAAAAATAAAAAAATAAAAAAGATAGATTCCAGAATTTCTTCAGGAATGAAAGTCATGCTCCCTATTAAAACTGTAGCTTTCAAACTCTGTTCTGTTTCCTTAAAAACTGAAGAATTAATTGGGTAGTGAATAAAAAATAGTGGTGAATCAGTAGAATAGATTAGATACACAATGCAATGAAAAATGATCATAGATCTAAGGTTTTATAGCGCAAAGATATAAGCTTTGGGAAAAAGAATTCACCATTTGAAAAATAATACCACTTCAAATGCTAAAAAGCAGTTTGGCAGAATATACATATTAAACTAGCATCTCACAACATATACCTAGATAAGATCAAAATGAATGAATGATTTAGAAATAAAGTGTGATAGCATAAGAAAATTAGAGCAGTATAAAATACCTTACCTATCATAACTACGAATAAAAGAAGTATTTATGATAAAATAAGAGACAGAGAACATTGCAGGATATACAATTAACAATTGTGATTACATTAAATAATTCAATAGCATCAAGATTAGAAGAAAAGTAGAAAATGGGGCAGGAGGTGAATTCAAAGTTTTTCTGATAAAGGTCTTATTTTTAAAATATAGAGAGAATTGAGCCAGATTTATAAGATGCAAGTGATTCCTCAACTGATAAATGGTTGAAAAATATAAGCAGTTTTCAGAAAAAGAAATTAAAGCTATCCCTAGTCATATGAAAAATATGTCATAAATTATTACTGATTATAGAAATGCAAATTAAAATAAATTGAGCTATTATCTCATACCTATCAGATTGGCTAAAATGATAGAAGAGAAAATGGCAAATGTCAGGACACTAATACTCTGTTGGTGGAGTTTTAAACCAATCCAATCATTTTAGAGAGTAATTTGAAACTATGATCAAATGGCTATAAAATTTTGATCCAACAATACCCCTACTTGGTCTCTGTATCTCAGAGAGATAAAGGAAGATGGGATGAAATTAAATTCACAAAAATATTTATCATATCTCTTTTTGTGGTGAAAAAGATCTCAAAATTTAGAGGATCTCCATCAATTAGGGAAAGGCTGAACAAGTTGTAGTATTTGATTGTGATGGAATATTGTTGTGCTATAGGAAATGGTGAGCAGGACCCTTTCAGAAAAGCCTCGAAAGACCTACATGAACTGGTGCAAAGTGAGCAGAATCAACAGTAATAGCAGATTTTTCGATGATGAATGACTTAGCTGTTTTCAACAATATAGTAATCTAACACAATTCTGTAGGACTTATGATGAAAAATGCTGTTCAACTCCAGAGAATGAACTGGCAGAACCTTAATTCATATTGAAACACAGGTGTTTTTAAAACTTTGTTTTTTTGAGGTTTGTTCTATTTTTTTCACAACATGACTAACATAAAAATATGCTTTTACATGACTTCAAGTATATAGTCTATATTAAATTACTTGCCTTCCCAATTTGGGGCAGGAGGAATAAGGAGGGAAGGAGAGAATTTGCAATTAGAAATTTTAAACAGAATGTTAAAAATTATTTTTGCATAAAATTGGAAAAAATAAAATGCTTTCAAAACAAAAGAGAACTCAAACAATATTTTCCTTTTATAGTAATTTGGTGCCTCTCCCTTTTTCCATAATGAATCAAATAATTACTGACAGTGATGTAGCAAACACATCTGTCAATTCCTGTAGCATCTGAGGATATGGGTCATTTAGACCAGAAGACTAAAATCCATCAAGGTCAACTAGATTCTTTCCCATTACCAATAATTTATATATACTTTAGAGATTATTTAATAAAAAAATCTGAAAAGTGTGGTCATTTAAAGAGCAATGTTTGAAACAAATCCTCCACCTATGTTGGAAGGTTAGTTGTATAGATTTAGTCTTTGGTTTGGCAAATATCTTTTGAAATCAATTGTCACAGATGCTATAAATCTAGAGTGATGTACTTCAGGTTTTACTAATTTCAGAGTATCTTGCTGAAGGCAAAAAGCATTAAGAATCTCCTGGGAACCCATTAGCTAGCCTGCAGTTGCTATTAACCTGTGAGTTTGGCTTTTTTCATGACTTTCTCGCAGGGAGTCCTACTGGTATGGAAGCTCCCCGCCAGGAGGGAAATATTTCCTCTTTATTTTAAGAAATGCTCCAGTCAAGATCAGACATGTATATATAAGTTGCACAAGAATTTATGATCCTTAGAGGGAGCTTCAGTAAAATGACAAGGAGAGAAAAATAAATCATTGCATTTGTGAGAATGTGCGCATCTCACAAAAGTCTTTTTTTTTCTCTCACTCTCTTTCTAAATAGGTTTAAATAATTACAATTGGAACAAAGATACTGAGCAACCAGGGAGAAAATCCTTTACAATGATTTTCCATACTTTTTATTTAAAAAAATTACCTTGATCCAGGAAAAGTCCTATTGCCTTATTCATCTTAGTTAAGAAGAAGGAAATGAAGAGTATGGAAAATATAATTGTTCAGTTGAATAAGAAAAAGCAGCACAGTTTCTTGCCTGTTATGTCTTATCCCTAGAAACATTTGACCACCTGCTTGTATGCTGGGGTGACTTGTATGCTGATACCAGCACCTTGGACACAAATTACCTAGACCTCTAGATATACATTTCTTTTCATGGGACCCTCTGTAATAATAAGAAAATGTTTTCTAAAGGACTTTATCCACAAACAAACAAAAGATTTTTTAGATTTCATTATGGTTTGTTTTATTACTGTGAAAAATTTACCAGAAAACTATAATAAATTGATCATCTCATACCAAAGTATCTCTCCTGATATTGAAGAGGTCAGATATATTTTAAGATGATGTGGAAACTTCAATATCTAAGATTTTGCAAAGTAGAACAGTCTCCAAGTATGTTGTAAATAAATGCAATCTATCTAAAACAATAGAAATGCAACTTTCATCTTCTTCTGAGTCCAATTGTTGCCTCCATAGTTAAACTGTTCCACTTTGTTCCCCCTCTCCGATCAAATTTATCACCAAAATTCTTACGATGTTTATAGGTTTTTTCCCCACAGTTGAACTTTGATTTAGAAGATGAAGTTTTTCCACATTTCCAGTGGGCCATTTAGTATATCTGACCTGTATTAGGATAGACTTTGAGAATCATTTTTATAACTCAAAAAACTCCCACATCTCCATTATTTTTAAACCTTCTTTTCACCCTGTTCCCTAACTCAACCTAAAAGTCTAGGTTTCTAGAAGAGGAATGTAAATTCATCTCTCTATGACTCTATTCTCTATGCTATGCTACCTTTATTGCACATGCATTTTAAAACCAACAACTATGATTTCATCAGTATGATTATTTCTTGACCCATGCAAGTGCCTAAGGAAATTAATTTAAAAAAATTAGGTCCTCCTCTCAAGAATCTTGTGACTATGAAACACAAACCCATGTCCACCCAGTCAAGTCCCCCAACATATAAGTGGAATTATCTAAAACAATCAAAATATGGCTTAATCAATTCAAAATAAGGCAGGGCAGTGATCACACACTTCTGTAATCTCTGTTTCTGATAAGACTGAGGTTGGGAGTTGAGTTTGGGTGTCTTGAATTACAGCAAGGCTAAAATCATTCAAGTATCTGTCCTAAATGTAACTTTAATATGGTGAGTCTCATGATGTTGAGGTCCATGCAACTGTCTGAGGAGGGGGGAAAGTGGTCCAATTTAGGCAAAAAAATGGAGCAGGTTAAAACTTCCATGTTAATCAGCATATGATCATCAGTGTTGTCCATACTCCCAGACTGAGCAAAGTAGGGAGATCCAGTCTTGAGAGGGAGAGGTAGAAAGGGAGAAGGGGAGGGAGACAGAGAGGGAGAGAGAGAGAGAGAGAGAGAGAGAGAGAGAGAGAGAGAGAGAGAGAGAGAGACATAGAGACAGAGAAGAAACAGAAACAGAGAAGGTCAGAGACAGAGAGAACATAGATGAATAAATAAATATGAAATAATGAATGAATAAATAAAATCAAAATATTTGTCAATATGTATATAAATGGTTTGTGAAGAAAGCAAATGCAGACCAGAGTTCTTAATCAGAGAAGAAATGGTATAATAAAAAGAACATTGGAGTTAGAGTCAAAAGGCTGAGGTTTACATCCTTGGCTCTATCATTATGTGAGCTCAGGCAAATCACTTCTGTGTCTACCAATCATTCTTCCATATATCTATCTATTGATTAATTGATCTATTAATAGATCAATCTATCTAATTAGCACTGACCAAAGATAGAATATAACATGATTCTAGGTGTATCTTGAGAAGTATAGGTTATTTCTTATCTAAACCAATAGCTGAAACCTCCACTATTTATATTTTCCTTTAATAGTAACCACTGCTGAATTTCTATTACTCCAATTCCATTTGATATCAATTAGTTTTTAGAAAGGGCTATATACTTTGAAGATACATTAAGAACTTGAAGATACATTAAGTCTTTTTCTTCCCAAACAAGGGGTTAAGTGACTTGCCCAAGATCACACAGCTAGGTAATTATTAAGTGTCTGAGGCCAGATTTGAACTCACGTCCTCCTGACTCAGGGCCATTGCTCTATCCACTGTGCCACCTACCTGCCCCCTGCATTAAGTCTTCTATAAGACTTCTCACACACAGAACCACTCTCTCACCCTCCAAACTCCCTCCTGATACTCTCCCTATCCCTTTAAAGAAAAAAAAAATTTCAATCATTTTTAATTGTGTCCAACTTTTCATGACCTCCATATGGAGTTTCCTTACCAACATTAGTGGACTAAACAGTTTTAAGCAGCTTGTCCAAGGTCTCATACCTAATAAGAATCAGAGGCAGGATTTCAACTTAGGTCCTTCTAACTCCAAATATGGCCCTTTATTCAACGTATTGCCTAGCTTCCACTCACCTCAAATAGTTCCACTATTCTAATTTCTCAGTATTTCTTTTTCTACTCCTCCTGGCACAACCCTAGAATATCTTTAGTTACAAGCTTTTTGGATTAGTGTAATAGAGTTCAAAGAGCTTCAACCTCCACTTCTCTCCAATCCGTCCTTCACATTGATGTTAAATCTACCATTATTATAACTAGATCTCATAACATCACTCCAGATTAAAATTATTCATTTATTCCCTTTTGCCTATCAAAAAAATTCTTCTTTCCATTATATTTATAAAATAAATTAGCATTACATTGTGTTTTAAGTTTTATTTCAAAGTAATGTCTTCCATTTATTCTATACTACAGTCAACCTGAACTATTCCCTTCTCTTGGCCCTCGTTCCTTTGACTTGAGGCCTTTAGCCATACTATTCCTTAACCCTCCTCTTCCCCATTCTGTTTCACCTAATGAATTCCTACTTGTCCTTTAAATTCTTACTCAAATTTCATATATATATATGTATATATATTCATATATATATATATATATATATATTCATATATATTCAATAAAACCTTCCACAATCTTCCTAGTCTGTATTATAACCATTAGTGAATGAGCCATACCAATTACTTGCATCTAAATTCTATTAGAAGGAGGAAAATATCTTAGCTAAACACTGCATCCCTCTCTTCCCCCCCCAAAACATAACTAACAAGGGGAATGGTTTTAAAATGTTAGTTGAATTACATTGAACTTCAGATCAGATACCTAGATAACAGACACACGAAAACAACTCATAGCTAACATCACAAATTTCTAAATACTGAGACCCAAATGAATATTTTAACTGCTTCTATGTTCATCTGCCTTATCTTCTGATTGCAAATCTTGAATAGAAGACTAATTGTATATCTATGAGCTATTGAAAATAAGAATGAAAAACTGACGCTTTCATTCTCCTCAAAATGTTTAGGCAAATCATTGAACTCTCTAAGAAAAAATCTCCATGGCTTCATGGATTCACAAGTGAATTCTACCAAACATTTAATAAACAATTGGTTCCAATTGTATATAAACTCTTTGGAAAAATAGGGGAAGACAGAACTTTGCCTAACTCTTTATATGAAAGCAATATGGTGCTGATACCTAAACCAGGAAGAGTTAAAACAGAGAAAGAAAATTATGGACCTATCTCTCTGATAAATATAGATGCAAAAATCTTAAATAAAATCTTAGCAAAATGGTTACAATTTATCACTAGGATAATACATTTTAACCAATTAGGATTCAGCCCAGGAATGCAGGGTTGGTTCAATATTAGGAAAACTGTTAGTAAAACCAATTATGTCAACAACAAACCTATCAGAAATGATATGATCATATCAATAGATGCTGAAAAAGCTTTTGACAAAATATAGCACCCATTCCTATTAAAAACACTAGAGAGTGGATGGGGCAGCTAGGTGGCGAATTGGATAAAGCACCGGCCTTGGAGTCAGGAGTACCTGGGTTCAAACCTGATCTCAGACACTTAATAATTACCTAGCTGTGTGGCTTTGGGCAAGCCACTTAACCCCATTTGTCTTGCAACCCCCCCCAAAAAAAACAAACAAAAACAACCACTAGAGAGTGTAGGAAAAAATGGACTGCTTCTTAGAATAATAAGCAGTATCTATCTGAAACCATCAACAAACATTATATTCAATAGGGAGAGGCTAGAGGCATTCCCAATAAGATCAGGGATGAAACAAGGGTGCCCATTATCACCACTACTATTCAATATGTATTAGAAATGTTAGCTTCATCAATTAGAGAAGAAAAAGGAAATTGAAGGAATTAGAATTGGGAAGGAAGAAATAAAACTCTCATTCTTTGCAGATGACATGATGGTATGCCTAGAGAATCCCAAGAAATCATTGAAAAAAACACTGGAAACAATTAGCAATGTCAGAAAAGTTGCAGGATATAAAACAAACCCTCATAAATCCTCAACTTTTTTTTATATATGACTAGCAAGATACAGCAGGAAGAGCTAGAAAGAGAAATCCCATTCAAAGTAACCTCAGACAATATAAAATACCTGGGAGTCTATTTGCTGAGACAGACTCAGAAACTTTCTGAAAATAGTTATAAAACACTTCTCACACAAATTAAATCATATTTAAATAACTGGGCAAATATCAACTGTTCCTGGATAGGTAGAACTAATATAATAAAAATGACAATTCCACCAAAACTAAACTATTTGTTTATTGCCCTACCAATCAAAATTCCAAAAAATTACTTTAATGAGTTAGAAAAAGTCACAAGTAAATTTATATGGAGAAATAAAAAGTCAAGAATTTCCTGGGATTCAATAAAAAAGTGCAAAAGAAGGTGGCTTAACCTTACCAGATCTACAATTATATTATAAAGCATCAGTCATCAAACTGTTTGATACTGGCTAAGAAACAGAGTGGTGGACCAGTGGAATAGACTAGGTGCAATAGCAGGAAATGATTATAGCAATCTGCTGTTGGAGAAACCAAAAGAGTCCAGCTCTTGGGATGAAAATTCTCTCTTTGATAAAAACTGGTGGGAAAGTTGAAAGTTAGTATGGAAGAAACTTAGATTAGACCAACACCTCACACCCTATACCAAGATAAGATCCAAATAGATACAGTAATTAGACATAAAAAACAATACTATAAGCGAATTAGAAGATCAAGAACTAGTTTACCTTTCAGATCTGTGGAAAAGGAAGCAGTTTATGACCAAGGAAGAGATGGAGAACATCACTAAAAACAAACTAGATGATTTCAATTACATTAAATTAAAAAGCTTTTGCACAGACAAAACCACTGTAATCAAAATCAAAAGAAATGTAGTAAAGTGGGAATCAATCTTTACAACTAATGTTTCTGACAAAGGACTCATTTCTAAAATGTACAGAGAACTGAGTCATATTTTTAAAAAAGCCATTCTCCAATTGACAAATGGTCAAATGATATGCAAAGGCAATTTACAGATGAGGAGATCAAAGCAATCCATAGTCATATGAAAATTGCTCTAAATCATTACTTATTAGAGAAATGCATATTAAAGCTTCTCTGAGGTATCACCTCACACCTCTCAGAGTGGCCAACATGAGCAGAATGGATAATGATCATTGTTGGAAGGGTTGTAGGAAATTTGGGACAATATTACATTGTTGATGGAGCTGTGAACTCATCCATCTTTTCTGGAGAGAAATTTGGAACTATGCCCAAAGGGCAACAAAAATGTTCATACCCTTTGTTCAAGCACTAATATTACTAGGTCTATACCCTGAAGAGATGATGAAAAAGGGTAAAAACATCACTTCTACAAATGTATTCCTAGCAGCCCTCTTTGTGGTGGCAAAGAATTGGTAATCAAGTAAATATCCTTCAATTGGGAAATGGCTTAGCAAACTGTGGTGTATATATGTCATGGAATACTCTTGTTCTATTAGAAACCAGTAGGGATGGGAATTCTGGGAAACCTGGAGGTATTTGCATGAAGTGATGCTTAGTGAGATGAGCAGAACCGGAAAAACACTGTACACCGTAACAGCAACATGGGGGCGATGATCAACCTGATGGACCCACTCATTTCATCAGTGCAACAATCAGGGACAATTTGGGGGCTGTCTGCAATGGAGAATACCATCTGTATCCAGATAAAGAACCATGGAGTTTGAACAAAGTCCAAGGACTATTTCCTTTAATTTTGAAAAAAAAAACTGATATCTTATAGTCTGATCTTGTTATCTCTTACACTTTATGTTTCTTCCTTAAGGATATGATTTCTCTCTCATCACACTCAATTTGGATAAATGTATAACATGGAAACAATGTAAAGACTGGCTAATTGCCTTCTGTGGATGGTGGGGGAAGGAAGTAATATTAGGGGAAAATTATAAAACTCAAAATAAATAAAATCTTTAATGGAAAAATCTGCTTAGGCAAAACAAGCAAATTCTTCCTTGTCAAAAGGACAAGAACTAGATCACAAGTCTAGTATTTTATGTATACTTTGGTTCACACTTCCCACATACACATTTGAGAGGAAAATGAAATTCTTGAATGAAAGCTGAAGGAAGCTAAAGAAAACAGAGTCAGTTGCTAAAAAAAATTTTTATTTTGATGTCAGTGAGTAAATGTTTGTAATTAAACCAATAATAGGTGTAAATAATTGCTAAGGCCTATTTACTACTTTGCCTGCAGATATGGAGAGACTAGCCCAAGTCATTTAGGAAATGAGCATAACTGGCCTGAGAGACTTCTCAAAATGATGTCCATCTAGGTGCTACCAGAAGATTTTACTGGGGTACATCCCCAGGGTTGCTTTGAATGGCAATGACTTTTAATTTAGGGGTATCCTGATTCAGAAACAGACAATCAGACTAGAAAAGTCACTCACAAAATACAGTGTCATGCCATTTCTTTGTTCTGTTCAATGAGAACCTCATCTATGTGCCAAAGACTAGGCAATATCCTTTGATGATAGATGATGATTATAGGGAAGACATGGTAGAAAGAAAATCAATCATCACTCTGAGAATGAGATTCAAAGATGTCTTCTTCCATTGTCTTTCTCAAAAGTAGAAACATTCAATTTCTCAAGGCACAGAGGTTTTAATCTCTGAGTATCTTCCCAATGGCCTGAAGTTTGCCAAGCAATAAAACCAGTTTCCAATAGACAGTCAAGAACCTGCAAAACAAACAAAAAACAAGAAACAAACAGCAACAAAAAATTAACCCATTCTTTGAATGACATGAATCAGGATTAGATAAATGAAAATTCAGAAGAAATTTACTGCTGGTTGATGAGAAGAACACCACCACAGGCTCATAATTGTCATCCTTTTCCCCAACCAAGATTCAGTCTTTTTTCTACCCCCAGAGAATCATTTGTACAGGAGTCTGGCTCTATAGGAGAATGTAAGCTTTTAATTTTTTTGCAGAATTGGAAGATAGATTAGTAAAGATCAAAGGAAGCATTATAAAAATCTTACAGCAGTGGAACATTGAACAGCTGCAAATTTGTTTCCCACAGAAACCACACATCCTGCTCTAGGCCAGCCATATCATTCATCTCCAATGAGTCTGCATCACAACTTGTCACATGCATGGAACAATGTTTAAACCCAAACTTCAGAGAAAACCAGGAGAGATTCCCACAGCAGGGAGAACTTCTAGTATGCTTCTCCCCAGCCTGCTTTGGTTCATCATAGCCTTCATCTGCCTGGGTAAGGACTAAGACATGGGCACTAAGTCACTTCACAAGGATCCAGGGCCTGAGGAGATGAACTACTGCTTGGGTGGATAATAGGCTTTGGAGTGTTAAGCAGTTGGAGAAATGGGGAAAACATTATGATTCTTTCTGCTCATTTCCAGAGTCTTCAACCTGAACTTGGTCTACCTATGATTATGTTCCATGCACTATATCAAGGATGAACCCTATTCATTTTTTTCTTTCTTACACAGGATGGAGCACAGCTGAAACAGTCACTCAGAATCCACCAGCAGCTGCTTTTAGGGAGATGAAAGATATTATAATTTGTTCTGGTACAAACAATCTCCCAGTGGGGAGGTTAGTTACATCCTTCATCAGAATCCTCAATCTAGTAATGTAAGAAGAGGTCGATATTTTGTGAACTTCCACAAAGAAGCCAAATCCATCAAGCTCAACATCTTGGTCTCACGGCTAAAAGACTCAGGGATATATTTTTGTGGTCTCAGTCCTTTCCACAGTGAATTGATTGAAGAAGAAACTGTACAAAAACTCCAAAAATCAACATGAGACACTTTCCCTCACTTGCACCCCCCCCCCCCCGTTAAAGCAGTTCAGAAAAAAGTCATAATTAAGCCCCAAAGTGGAAGTAGGTGGGGAAGATGAAACTTAAAGTGGGCACAGTGGTAGAGTGTGAAAAGAAAACTGTTGACAGCATTCTAGGAAAAAAATATCTAGTCCCCAGTCTAACCTATGATCATTAAATAAATAAATGCATTTAGTAAAATACTAAAAGAAGTTAAATGCTTACTGCCTGTGGTGGTTTGGGCACAAATTGTTTGGTTTGGCAGAAGGCAGTTACAAACACAGCAGACTCTTCAGATCTTTGACTCTTGAGATTTATGATTCTTCTAGTGAAAAACTTATTCCTCTCCAGGGTCTTTTCCCTCTATGTTAGGAGGGAAATTTTTCATTGAATGGAGTACTAGATCTAGAGTCAGTAAGATCCAAGTTCATATTTGGCTTCAGACATTTGATCAATGTTGTTGTTGTTGTTGTTATTATTATTATTATTATTATTATTATTATTATTATTATTATTATTATTAGTGTGACCTTGAGTAAGTCCGAACTCCTGCCTGCTTTAATTTGATTAGATGGTATAGTAGATTAAGAATGCTGGACCTGGAGCTAGGAAGATTTATCTTTCTGAGTTTAAATCTGACATCAGACACTTACTAGCTGTGTGACCCTGGACAAGTTAACTTTATTTGCCTCAGTTTCCTCATCTGTAAGATGAGCTAAAGAAGAAAGTGGCAAACCACTCCAGCATCTTTGCCAAGAAAATATCAAATAGGGTAATAAAGGATAGAACATAACTAAAAAGTTACTAAATTATAACACTAGAGATTGAAATGACAAACTATTCCAGTATCCCCTCTAAGAAAATCCCATGAACAAAGACCACAGAGTCAAATAGAGTCAGACATAAATGAAAGACTGAATAATTGCAAGACTGACACTGGGCTAAAGCCTAGGGATACAACCAGAAGCAAAAGAAAATACTTGTTCTCAAGGAACTTACTGTTTAATGGGAGAGAGACAACATGCAAATAACTACAAAGAGTTCTATACAGGACGTAATTAGAAATAATCAACAGACAGAAGGCATTGATATTAAGGGAAAAGGCATCTGTAGAAGATAAATTTTTAGTTGAAATATAAAAGCCAAAAAAGCCAGGAGGAAGAGATAAGGAGGGAGAGAATTCTAAGCATGCAGACTCAGAGTAAGGAAATGTAGTATTGTGACTGAGGAATGGCAGGTAAACCACTAGAGTTTGATTGTAGCATGCGAGGAGGAACATTAAGGGTAAAATATTGAAAAAATAGGAAAGAGTCCTATTATGAGGACCTTTAAATAAAGAATTTTAAATTTTATCCTGGAAGTAATAGGAAGCCAGTAGAATTGATTGAAGGGACTGCTAGGTGGCTCAGTGGAGAGACTACTAGGCTTGGCATCAGGATGACTTATCTTCATGAATTCAAATCTGGCCATAGATACTTATTAGTTTTGTGATTCTGGTCAAGTCATTTGACCCTGTTTGCTTCAGTTTCCTCACCTATAAAATAAGCTGGAGAAGGAAATGCTAAACCCCTCTAATATCTTTGCCAATAAAGCCACAAATGGGGTTATTAAGAGTTGGACAGGACTGAAATGACCAAACAACAAGAATTGATTGCATGAAGGGGGATAGGATGATGTAATCAGACCTACACCTTAGAAAAATCATTTCAGCAGTTGAACAAAGAATGAATTAGGAAGTGAATTGGGTAGAGAGACTTGAGCCAAGAGGCCCCTTTTCTGGATTCATAAGGATGAAAAGCTGAAATATAATCTTTTTTTCTGAAATATAATCTTATAGATATACTATCTTAAGGAGTCTAACAAAATGATAAATGTAAAACAGAACAATTATCTAGATGAGAGGCCTCTATAGGGTACCACCAAAGTTATCCAATATGAACCAAAGGGAGATCCATAAACTAAAAAATAATAACTGAGTTACATCTGTCATATGAGAGTGATACTATAATAAACATGTCTGTTGGGCAGCTATATCCTATATGAATAGGACTGTGAATTAATGGCATGGAAATTCTGTTTATTTCTTCTTAGGTAGCATCAGAGCCTCTTATGGATTCTTGTTTGACACAAAGAACCCTGGGCTTCAGAGTAATGGAATAATCTTTTAATATAGGAAAAAGGCTGCCAACTTGTAATTCCCTAGGCTGTGGACAAAAAAACATTTACATCTGTGTTAGCATTGATAGTCCCCCAAATGAGCAGACAATCATTTGGGGATTCAGAGGACACACAGGCAGGAAGAAGGATGGATGGATCAAAAGTATGAAGCTTTTTAGAGGGGAAGGCAAATGGATACTTATATTTAAATAAACCATAGTTATTTTTATTTTTTTCTTAAACGACCCAAGTTACCTTTATTCTCTGAATCAGAGATATAAGTGGCTAAAGAAAATCAAAATAGAAAGATCCAAATGCAACAAGATATTCTTAATAGAACATTTTGGGGTGCCAAAAAATTGGAAACAAAATATATATCTATTGAATGAAGAATGGCTGAACAAATTATAATATATGAATGCAAAGAAATTTCCTATTGAATCATAGGAAATGACAAGTTCAGGAAAGTACAGATATTAGAGAACAGATGCAAATTATTAGATTATTATTATTATTTTAGATTTTAATTTTAATTACTATTTTATTATTTTTAAATTGTTTAAAGATTGAAGTTAACAACCACAGTGGCTGCAACAATATAAACAGAAAACAGAAAAAATTCCTACATTAAAAATTGTATAATTAAAATTATCGACAAGAGCCAAAAACAGTTGAGAAAATATACTTTTCAGTCTTTTTTTATAGAAGTAAGAGGATATGGGTATAGAATATCATAAATTTTGTAAGACACAGTTTATTGGTTGTTGCTTTTATTCTCCTTATTGTTTTTTAGTATAAGAGTAAGATCTCTTGGAAGAATCATAGAAATGGATATATTCTGGAATTATTGTGATGTAAAAATATAAATTAATAGCAAAACTAGCATTTATAGAGAGTTTTTAGCACTTTAAATGCCATCTTGTTGACATTCACAGTAATCCTGTGAGGTAGAGGTCATTATCTCCATCTTACAAATTAGAAAAAATGCTCAGAGAAATTAAACTAGGCATTTAGGCAGAGTCTAAGTCAGGATTTGAACCCAGGTCTTCTTGAGTCCAGAGTACAATTGTCAGAGGTTAAGAGTTGGATAGGACTGAAATGACCAAACAACAAGAATTGATTGCATGAAAGGGGATAGGATAACATAATCAGATGTAATCATTTCACAATATCACTTTGCTACCTACAAAGTTAAATAAGCTTTTTTAAATGAAATAAAATAACACTTCATAGATCATGAAAAGTGTATAAAACCACACATGTACAAAAATTTTCAAAGCAATTCTTTGAAGTGGCAAAGAATTAGAAATCTAGGGGATATTCATCAATTGGGGAATGACTGAACAAACTGTGGTATATGTATGTGATGGAACATTATTGTTTTGTTAGAAATCAGGAGTGATGAGATTTGAAAGAAGCCTGGAAAGACTTGCATGAACTGATGCTGAGTGAGATGAACAGAATTGTACACTTTAACAACAACATGGGGCGATGATCAGCCTTGATGGACATGTTCACTACATTAATGCAATGATCAAGGACATTTTTAGGGGATCTGTGAAAGAGAATACATCTGTATACAAAGAAGGTACTATGGAGTTTATTGAAGTCCAAAGATTATTAGCCTCAATTTTTTAAAAGTTGTCTTATGTAGTACATAATTTTGCTGTCTCTAATATTTTCTTCCTTCCTTAAGGATATGTTTTTCCTCTCAACACATTCAATATTGATTTATACATATCATGGAAGTAAATGTAAAGACCATATAAGTTTGCCTTCTGTTGGGGGAGGAGGGAAGGAAGGGAAGGAAGGGAGGAAAATTGTAAAATTCAAAACCTTGTGGAAAAAAAATGAATGGAAGGCAACTAGGTGGCACAGTGGATAGAGCACCAGCCCTGGAGTCAGGAGGACCTGCCTTCAAATCTGACCTCAGACACTTAATATTACCTAGCTGTGTGATCTTGGGCAAATCACTTAACCCCAATGCCTTGTGAAAGAAAAAACTAAAAAAAAAAAAGAATGGTAGAAGCTACTATTGTATAAAATTGGAAAACAAATAAAATATTTATATAATAAAAAACAACTTCAAATCTATCAGATTGGCTAACATGACAGAAAAAAATAAATGTTAGATATTGAAGATGTGGGAAAATAAATACATTATTGTTAGAGATATAAAACCTTCAAAAGCAATTTGTAATTAAGGCCAAAGGGTAATCAAACTATGTATACCCTTTGATCCAGCAATGTAACTACTAGGTCTGTTTCCCAAAGAGTTCATAAAAAGGGAAAAGGATTCACATGCACAAAAATATTTATAGCAACTCTTTTTGTGGTTGCATGTAATTAGAAATTGATAAGATGCCCATCAATTGGGGAAAGGCTGAAAAAGTTGTGGTTCATGAATATGATGGACTACTACTGTCCTATAAGGAATGATGAGTAGGCAGATTTCAGAAAACCCGGGAAAAATTTGATGAACTGATGCTGACTGAAGTGAATAGAATCTGAAGAACATTTTATACAATAATAGCAACATTGTGGAATGACTTAACTCTTAGCAGCACCACAATGTTCCAAGACAATTCCAAAAATTTCATAATGGAAAAAGTTATCTACATTCAAAGAAAGAACTATGTAGTTTTGAATGCAGATTGAAACATACCATTCTTACTTTTTTTTTCTTTTTTGTTCCAATTCCTCTTTTACAAAATGGCTAATATGGAAATATGTTCAATATGATTACAAATGTATAATCTCTATCAGATTACTTGTTGTCTGGGGAGGGATGAGGGTAAGAGAAAAAAACCTGAAACTCAAAATCTTATATAAGTTAATGTTGAAAACAAACAAAAAATATGAAACAAAGAATGATCATTTGTTAATTACTTGTATTCAGGTCATAGCTTCTTGCCTTGATCAAAATGTTTCTAGTTGGAAATGAGTAGTTTTCTGGACTTTACTGGCCCCTGTAAGGCTATAGGTCTGATACTGATCCAAGAATTCAATGATTACAATATCATGAAAACCAATAAACTATTCCTGAAAATAAAATTTAAAAGGAAAGAAGAGAAGGAGAAAGGAACAGTCTTTTCATAAGTGTTCATTATTTACAAGGAACTACACTAAGTAATATGCATATTGCAGAAGTAAATATAAAGACTTTACAAATATTATCTTTTAATCTTTATAATAGCAGTGGATGGGAGAGATTAATATACTCCTTATTTAACAGATGAGAAAACTGAGACAGTAGATATTAAGTGACTTTCATAGAGTCATACAACTAGTAAAAGTTTTGATGACATATTTACACATCAGAATCTGGTTTCAGGCACCCTCCTCACAGGCCAGTCCTGAGGAATGTAAACAAAAACAGAAATGTAGGAATCCAAATAGCACAGAGAGACCTTAAAGAGAAGTCATCTGCACTGACCATCTTCTTGTGTCTCCTATTTGAAGGACTAGTTCTAAGTAGTAAGTTGAACACTTACTCATTGTAGCCTTCTTATGGCCAAAGGTCCAAACCTCAGAGGATCACATTCTAGTTCATAACCCATGCTAATCTAAATAACAACACTCTATCAAAATCTTTATATTAGTTATCTAGGTGCTAGGGATGCAAAGGTTAAAAGGTAAAAATGCCACTTCATCTACCCTGCATCCTACTCAAAAATACAGTACAAGTTAGAATATGATGGAGATAAACTAAATTTACTGACAAAATTCTTTGGGAAAATATGAGGAAAGATTCAATAATCTGAGCTAGAATCTTATGTCATCTTCTCCAACCCCTTCATTTTACAGATACAGAAAAAGAGGGTGATTTAAGTGAATTGACCAACATCACATTACTGCTATGATTTAAATCCAGGACCTTAGGACTCCCAAGACCTTTTTGTTATTTGTAGTAATTATGCATCAGTCTCTCTTTCCCAGAGTCTGCCAAGCTACATCTCCACTCTCAACCCCAGTGGCACCAAAGAGGCTTTGCTATGTCTGTCTTATAATGACATCCGCTCTATCCTCATTACAGAGTTTTTCCCCTACTGCTAGCTACAATTAACTAGTATGAAGTTCCATTTAAACAATTAACATCAATTAGTTTTTTACAAAGGGATATTCACTTTGAATATATAGCAAGAAAAAGTACAAATATCCTACATATATCTAGGAGTCAAATTCTCTTTTATGTCACTATGTTCTGGGGAGAATGCGACAGTTTTTAAAACATTCCTACATTTCATTGGTCCCAACAGCTTCATGTCTAAATATGGTATTTATTTTAGGTGAGTCTTCATCTCAGTTTCCACAGGACTAGGTCAAATCTTCACCAGGGCATTGATGCTGGATTGGCTACTAACCTGAAATGGACTCAGCTCCTGGCTCTCAGGTGTCTCTCTCTCTCTCTTGACCTTTTGAAACAAAGTCGTAGTTTTCAATTTCCTTTATCTAAAGGGAAAGTGCAAGCTCCAAGGCAAAGAACCAGGATCCATTCATGGACCATTTGTAAGCGTGGTCTGAGACTTCTCTTTATAATGGCTCTTTTACCAAACTCTGTCAGCAAGTAAGAAATCTCATGAAGATAAGAGGTCAAACAAAAAGTTGAGGAATAAATCAAGTAATGTCTTTTGAATGGACCCCCAAGCTGATCAAAATGGCTAGTTCTCAGGGTCTTTTATGGTTGATTATATATCAGAAGTACTCTGAGTAAAGTCATCAGGATGGGATTCAGTGACCGTCTCCAGCCCCTTCCCCACTATACTCTTCAGTTGGTTGCATTAAAGAAAACTTCACAGAAGAAACAGGACTTGGTTTTGAGTTTGAAGGAAGAGAATGTTTCTGAAAAGTACAGATGCTGTGAAATATTATAGACATAACTCTACAAAGATGTCTTAGGCAGTATCTAATCATTCCTTCTCAGTATCTTGCCCTTTCATCAATCCCCATATGTATGATTAGTATTTCTAAACAAATGACTCCTTTACCTATCCAACCTTTATTTGTCTCCCTACTCCTACTCTTCATCACCAATTACCACTGATATCTCCACCCATATGCACCATAAGAATCTCAAATTAAATATGTTTAAAAGAGAATTCACTCTCCCTCTCCCCATACCCTCTCAGGATTTCTCAAACTAGTATTCTTTTCTGACTTCCCTGTTTTTGTCCAGGCTATCATCCCTCCTATCCTCCATATTCAAAGCCTTAGAGTCACCAACAGTTCTTCATTCTTCCTCATCCCTCTCCCATATCAAGTCAGTTACCACCATCATTCATATCCCTCCCTCCTCTTCACTGACTCAAATCCATCATTTATCAGGTATTCATCAACTGCTCATTATTGGACTCCCTTCTTCCCATCTCTCCCCTCTCCAATCAAGTCTCTACAAAGTTGCTGAACAGATATTCCTAAAGTACAACTTTAACTATGTCATTGCCTTGTTCAAGAAGCTTTAGTAGCTTCCTATTATTGTGAAGATAAAGTACAAACTCCTCTGTCTGGCATTTAAAACTGTTTACAGTTTGAATTATTTTTCAGTACTCCTCCTCAATCACTCCCATTCCAGATAAAATTGCTGGCTTGATGTCAACCTCTATCTACATAATATTTAGTCCTCTCCCTTCATGTCTTTGCATTGATTGACTTAGATGTCTGAAATTCTCTTTCCCCTCATTTTGGCCTTAGAAATTCCTAATATTTTTTCAAATGAGAAATCAGTTACTAATTCTAATATAGTCTCTCTCTCTCTGTGTGTCTTTCTCTATATATATATATATATCTCTGCCTTTTTTCATTTATGTATATATAGATACATGTATATACATCTACTTCTCCTTCCATTAGTACTCTTTTCCTTATCCATCCTAATATTTACTATATTTATATTTTATTTTCAATTATGTGTAGACATTTCCCTTTGTGGGATTGTAAGCTTCTTGAAACTACCTTTATATCCATAGTATCATTTCTAGAGTCCAAAAATGCTTCTTGAATTGAATTGAATCAAATTAAGGAAGTGCTATTACTAATAAGTCAGTTTGATAAAAAATATATCACTCTGGGCTCCCTTGCCACATGAATAACTTGAAAGGTGCCCCAGAGGTGAAACATGTGAGTTTAGCTACTAAACCTGTCCAAAGTCTTTCTTCTACCACAGGACACATTGGTTCAAAGAAAATGCTGTTCATTAAAGAAAACTGTAAAGTAAGCATTTATTAAGTATTAACTATATGGCAGGAACCATTAGAGATATATATGCAAGCAAAAGGGAAGACAATCCTTGTCTTCAAGGAGTTTAGATTCTTAGTAGAATGTAACTACTAAAGAACTAACGCTAATAGAAAACTGAAGGATCAGAGGATGGAAGTTAACTGACTAAATGAAATAATGGAGATCAAAGAAAATGGAGAGATTGATGAACTGGGAATTCCTTTAAATAATTAGGTGGGATTCTTTTCTGCTTGACTTCAATTCTAAAATAATTTAATTTGTAGTCAGAAAATTCCTTTTATCTCCTATTATACTTCTTGGCTCACAGGATTATAGATTTAGAGCCATAATGGATTTTAGACACTGAAGAGTTCAAACCCCTCCCTTTATCAAACCTGGATCATTGTTTCCAGTGTCATAGTTCTCACCAGAGAATAATACTATCACAAAGAAAGATATAGGAGAGAACTGAGACTTTCTTAAATATCTTACCCAGTGTCATGCATAGCCAGTGGATGTCTGCAACAGTTTTCATTCTCACATTATTCTGATTTAGATTCTAGAACTCTTATCTACTTGTTCACCTAGCTGCAAGCAATCAACCAAAAGAGGGTGATATTTTCTAACATAATATATCATGTGTGATTAATTCCACTATAAATTTCTCTGAATAAATTCTTTCTCCTCTTCTTCCTTCACCTCAAAATTAAGAGAAAAGTGAGGGAGGGTGGGACCAGACATGATTAAACCAATATGAGAGTCCAACAGAAAGAAGTTTGGAAAAATTGGGAATATTTACTATTAAGTAGAAATATTTTTATTGATATTTTATTTTTCCAAAAATACTAAGAAAGTTTTTCAACATTCATCCATATGTATATAAATATTTATTTATAAGTTACAAAATTTCCTTTTACCATCCCTTACCACCCTCCCCCCCCCCCAGCAGGGAACACAGGGAACAGTTATGTTAATATTGTGTGTGTGTGTGTGTGTGTGTGTGTGTGTGTGTGTGTGTGTGTGTGTGTGTAGAGAGAGAGAGAGAGAGATAAGTTTGCAGATTAGTCATTTTTTGGTATGAGGAATTAGGATTAAGGGAAAGAGATACATAAGGTATTTTTTATAAAATGTTTTGATTCTGAAGGAGTTTTTATTTGTTGTTGTTTTGTATCTTTTTTCTTCCTCTGGATGGGGATAGCATTATCCATAGCTGGTCTAATAAGGTTGTCTTAGCTCTCTAAACTGCTGAGAGGAGCTGTTTCCATCAAGGTTGATCATCTCACAATGTTGTTGTTAACGTGAACATTGTTCTCTTGGCTCTAATCCCTTCTCTCAGCATCAAATCCTGTAACTCATTTCATGCATCTCTAGAGTCTGATTATTTATGGTTTCCTATAGAACAATAATATTCCATGGAATCCATGTACCATGTTTAGCCATTCCCCAATTAATGGGCAGCCCCTCAATTTCCAATTCTTTGCCACTACAAAAATAGCTACTATGAATATTTTGGAACATGAGGGACTTTTCTCATTTTTTAATGATTTCTTTGGAACATAGGCCTAGAATTGGAATTGCGGGGTCAAAGGGAATTAATATTTCTATTGCTCCTTGGGCCTAATTCCATATTGCTCTCTGGAATGGATGGATCCATTCACATTCCATCAGCAATGCATCAATATCCCAATCCTCCCACAACCTCTCCAACACTGATAGTTTTTCCTTTATCTCATCTTAACAAATCTGACAGGTATGAGGTGATATCCCATAGTTGTTTTAATTTGCATGTCTCTAATTAATAATGATTTGGAACAATGTTTCATATGATTTCATATATATATATATAAAATATATATATTTTATATATATATATATATATATTTAATTGCTTCATTTGAAAACTGTCTATTTATATCTGGTGATCATTTATCATTTGGGGAATGACTTGTAACCTTATAAATTTTATGCAATTCTCTATATATTTTATATTATTAGAACTCCTAGTGATGAAGATTGCTTCCCAACTTTCTGCTTTTCTTCTAATCTTGGCACCAATTATTTTATTAGTGAAAAACCTTTTTAATTTAATATTGTCAAAATCACTCATTGTGCAGTTTATAATGTACTCTATACTTACTCTATACTCTACCCACTTACATAGATCTGATAGATAATTTCTTGGTCTATTAATTTATCTGTGTTGTTGCACTTTATGTCTAAATCCTGTACCCATTTTGACTTTATTTTGGTATAGGGTGTGAGATGTAGGTCTATGCCTAGTTTTTGCCATACTATTTTCCATTTTTCCCAACATTTTTTGTCAAATAGTGAGCTCTTATCCCAGAAGCTGATGTCTTTGGGTTTGTCAAATAATAGATTGATTGTTGAAGTCATTTACTGTGGTTTCTTTTGAACCTATCCTAATCCACTGATCCATTACTCTATTTCTTAACAAGGACCTGGAAGTTTTGATGACTGCTGCTTTATAGTATAGTTTTGAATCTGGTAGAGCTAGGCCACCATCCTTTACATTTTTTATCAGTTTCCTTGCTTTTTCTTGACCTTTTGTTGCTCCAGATGAATTTTGCTATTATTTTTTTCTATCTCAGTAAAATAGTTATTTGGTATTTTGACTGGTATGGCACTGAATAAGTAATTTAATCTGGGTAGAATTATAATTTTTATTATATTAGCTTGACCTAACCATGAGCAAATGACATTTTTTTCAACTATTTAGCTCTAACTTTATTTGGGTGAGAAATGCTTTATAATTGTGTTCATACAGTTTCTAGATTTGTTTTGGGAGGCAGATTCCCAGGTATTTAATGTTGTCTATAGTTAATTTAAATGGAATTTCTCTTTCTATCTCTTGCTCTTGGTTTTTGTTGTTCATATATAGAAATGCTGATAATTTATGTGGGTTTATTTTCTTTTCTGTTACTTCATTGAATTGTTTAATTAAAAATATTAATAGCTGTGGTTGTTTTTTTTTTCTCCTGATAGAAAAGGACTTCAAAGAGGAGAAATAAGCTTAAACAGATTAAGTCTTGTTGTCTGGCTGACTTCCTCACCATCTGGCTGACTTCCTCACCACTTGACCAACCCTGATTTCTTCTACCATCTTTGATTGGGATTCTGTTTTTCTTTAGTGGTAACAATGGAACTAAAAACACAATATTTTATTTTCTTAGTAGAGTAACATCTTTAACTTCTTTGTTATTCTTGATTGGAATGTTCAATATAAACACAGTCTTTATTTTTAGGAGGCAGTTATGGAGACTCAGTGACCCTGACAGAAACACATGACTCTCACACTCACACTCAATGCTCTTAGCAGACCAGTCATTCAGCTTACCTTTTCTGGTAAGGAAAAACCTCAGGTGAAATGAAAAAATATGCTGTGTACTATTGTGTTTTGACAAGAATTGCATTAGGAGCTAAAAAAAAAAAATCTGAGAGATAATAAAGTGATACTGAATCTTACCATTTCCTGGGAGAACGTTTTGTATTCTTTACCTAAACAAAATCAGTTTGGTGGCTCACTCACTGGGCAACAGATAAATCATGCTATTCCCTTGCTATTGAGATGGGAAAATACAGGTGTAAAAGTCAATGGAATCTCTTTCTTTCTCTTACCATAATATTGAATGTTCCTTTTTGGAAATTATTCATCAGAACACTAATGTTCTATAAGAAATCATGAGGGACAGAATTTCAGAAAAGCCTGGAAAGACTTGCATGAATTGATGTTGAGTGAAATGAGCAAAACCAGAAGAACATTATACACACTAACATTCTTGACTGGATGATGTTCAACCATGAAGGACTTGTTCATTTCAGAAGTACAATGAACAAAGACAGTTTTAAAAGACTTGAGATGGTAAATACAATCCCTATCCAGGGAAGCAACTGAGGAGTTTAAATGAAGACCACAGTTTATTATCTTCAATTGTAAAAAGTTTTCTCATGTATTGTGCCATGTTTTTATCTCTAATGTTTTCTGGATTCCATTTGGATCTGATTCTTCTCTCATCACAAGATCAATACAGATCTATATTTAGCATGGTTATAAATGTAGAATCTATATTGAATTGCTTTCTCACTGGGAGAGGAGGGAGGGAAGGAAAGACAGGAAAAAATGTTAAACTCAAAACTTTGCCAAAAAAAGACTGGTAAAAATTGCTGTTGTAAGTAGTTGAACAAACAAATAAATAAAATATTTAAAATTAAAAAAGAAATTATCCAGTTGATGCTGTCTCTCCTTCATAATGTGAAATATATTTTTGAAATTTAAATAGAAGTAGTTAGAAATAATTCATTAGGGACAAAATGAAAATACTGGGTCCTTGTCTTATAGACTTAGAGTTGGAGCAGTCCTCAGAGTTAAACACTTTCATTTTATAAATAAAAAAAGATCAGATTCAGAGATTACAGGTAAAGAAGGGACAGTCTCAAAGGATCATCAGAGGTCAAACAATGAGCATTTTAGCATAATGGGAAAAGCTCTAGATGTGATTTTCATATTTGATACGATATGACCTTAGACAAGCTCCCCAGCCTCAGTTTCCTCCTTTGTAAAGAGGGGATAATGATGATATACTATATAAGTCATTGACATGCTATGAAGAAAGTATTTTGTGATCCTTAAAACATTAGATATGTGGAAATTAGAAAAATATATATATATATATATATATATATATATATATATATATATATCTCAGAATATATAAAAGAACCAGGACCACTTTAATTTTCATGCAGTGCTTTTCCTCTTACACCATATTTCATGTATCCTTCATGGTAGAATGAAATAAATGAGATCTAGTCTCTCATTTCCTGCAAAAAAGGCACTTTCATTCAACAACTAGTGTTCTTTTTCCTATGGCAGTGTTTCAGAAATTTCATCCTTCATTCCTCTGGGCCATCATTTTTATCCTCTATATCTTTTCTGTCTCCTATACCTGCTCATTGAACACCAGTAAAAAGAGACCACCAGAGTCCTGTGTGAAGTTACCCCCATGCTCCTTGTCTTTGGATTTTTAGTAAATCCAAAGGATTTCTTAAAAGATACATGAGGCTCAGAATTTTATTTTCCTTATCCAATGTGAATAATTCTTTTATTAGTAATTCCCTTAAGGACTCAAAAAAAGGAGGGATTTTTTTAACAGAAGATTTTTTTTTCTTTCACACTATCTTTGATGTTTTCATAGGGAATTCATTCAGCTTCCCCTGGATATGAAACATATATCATGAATTGAATGTCAGGCAACTCTTAAAAGTCCCTTGCTATTTATTGTTTATGATTTCTCATGCTGACTGACTTTTTAAAAAATAGTTTCTAAGTTACTTCTGATCTTTGGGAAATAATTAAATCAGATGGGCAAACAGGGAGAAAAACCTTTCCCCATAATTCTCACCTGCTTTTATTGCTTTCATATTCTCATTGCTCTTTACCTCCTTTTCCACTCTTCTAAAAATTTTTGTTCTTCTAAATCTTATTATAATCACCTCATATCTAAAATATTCTACTAATAAGTAATAGAAACAATGGAGTAGAAAAAGATTAACTTAGAGTCAGAAAATCTAGATTTAAGGTCATCTTTTAAAATCTTGGGAAAAATCTTTTTAATCTCCCTGAATATTTTCTCATCTGTAAAATGAGAAAGTTGGACCAGTTAGTTTTTATGATCACTATGGTCCTCTGAGCCATGATTATCTTTAGAATCAAATAATTCTTTCCAACACTATAGTTTCTTCAGCACTCCTCATTTCCAGAAACTATATTAGACTGAGTTGAAATCCTTATTAAGTTCTCCTTCTAAAGCATCATTCATAATCTGCATCATCTATACAAAACATCAAATTCATCTCTTTTTAGTATCTGTGAAATTCCAGAATTCCACATTTTTTCCACATTTTTCTAGATTGGCTGTATATTCCTCTTCACAATCAAATCCCTCCAATTCAAAACAACTTTGAAGTTTCACTTCATACAATGGAAAATCACAAATATGTAAAAAAAAGATGAGAAAAATCAATCTTGAAGGAACTGTGAAAAAATGGGTAATTGATGCACTGTTACCAGAGATGGAAAGTGATTCAACTGCTCTGTATTTCAAGAAAGGTGATTAAACTGTGATAATTCTTGACTCAACAACTCCAGTAATGAGAATGGCTGGTTTTTTGTTTTTTTGTTCTCAAAGAAGACTATGACATCAGGGAGGTGATGTCAGAACATGGAACTGGATTTGAGTGAGTAGTTGCTGTGCTAAGTCATCAACCTCACTTTCTCTTCCAGAGCCATCTGGGCTCAATGGCCAGATATGGATCAGGACAACCAGAGATAGTCCTGAATGTGAGGCAATCAGGGTAAGTGACTTGCCCAGTGTCACACAGGTAGTAAGTGTCAAGTGTCTAAGCCAAATTTGAACTCAGGTCCTACTGATTCTAGGGCCTGTGCCCTATCTGCTATACCACCTAGTTACCCCTAGGAATATACTCAGAATAAACTCAAAGGAAAAAAAAAAACAAGGTTCAAAATGTATTGGGATCTATGTGGCAAGGTATTCTATTGCAACAAAGAATTAGAAATAAAATATATGCCAAATAAATTCAATAAATCCTGTGAAAGGTGTTATTTTAAATTAATTAAATGTTATATTATTACATGGTAATAAGCAATGAGTGTAGGCTAGAAAAATATGGAAAAATACATATTAACTGATACAGAATAAAGTAAACAGGGCCAAAATTATAGTATCATAATGTTACAACAATGTAAATGAAAGGATTCACAAAAGAAAGAAAAAACTCTGATGAATGGAGAACCTGAGAAAACCCAAGTTTAAAAAATCATATTTCCATACTCAAACATAAAAGTAATGGAACAAGCAGGATGGAAAAATGTTTACATTTTCAGACATGACTTTTGTTTTGGACGTTTTCACTCAATTATTTTTCATTTTTTGACAAAAGAAATGATTTAAACTAAGGGAGATTATTGTGATATAAAAATAAAATTCATCAATAAAATATTAAAAAGCAAAGAATAGAATAAGGAACCTGGATTGGCTGAGCTGTTGGGTCCTTTCTGGTGCTAAAAAGTATTAATTACCATGCCGATCCCTTAACTTCATATATCTTGGTTATTAGTTCTGTGAAAGTTAGTGACTGGGGGCGGAGCCAAGATGAGGACAACAGAGCCATGTCTCTTAGAAGCTCTCTCATAAAACTTATAAACTTATAAGCTAAGGACTCTAACTAAACTTTTGAGAGACAGAACCCACAGAGGCACCCAGTGAGGCAGTTCTCCTACTCTAGGTTACCTGGAAAAGAGCAAAAATGCTCTGCTCCCTGGGGTTGGAGGGGTGGCCACGGGCCCCCCAGAGCGAAAGAACTTCAGCCTCCTGGAGGCAGCCCCAGGGTGCTGGGAGCTGCAGCTGACAGCAGCTGGGGAGTCTCCTGAGCTATGCCCCAGGGAGCACCGGGTACAAATTGGGGGAACAGCGGGGGACCTCTGCAAAAGCTAGCACTTGAAGCCCAGCCCTCAGGGCACACAGCCAGCAACTTGGTCTTTTGGCAGCCCAGATCCAGGAACAGAAGCAGGTGGAGCTGGTAAGCAGGAGCCCCCAGGGCATGAGCCCATTGAACCTAGGGAGGGGAGTGAAGAGAGACTGCAGAGCTCTGTCCTCTGCCACTGGAACAGTATTCTGGGGCTCTGACCACATTCAGATCCTGATCCCAGTCTAGGCCCTCGATAGAACAGCAGTGCCCGCCCCACCAGCCCTGTGGGAGAGGGATGTGAATATGGTCATTCACAGACCAGGAGGGAGGACAGAGCCTCACACACTGAGACCCTTGTGGGAGTGTCCCAAAATCAGAGGAAGCACCCCCAAAACAGGCTTAGACTGGGAAAATGAGCAAGCAGAGAAATAAGAGGAAGATCATTGAGAAATATTTTGCATATGAGCCCAAGAAGGATCAAAACGCTCAGTCTGAAGATGAGGAAGCACAAGCTCCTGCATCTAAAGACTCCAATAAAAACAGAAATTGGGCTCAGGCTATAAAAGAGCTTTAAAAAGATTTTGAAAATCAAATGAGGGAGTTAGAAGAAAAACTGGGAAAAGACATGAGAGAGATGTGGGAAAAACATGAAAATGAAGTCAGCAGCCTAGTCAAGGAAATCCAAAAAAATGCTGAAGAAAATAGCATGCTAAAAACCAGCTTAGGTCAAATGGATAAAACAGTTCAAAAAGTTATGGAGAAGAATGCTTTAAAAAGCAAAATTGACCAGATGGAAAAAGAAATAAAAAATAAACTTTCTGAGGAGAACAAATCCTTCAGACAAAAAAATGGAACTCAGGGAGATTGATGAATTTATGAGAAAGCAGGATTCATTACTTCAAAACCAAAAAATAAAAATGAAAAATTAGAAGAAAATGTAAAACATCTCATTGAAAAAAAACTGATATGGAAAACAGACTTATGAAAGCTAATTTAAAAATTATTGGAATACCTGAAAGTCATGATCAGGAAAAAAGCCTTGAAATCATTTTCAAAGAATTATTACAGGAAAATTGCCCTGATATTCTAGAAGCAGAGGGCAAAATAGAAATGGAGAGAATCCACCGATCCCCCAGAGAAAGAGATCCCAAAAAACCAACCCCTAGGAATATTATAGCCAAGTTCCAGAACTCCCAAGTCAAAGAGAAAATATTACAAGCAGCCAGAAGGACACAGTTCAAATATCGTGGAGCTGCAGTCAGGATCACACAGGACTTAGCAGCAAATACTTTGGAAGCTCATAGGGCTTGGAATATAATATACCGGAAGGCAAAAGAGCTTAGAATGCAACCCAAGAATCAACTACCGAGCAAGGCTGAATTTCCTCTTCCAGGGAAAAAGTTGGACTTTCAATGAGCCAGGGGAATGTCAAATGTTCCTGTTAGAATGGTCAGAGTTGAACAGAAGGTTTGATCTTCAGATACAGGACTCTGGTGAAGCATGGAGATTGAAGGAGAGGGGGAAAATATAAGGGACTTGATTATGAACTACATGGATTCCTGCATAGAAAAAATGATATTGATAATACTCATATGAACATTCTCATTTAATAGAGCAGGTAGAGGGAGCTTTTATAGTTGAAGCACAGGAGAAAGCTGAATTTGAAGATGAAATATGGTGTAAAAATGGATTCAATAGAAAAAAAGGGAAATTTAATGGGAGAAAGAAAAAGGAGGGGGGGAATAGGCCAAGATATTTCATATAATAAGATTTTTCTTTATTACAATGAGCTATTTCAATGATATGAAAGGGGGGAGGCAAGGGGGGAATGAGGGAATCTTTGCGCTCATCAGAGGTGGCTAGGAGAGGAAACAGTATATATACTCAATGGGGTATAGACATCTGGAATAAGAAGGAGGGGGGAGCAGGGGGAAGGGGTGGGGATGTGAATAAAGGAGGAGTGGATGGACCTTGGGGGGGCGAGTGGTCAGATATAACACATTTTCTTTTTTACTTCTTGCAAGGGGCTGGGATTGGATGGCCTGTCCGAGACCATAGGACCAGGTGGATGCTGGGCCTAAGGGGTGGTATGGGGGCTCAGGGCCTCTTGGCCCCAAGGCTGGGGATCTGTCTGTTGTGCCACTCAGCTACCCTACAACAGAGTCAGAGTGAAAGGAGAGAAAAAATATAGTAAATGGTAGTGGAGAAATAATAAAGGAGGGAGTTGCGATCAGCAATGGCAACGGTGGAAAAATATGGAAGTATCTTTTGTGATGGACTTACCATAAAGAATGTGATCCACCTGTGACAGAATTGTTGGTGTTGGAACACAGACTGAAGTACATTTTTCATCATTATTATTTTGGTGGGGGTGCAGGGCAAATGGGGCTGGGTGGCCTGCCTGGAGCCGCATAATGCAACCGACATCTTTGGATGTCTGAGGCCAGATTTCGACCCGGGTGCTCCTGAGTCAAGGGCCAATGCTCTGTCCACCACCCAGCCACCCCTACAATTATTATTATTTTATTTTATTTTGGATCTTTTTTTCCTTTTTTTTTGTTTTTTGCAGGGCAGTGGGTTTGGGGTGACTTGCATGTCACCCAGCTGGGTGATTGATGGGTGTATGGGGATGGACATGGGCTTGGGTGCTCCTGGCTCCAGGGCTGGGGCTCCGTCCATTGTACCACCTGGCCATACCTACAATTATTACTATTATTTTTTTTAATTTTAATTTTTTTTCTCTCCCCGTTACTTTATCGTTCAAGCGATTCTATATTTTGTGGGGGGAGGGGTCATTCTGTTTACTCTTAAACAAGAATATTTTAGTAATGTATTAAAAAAACATTATTTGAACAAAAGGAGAATAAATAAATATTTTAAAAAAATAAAGAAAGAAAGTTAGTGACCACTCCTTGGGAAATAAGATTCAGTGAAAAGAAGATTAAGTTTTATTTACAAGACTTTTGGAAAGTGTTTATGCCTTAATAGTGCATAATTCAAGATTTTGAATAATTATGTGTTTAAGTTACTAGATGGAGAAACATAGAAGACTATAATCAATGGGGGACAAAAATTGTCTTTTTCTTCACAACAACACTACAAAGTAGGTAATATAACAGAAGGAAAACAAGGCCTGTAAGGAAAAGGAAGTTGAAATGGCATTTCATGGCCTTCTCTTTAATTAACTTAAGGAGTTTAAAGAAGTCAGCATAATTGCTCATGCTTGAAACAAACCAAGACACTGACATATGTATAGTGGAGAGCTGGTCTTAGGATCAGAAAGAATTGAGTTCAAGTCCTGCCTCAATGTTTATTCATGTGCCTCTCAATACTTAATACAGCTTTCTAAATTGTAGAGAAGATGCCAGTTTGTATTAGTAAAAGGAATTTCCTCATTTGAGGAATAAATCTTCATACTAATAACATTATAGAGTCAGATCTTCTCTATCTCTATTTCTGTCTCTGTGTCTATCTTTCTCTGTCTCTCCCTGCTTTATGTTTAAATATGTATATGTGCACATCTATGTAATTATAAGCAAACATACATATGAAACATGGGTGAAATAGAGCATTACAAAGTGTTCCTTCCTGATCTGTTTAGTCACATGTACTAGTTCAGACCTGGGACAAGTTGAAGATAATCTGACCATTCCTGTGACTCAGTACTACAATGTCAACCTCTGCAATTAGTGCTAAAAGGTTCTTGCAATTTGAGATGATGCATTTTCTTATTAATCATTATCTTTATTGATCAAAAAGATATAGTTACTCAATGGATATTTTAAAAAATTACCTGTAACTTTCAGGCTCATTTCTCTTTCATCTACATATCATTTCAATATTGTTTCTAGCCTCTTATCATTAGTATAGGGAGAACATAACTTGCCCTATCCCTTTTCTGGCTACCATTTGAATATGAGCACATGTTGCAAAGCAAAAATGTGACTTTGAGGTTAGTGCATAAATATTATAGTGTGCTTAAGCCAGAAGCTCCCTAACTTAAATTTAGGTAGAGGCTCTGAGGGAATTGAATGCCAATTGACATAAAATGTGTTGCATACCTTACCATGAGGGGTAAAACACACTTCTCTATCATCTTTCCCCCCTATTGCTAGTTAGCCATGTCTCCATATTCTTGTTGTTTCATATTTATGTCCACACTAATGGTAATCATGTCATAGCATTAAATGCTATGGTAAACATGCTACCATCATTTAAAGAAAACCTTATCCTACATTAATTATCCAACTTTGGAAAACATAATACATGATGCATGTCTATCCTCTTGGATTTAAATGATTATCTCTTGAATTCAGACTTGAACTGGTTCCACATTCTACTTAACTCTCCAGGCTCAGCATTTAAACAAAATTCTTCACCTCTAGGATTATTAGGTGCTGTTAATCACAAATTAGTAGGTTTCATATTCTATGTCCTGAACATAAGAATCCACCAGTCTGCTCCTACTGCTTCCACAAATTTCCCTCTCACACCTGTTGCTTTACTACCATTCTCAGAGTTTCATCCAATCAATCATGATCTATTTATTTGGTTAAGGACCAAGGATGACATTTTAACTCATTCTAATTTTTAAGTAATCTAAAGTATCTGTTCATTTGCCATAACTCTAAGAGTCTAACCTCCTGGTCCATTTCTTCCATGGCTAGATGGAGATATTGACATTATACATTGGGTGTTTTATTCCTTAAGAAGTCACTTTAGGGGGTGGCTAGATGGCACAGTGGATAGAGCACCAGCCCTGAAGTCAGGAGGAACTGGGTACAAATTTGACCTCAGATACTTAACAATATTGCCTAGTTGTATGGCCTTGGGCAAGCACTTAACCCCATTGCTTTGCCAAAAAATGAGGTGACTTTAAAGGGATTATCTACTCTACTCTCTAATGGTGTTAGGCTGTTTTCCCCCTCATTTTTATCACAATAAAGAGAAGGCATAAAGATAATATAACAGTTAAATGAAAATTTAAAAAATGAATTAAAAATTTAGACCATCAAAAAATATAATTCAGATCCACTGTTGAAGTATAATATAGCAATGATGATTTCTACAACATGAGGGGCAAGTTCCATAAAGACTTTTTGACATTTGTGTAAAATTAATGACAATCAGCATTATTAATTTCTTAGAATACATTCTGGACATTAAGCTATACGTGCTGTGGATACAAAAATAAAAGTGAAGAATTTCTTGTCCTTGAGGAGCATATTTTCTAAATGTGAAGATGTTCATGTAGCATTCCCTCTGAGTTAACTTATTCAACTCAGGCATGCTGATTGACACCCTAAGACCATATATGGCAATATATGCATATTATATGTGTATATAAATATTTGGAAAGCGTTGATATATGAAATATGTGTGTATAAATTTTTGGAAATGTTTACACATGTATATGTTTGGAAAAAAATTAACAAATGTTATCTTTTTTATTTTCACAACAACCCCTTTCTCTTTCTTAAGCTCGTATTACAGATGACAGAATTTATATAATTTGTGAGATCAGTGGGGAGTAAGCCTTATGATAATG
Source organism: Macrotis lagotis (assembly GCF_037893015.1). Lineage (NCBI taxonomy): Eukaryota > Metazoa > Chordata > Mammalia > Peramelemorphia > Peramelidae > Macrotis > Macrotis lagotis. The sequence continues at coordinate 184,011,423 of NC_133661.1, read as the reverse complement.
ACATGATTGGTCCTTGTACTTTCAGAGGCATGAGACATTCCTCAATATGTATACTCTGGTCATATATTTCCAATATATTTACACCTCTATGTGTGGATTTTTGGACTTGAACTACTCATATTGTTTCTATTTCATGTTATCATAACTAACTGATTTTTGCTTTAATGCCCCCTAATTAGCTCTTTAATAATAGGATATAGGTCTATAAATTTCTTTGAGCAGAGCACCTGCAGATAAGAGTATAATGCCCTTTGTGGACACAAGGGAAAAAAGAGGGAGGAAAAGGAAGGAGAGAGAGAAGGAAGGAAGGAAAGAAAGAAAGAAGGACCCATGTTGTTCAAATTCAACTGGTCAGTTGGGTCTGTAATGGGACAGCTCCAAGCACCAAGTTTATCTATATCTTACCACTGAACCCACATGGCTCTGGAGGAGAGAGTGAGGCTGATGACTTTCCATAGCCTTCCTTCATTTAAACCCTATTCACTTGCAAGTCATGACATCACCTTCTTGATGCTATGGTACTTTTGAGGAACAAAGTTCAAACATCAAACAATACAAAACATATCTTCACAGACTCTATAAGCCTTTCACATACCTAGGCTTTATTAAACCTACAAGTATTATTGTATGGTGAAAAGAAATTAGATCTTTCATTTCCCTAATGATCCCAAGTAAAAGTTTCTTCTTTTCAGAAAAACTTGGAAAGACCTATATGAGCTGATGCAAAGCAGACAGTAGAGCCAGGAGAATTTTAGACACAATAATTGTAATATTGTAGTGATGATCAACTGAGAAAGACTTAGCTTCTCTAATTGATACCATGATCCACTAAAGTTTCAAAGGACTTACAATGAAAAACATTAACCAATTCTAGGGAGAGAATTGATGAATTCTGATTACAAAATGCAAAACATTTTTTCACTATTTTTTTTGCTCCTCCCAACAGCATGGCTAATGTGGAACTAATTTGCTTGACTTTTTATCTTTAACAGATGTCATATTTCTTACCTTCTCAATTAGCTGAAGAGTGGTGAAGAAAGGAAGAGAAATTGGAACTGAAAATAAAAAAATATATTTTATCTTTATAAAAATTATTTATCATACAGACTTTATGCAAAGATAGTTTTCATGATTTTTTTGGTAGGGTTTTGATTTCCACATTTTTCTCCCTCCTTGGACAGTCAAATTGGAAAAAGAAGAATCAGAAAAAAGGGAATGAAAAATCATGATAGGACAAAAAAAACCAATAAAGCATAGAACAAAATTTTAATTGGAAAATAGTATCCTTTAGTCTACATTCAGACTCAATATTCTCTGGATGTGGATTGAAATTTCCATCACACAGTGTTGTTGTTAATGTATACAATGTTCTCCTGGTTCAGCTTACTTCACTCAATGACACTTCATGTAAATAAAAATATTTTTAAAATATTATTTTTTTCTTCTTCTCTTCTCAAGGTCATTATTTGGTCTCCTGATAATCACTAAAAGCACAAATATGAGTATGTTGTGGGTGGGGATATGCGATGAAAAGTTGCTTGAAATAAACTTTCATTCTGGAAATCTTAAATAAAAGTTATCACTTCTGGCATTTTTGAGTCTGACAACAAGGGGGCAATGTTTTCAGCAGAATATTCCAACTCCATGAGTACTATGATTACAAAGGGGAAAGAGTCTTTTCTCTGATTGGGTAAGGATGGGTAGAAATCTTTGCTGTTGAGTTGAATTAATAGTAAAATGTGTGACATAACCAAAAGTTATCTCTTACTAGAAAGTCTGGCCAAGGGCTGAAAGCTTCAACTATTTGTGATGGAAGGAAGACTAGAGAAACTACTGGGGGCTTTCCTGTGGATGCAGTTTGTTTGTGAGTTTGTGAGTTTCTTGATTCTCTCAAGGGAGGTCATTTGGGATGTCATCTCCCTGATGACAAGGATCTATAACTTTTCATATTCTTGGAGAGACCTAGATCAGGACTAGGCATGTGTGGAAGAATAGCAAGCATTTATTTGTAAGTGAAGAAAATAGCAGGGCAAGTACAGTCTAAAAAGAAGCAAATAAACAGATACATATAAATGAATAGAATTGTGCCAAAAAAGATTCTAATTAGTGTTATTTGCCTCTCTCTCTCATTGTCTGTTAACAGGGGTGAGTGGCCAACAGCTGGATCAGAGTCCTCAGTCTGTGACCATCAAGGAAGGAGAGAATTTTACCATGAACTGCACTTCCTCAAGTTCGCTATACAGCATTCATTGGTACAAGCAGAAGCCAGGAGAAGGTCCTGAGTTCTTGACTATAATGTTTAGTGGAGGAGAAACAAAGAAAGAAAAATTTACTGTCTGGTTTGATTATAACAAGCAGTTGAGTTCTCTATTCATCATCGCAGCCCAGTCTGTAGACTCAGGCACCTATCTCTGTGCAGCAAGCCCACAGTATTCCCCAGACATATGCAGTCTATTCATAAACCCTGCAGCTGGGTTACAACCTGATTCCCTGAAAGAGAATTTATGATATGAAATGGAACATTTGCAAAGAGGGAGAGAGAGAGAGAGAGAGAGAGAGAGAGAGAGAGAGAGAGAGAGAGAGAGAGAGAGAAATACAAGAAATTACTAGGTAATGGAAAAGTAACCTGAAGTGAGGAATGCCATGTGTAAGACTCTGTAAAATGTGTGAAGTATACAAAGAAATAAATAAGAGTCCTTGCATTCTAGGAGTTCACATTCTACTGGAAAGATACAATATGAGCATAGACAAGTAGATACAATGTATACTGAAAATCTCTTATAAGTATTTGATACCCATGATAGGACCAAAAGTTTCTTCCCAAAGGATGTCATCAAATATAAATAATCAAAAATAGTATATAGAAAGTAATTTCAACAGTTTGATGATACTAAGTAGGGTGTGTTGACAGCTAGGAATTTTAAGAGACAATGCTGAAGAAGGAAGGAATTTCAAACATAGGAGACAGCCAATGTAAAGGCATAAAATAGGGAGATGGAATGTTGTGTAAAAGGAATAGGTAATAAGCCAATTGGACTAGCATGGGAAGCACCAAAGGAAAGGAATCTGAAATAAGATGGGGAAGGTAGGTGAGAACCATGTTATGGAGTTTCTAAAATATCAGGAAGACAATTTTGTGTTTTATCCCAAAGGTATTAAGAATTATTCACTAAAGATTTTAAATGAAAAGTGTCGTTGTCAATCTGTGTTTAAACAATGCTATCACTGCCAATTGTATCCAGTTCCAGTAAAGGTTGCCCTGTAATCTTTTGTCCTTTGCTGCAGTTGTTCAGTCATTTCCAATTCTTCATGACCCTCTTTGAGGTTTTTTAAAGCAGAGATACAAAAGTGGTTTTCCATTTCCTTCTCTAGCTCATTTTATAGATGAAGAACTGAGGTAAACAGGGTTGTGACTTGTCTAGGGACACACTGCTGATGATATTTGTCCTTCAATAAATATAAAGACTAAAGTCTTTATATTCTCAACAGCTAGTATAGAGTAGGAACTTAATAAATGCTTGTTGAGTGATTGATTGTCACAGGTACCCAGACCAGAATTCCATGGGAGGTACAACTTGAACTAACAGTCACATTGGATCAACAGTGGGAAAAAAGGGTGTGATGGTAGAAATCTCCACTTGAGGCAGTCTATGATGGGAAATGTTTCTTGTGGTTAAACCCCACACCATCTGGAGAGATAGCCTTCCTCTCTGCAACAGTCCTCCATATCTGATAGTTATCCAGCATTAGCCCTGGATTTCTCATACTATGTTTGCACCCTGGAAGAAATGCTTTCCATATACTAATTATGATGATATTTGAGTTATGACACATCGTCACCATTTGGTAGCAGGGAGTCTGAGGACACAGACTCAGGGATTTTTGCATTCAATATAGTGAAGTTTAGAGAGAAGAGTCAAATAAGAATATAAGATTTTAAACCTGGTTGACTGTCAATGGACAAAGAGAAGTTGGAAATAAATCAAGATTCAGGATTAAAGGCAATGACTTAGGAATGGGCACATTAAGATTGAAATGCTGCTAGTTTATCCATGTGGATGGTTGAAGCAAGTACTTAGAGAGGTGGAAGCTATGGTTATGGAAGAGTGCCTTGAAGGATCAATCATAAATCAATAAAAAGTTTATGATTCAGTAGTCAGCAGAATTTTATAATTTTCTCTAACAATGACCAAAGTATCAAAAAGGAAAAGTAATGAAGATAAAAGTAGAGACGTTTGAAAGAGAAAAGGTGACACAAATGTTGGCAATTAACAAGATAAAGTAAGTAGCAAGGGCAAAGGGGTAAGAAATTTAATGGTATAAGATGATGCCTAACTGAAATCTCTTGGGGTGGCTAGGTGTCACAGTGGATAGAGTACCGGCCCTGGAATCAGGAGTACCTGTGTTCAAATTTGGCCTCAGACACTTAATAACAATTATCTAGTTGTGTGGCCTTGGGCAAGCCACTTAACCCCATTGCCTTGCAAAAAAAAGAAATCTCTTACTATAAAGTCAAGGTTATGAAAGGAAAGAAATGAAGTCAGAATGAGAAGGAATAAGAAAAAGAAACAGACCAGAGGACAAATGAAGGCTAGTGTATAGCTTCAGGAAGAGTAAGGTATTGGAAGGGATATTTAAAGACAACTGTCATGAGATAAGGGAATTTTATGTGAAGCAATAGCTGATGGTGGTAAAATGGAGATGAAGACAATTAGAGATTTGTAAAAATGATAAAGGTGAATGGACCTAATTAGGTTCTAGGGCATGACTATCTCTCTGGTTTTGCCCAAGTCAAGGAAACCATCTTATCTATAGTTTTCCCATTTGTAGAATGAGGAGGGTATATTTCATAAAATATCCAGTTATAATCTCATTAAATATTAAATTATACTCTCATTAAATTATCAATGGTTTTGATATATGTTATGTATTAAATTACTTATTCAATAAAATTTTCCAGTTCTATGAATCTGTTCATGTTGTTTCTTTTTGTAAAACTCTTTACCTACATCCCATTCTATCAGACTGCCTTATTCATACAGGTCCTAATCCAAAAATGCTATTCACATTTGCCCAATACTTTATAGTTTTAAAAATACCTCCCTCAAAATTTTGTGAGGTAGGGAATAAAAAATTTTAAATTCTATTTTATAGAGGGAAATGAGGATTGGAGGGCTTAATAACTTACTTAAGTTCACAAAGCAAATAAGAAGAATCATCAATTGTTTCAGTTTTAGGTCTAAAACCCAAATATACTGATTGATGCTTTTTTATTATTGATATTTTGTTTTTCCAAATACATGTTATGAAAGTTTTTCAACATTCATCCATATACATATGTATATGTATTTTTAAGTTACAAAATTTCCTTCCACCCTCCCTTCCTACCCCACCTCCCCTCAGTGGGGAACAGTCAGATTAATAATGTACATACACATTTTTAATAAACATGTTTACAGATTAGCCATTTTTAGTAAGGGGAAATTAGGATTAAGGCAAAAAATACATGAGATATTTTTTAAAAAGTGATTAGATTTTGAAGGGTTTTTTTTGCTTTACTTTGTTTTGTTTTGTTTTTCTTCCTCTGGGTGAGGATAGCATTGTCCACAGCTGATCTAATATGATTGTCCTAACTCTCTGAACTGCTGAGAGGAGCTGCTTCCATCAAGATTGATCATTTCACAATGTTGTTATTAATGTATACATTGTTCTCTTGGTTCTGCTCCCTTTGCTCTTCATCATATCCTGTAATCCATTTCATGCTTCTCTAGAGTTCAACAATTTATGGTTTCCTAGAGAACAATGGTATTCCATAGCATTCATATACCATAACTTGTTTAGCCATTCCTCAATTGATGGACATCCCCTCAATTTCCAATTCTTTGCCACTACAAAAAATGTTGCTATGATTATTTTGGAACATATGGGACTCTTCCACTTTTAATGATTTCTTTGGGATATAGGCCTAGAATTGGAATTGCTAGATCAAAGGGTATGCGCAGTTCCATTGCTTTTTGAACATAGTTCCATGTTGCTCTTCAGAATGGCTGAATCAGTTCACAACTCCACCAGCAATGCAATAATGTCCCAATCCTCCCACAACCTCTCCAACCTTGATCATTTTCCCTTTTTCTCATCTTACTGAATCTGATAGGTATGAGGTGATACTTCATAGTTGTTTCAATTTGCATTTCTCTAATCAATATTGATTTGGAGTATTTTTTTCATATGATTATATATAGCTTTAATTTCTTAATTTGAAAACTGTCTCTTCATATCCTTTGACTTTTATCAATTCAGGAATGACTTGTATCCTTATAAATTTGATATAATTCTCTATATATTTTAGAAATAAGATCTTTATCATAATTCCTAGTTGTGAAGATTGTTTCCCAACTTTCTGCTTTCCTTCTAATTCTGGCTGCATTGATTTTATTAGTCAAACTTAATATAATCAAAATCATTAATTTTGCAGTTTATATTGTAATCTATTTCTCATATGGTCATAAATTTGTCCCCTTTCTAGAGATTTGATTGATAAGATATTTCTTTGTCTATTAATTTATCTATGGTGTCACCCTTTATATCTAAATCCTGTACCATTTTGACCTTATTTTTGGTATAGGGTGGGGGAAGTGGATCTATGCCTAGTTATTGCCATACTATTTTCCAGTTTTCCCAATAATTTTTTATCAAATAGTGAATTCTTATCCCAGAAGCTAATGTCTTTGGGTTCATCAAACAGTAGATTACTGCAGTCATTTACTACTAATTCTTTTGAACCTAGTCTAATCCACTGATCCATTACTCTTTTTCTTAACCAGTACCATACAGTTTTGATGACTGCCATTTCATAGTATAGTTTTAGATCTGATAGTGCTAGGCTACCTTCCTTCACATTTTATTCATCAGTCCCTTTGCTATCCTTGATGACAGTCAAGTATTCTTTTAACTGTTCCATAATGACTCAGAGTCAAATGTCACTTCCTTCAAGGATCAATTCTGACCAATTTTCAAAGCACTAAGGGATTAATTTTTAAGATATCTCCAAGAGAGAAATAAACTATCAGCAACCACTAATTATCTGATTTTCTTATCTTTATGAAATCTTTAAAAGAATTGCTACATATATCAAAAGGATCTTTGGTGAAAAATATTAAGATAAAAGGATAGCTAGAATTTGGCAGGCTGTTTTTTTAATTTGGAAAATATGTGTTTAAAGTCATAAATTGATAGGAAGCTAAGCAAAATGTATTGATCTGATCATATTCAATGACTATATTTATAGAAAAAAACCCAACACTTTATTTCAGTGAAGTAAAATTGACCTGTACAATTTTCCCTATTCCAGGGAATCTCTCATGCATATATTAAGGTCATTAAAGGTTTTACAAAAAAATATAACACAGAGATAACTTTACTCAACTATCTTCTCATCATTAATATTAAGTCATAAAACAGAGAGATATATCCCATAAGGCAAGAAGAAAATCCTATACAAAATCCACACCAAAGAGGGTTTTCCTGTAGAAGATAATAACATTAATAACAACATTTATATTAATTATAGTTGATAGTATAGAGTTCTTGAAAGTTTACAAAATGTTTTACATATATGATCTCTTGATGGTGAAGTCTTCCAGATATTCTTGTTTGTATAAACATTGTGCTCATTTAAAGAAGACCTGGAAAATTTTAGGCTTTCTTTATAGAGATACATAGGAACTCAGATAAATTATTGTAACAATCCATCTAGGAAAAAAGCAAGTAGGCGAAAATTGCAAATGAACCTTATGTACTGATGTTCAGGCAACTTGTTGAATTCGCCCATTAGTGAATATATTTAAAACAGTTACTACAAATGCAAAATGAACTTGTCCAAGAATTGAATAGCAAAAAAAGAGGGATTTTTTTATTCAGGAAATTTTTTTACCTCTTTCAATAATCCTAGACTTCTTTCCCACTGGGGGAGAGGGGTTCTGGGAGATGGGGAATGTAGTTATACATTTCCATTTTATAATATTGGGAAGACTGATCTGTTGCTAAGCCTTCTCTGAAAGAAGTAACTCTGTGCTTCATCATTGCTTGACCTGTCTATGTTCCAAGGAATTCCTATGTACCTAATACTTGTGAAATCAGCAACACTTATATAAGCCAATCAGTTATATAATGAAGGTAAATCTCTATCACAATCAGTTTAGTGAATTTCATCTAATCCAATTAGCAAATCACAATTATTTGTGATCAATAAGTTATAGAGAGGGTTTGTAGGCTTGATGACACAATGTTTGACTGCCCCTAAGGTCCCTTTCCTAATCAATTCCAATGAATCCACCCTGTGACAATAATTAGATATGAGGTCAGGCACCCCACAGATTTGGACACTATTTCAGGGAATGCATACAATGTATATCTGAGTCTCTGTTGGTTCATTCACCTTGTAGGACCAGTGAGCCATAGGTTTGCATGTCTGAATAAAAACAGCATGCCTCACAGTCCTTAGCATTTGTACTGATTCTTAGTACAACAGTTCTCTTCTTTCACTAATAAAAATTTTCTCATAAGAAAAAAGTATAGGGAAGAAAAATAAATTAACATATTGACCATACCTGAAAATATAGGCTTCATGTCATACCTATAATTTTCCAGCTTTTCTGCAGAAAGGAGAGAGATATTTCATTAAATCCATTGAAATAAAGATTAACACCAATATCCTCCAAAAGATGCTATCTGTCGGTAGCACAGAAAATCAAGATCTCCAAAGAATCAAAATCATGAGTAATCCAAATGTTGATAGACTTCAACATACAATTAAGTATGATTTCTATACAAGAAGTGACATAATACGATCTTGTTCAAGACATGTTTTCTTGGGGAAAAAAAATAAGTGGGGCAGCAATGCAGCAAAAGCAAGGAATGACAAATAGATAATCCAAGTGCTGCATTGTCATTAAGAAAAAATGCTGGTTACAGGCAAGATCATACAAAGATTGTGATACTGATGTTTGGATAATGATAATTTTTATTTATGAAATTTATTTTTTCATTCAATAGCATTGTTAGAAGTCTAAGTAAACCTATAAGAAGGAGACATCTTCATTAGACTCTAAAACATTTACTACTACTAACAGCATTCTGAGGAAAGAAACATTTAACTCCGATAAATATTTCAGTATGCTGAGAAAAAAATCATTCCAAAATGATAGATTTTCCAAATGAACATGGAATATTGCAACAGACTTTAAACCTTATCATCTGTCTTGAAAGGTAAGAATTTTGACATGCTTCAGTGGTTTGAAATTTTAGCAGATAAAAGTCCCATTGCAAATCTATAGGATGGGGTGGCTAGGTGGTACAGTGGATAGAGCACTGGCCTTGGAGTCAGGAGTACCTGAGTTCAAATCCAGCATCAGACACTTAATAATTACCTAGCTGCGTGGCTTTGGGCAAGCCACTTAACCCCATTGACATGCAAAAAATAAGAAGATAGAAAATCTATGGGGGGACAACTAGGTAGTGCAGTGGATAGAGCACCAGCCTTGGAGTCAGGAGTACCTGAGTTCAAATCCGGCCTCAGATACTTAATAATTACCTAGTTGTGTGGCTTTGGGCAAGCCACTTAACCCCATTTGCCTTGTAAAAATTCTAAAAAAATAAAAAATAAAACCAAACAAACAAAGAAAAAAAGAAAATCTATGGGTTGGGACTTCTGGCCAAGATGACAGAGAGAAGAGAGGCACTATGCTAAGGTCTTCTGATCTTCCCTCATGTATAATATGAAACAAACCTCTTAACAGAAATTCAATTGATAAAACCCAGAAAAAAGAAGCTAGGAGAAAAACATCTACCTCAAGATTTGTCTTTGGGGATCATAGGTGAGCCAGACTCAGATAGCAAAGACTCTGCTGGGAGGGATGAAAGCCAGGCTAACCTAACTTCAACCACAGAGGTATTGACTGTAGGGGTGGCAGTTTAAGAGCCAACTGAGACATGGAGGATTTGGCTGTGGGACTAACAGTCTGGGACACTGAAGCAGGGCTGGAGGATGAGTTCCAATGTGAAAGTTGAAGACATCAATCCATTGGGCTCCTCTGGTCTTAAGGACCCTAGACTCCATACCTTCATTTCAGCTGAACCCTCTTCCCAGAACCAACAAAATTATAGCCCCCCCCTACCCCCAACCAGACTGAGGCATGGGCAGCAGAGTTCCCTCAACTGTGAATAGGTAGAGTAATTACCTCTCCCCAGGTCATAGCCCACATTGTTCAAGGATAAAAGTATCTAGCAGCACCCCAACACCCTCCAGGCCAAGGGAAAGGGACTCAAATCAAGGTCAGAGACACTTCAGAGAAAGAAATCAGCACCCCCTATTAGCTGGCCCATGGGTAGTTATTAATCTCAGTGCATAAAGCCTCTAGAGCCCCCTACTGGCCATTCCACTTGGAATTATTAGACTCAGTGAGTAAAGCCTCTAGGGATTTCAACACCAAACATCTGTGAACCAGCCCCACCCGCAGCACAAGATCTTAGAAAATGAAGAAAGGCCAGTGAAAGGGGGTTCCATAGAAAAATACCTATACTATAAAGACCCTAACTCAGAGAGATCTAGAACCTCTGAGAAGAATATGATTTGGTCTCCAGCACAGAAAGACTTCCTTGAAGAAATCAGGAAGGAGTTAAAAAATCAATTGGAAAATTTGGGAGAGAAAATTAACACCTTGCAACAAGAAAGCAAATCCTTAGATAATACAATTGGACAAATGCAAAAAGAAAATAATTCTCTCAAAACCTCAATTGGTCAAATAGAAAAGTCCTTCAAAAATAGAATTGGTCAATTGGAAAAGGAGTTGAAAAAGGTAAATGAAGAAAATTTTTCTCTAAAAAAACGAATGCAGCCTGTGGAAAATAATTATTTCATGAAACAAGAATCTGTTAAACAAAACCAAAAACTCAAAAAAATAGAAGAAAATTTAAATACCGCATTGGCAAAACTACTGACATAGAGAATAGAAATAGGAGGGACAGTTTAAGAACCATTGATTCCACTCCCCCAATATAAAAAATAGACATAATTAGCAACATTATCAAAGCCACAGGATATAAAATAAACTCTCATAAATCGTCAACATTTCTATATATGACTAGCAAGATACAGCAGAAAGAGCTAGAAAGAGAAATCTCATTCAAGTAACTTCAGACAATACCTGGGAGTCTACTTCTTAAGGCAGACTCAGAAACTTTTTGAAAACAATTACAAAACACTTCATTCACAAATAAAATCAGACTTAAATAACTGGAAAAAATAGCAACTGCTCATGGATAGGCCAAGAAAATATAATAAAAATGACAAATCTACCAAAATTAAATTACTTGTATAGAACCCTACTAAGCAAAATTCCAAAACATTACTTTAATGAGTTAGAAAGGATTGTAAGTAAATTCATAAGGAGAAATAAAAAAATCAAGAATCTCCAGGGATTTAATGTAAAAAAAGTGCCAAAGAAGGTGGCTTAGCCCTACCAGATCTAAAATTATATTATAAAGCATCAGTCGTCAAAACTGTCTGGTATTGGCAAAGAAACAGAGTGGTGTACCAGTGGCATAGACTGGGGGCAATAGCAGGAGTTAATTACAGTAATCTGCAGCTTGATAAACCCAAAGAGCCCAGCTATTAGAATAAAAACTCTCTCTTCAATAAAATCTGTTGGGAAAATTGGAAGTTAGCATGGCAGAAATTTGGATTAGACAACTCCTCACACAATATACCAAGATAAAATCAGAATGTATACAGGATCTAGGATCTAGACATAAAAAACCATATTATAAACAAACTAGGAGAACAAAGAATAGTTTGCCTGTCAGATCTATGGAAAGGGAAGCAGTTTATGACCAAGGAAGAGATGGAGAACATCGTCAAAAACAAACTAGATAATTTTGGTTACATTACATTACATTACATTACATTACATTACATTACATTACATTACATTATATTAAAAAGCTTTTGCACAGACAAAACCACAAAACCAGCAAGATCAAAAGAAATGTAGTAAATTGGCAAATAATTGTTATGACTAGTATTTCTGGCAAAGGACTCACCTCTAAAATACACAGAGAACTGAGTCAAATGTGTTTTTTTTTAAAAAGACAAGCCATTCCCCAATTGACAAATTGTCAAAGGATATACAAAGGCAATTTACAGATGGGGAAATCAGTGCAATTAATAATCATATGAAAAATTACTCTAAATCACTATTTATTAGAGCAATGCAAATTAAAACATCTCTGAGGTACCACCTCATACCGCTCAGACTGGCCAATATGACCAGAAAGGACAATGGGCAATGTTGGAAGAGATGTGGGAAATCTGGTACACTAATAAATTCTTGGTGGAGCTGTGAACTCATCCCACCTTTCTGGAGAGCAATTTGGAATTATGCCCAAAAGACAACAAGAATGTGCATACCCTTTGATCCAGCAATAGCACTACTGGGTCTATACTCTGAAGAGATTATGAAAAAGGGTAAAACCATCACCTGTACAAAAATATTCATAGCAGTTCTGTTTTGGGTTGTTCAAGAAATGGAAGCTGAGGGAATATGCATCATTTGGGGAATGGCTTAACAAACTGTGGTTATATGTATGTAATGGAACACTATTGTTCTATTAGAAACCAGGAAGGATCTGCATGAACTGATGCTAAGTGTACACCCTAACAGCAACATGGGATTGATGTTCAACCCTAATGGACTTCCTCATACCAACAGGGCAACAGTCAGGCACAATTTTGGGATATCTGCGATGGAGAATGCCATATGTATCCAGAGAAAGAATTGTGAAATTTGAACAAAGACCAAAGGCTATTACCTTTAATTTAAAAAAATGTTATCTTATTTAATTCTGCTATAACTTATATTATATGTTTCTTCCTTAAGAATATGATTTCTTTCTCATCACATTCAACCTAGATCAATATGGGAATGATGCAAAGAATAATAAACTGCATTCTGTGGGGGGTGGAAGGAGGGAAGCAAGATTGGGGGAAAAATTGTAAAAGTCAAAATAAATAAAACCTTTCAAAATTATAAAAAAAGAATCATTGGTCTCCATGAAAATATTGAAGAGGAAAAAAAGCCTGGACTTAATATTACAGGATTTAGTAATGCAAAATTGCCCTGACATCATGGAACCAGAGGGCAAAATAATTATTGAAAGAATACATCTATCTCCTCCAGAAAGGGATGCCAAAATGAAAACACCAAGGAATATTTTGGCCAAATTTCAGAACTATCAGATAAAAGAGAAAATCCTGCAAGCAGCCAGAAAGGAAAAATTTAGATACCAAGGATCCACAGTAAGGATTACAGAGTAATTGGCTGCATCAACATAAAGGGATCGAAGGGCCTAGAATACGATATTCTGAAAAGCAAGAGAGTTTGGAATGCAGTCAAGAATTCACTGTCTGGCAAAACTGAGCCTTCTCTTCCAGGGGAAAAGATGGACATTTAATGAAATAGGAGAGTTCCAACTTTTCCTGATGAAAAGACCAGAGTTTTATAGAAAATTTGTACTTCAAACAGGAGACTCAAGAGATACATGAAAAAGTTTAAAAAAGGGGGGTATAGAAAAAAATGCTATCCAATAAGATGAAACTGGCTATATCCCTAACTGGGAGAAAGACTCTAATAACTCTCGAGAATTGTAACTCTATCAGAGAGAATATACTTAGCCAGAAGTGATGGACACTTGTGACTTTTCTGTGACTCAGAATGATTTAAAAACAATACCTTCTTAAAAAGGGGGAACAGTAAAGAGACAGGAGGATGAAGGAGACTGAATGGGGGTAAATCTCATTTCATCAAGAGGTACAAAGGACCTATTGCAATAGAGATGAATGAGGATGTAGGTGAGAACTGCCTGAAGATTTGGCTTAAAATTAACATACATGCACTCATTTTAGTTAAGAAACTTATCTTAGGTGGTGCAGTGGATAGAGCATTGGCCCTGGATTCAGGAGTACCTGAGTTCAAATCCTGCCTCAGACACTTAATAATAATTACCTAGCTGTGCAGCCTTGGGCAAAACCCTGTTTGCCTTGCAAAAACCTAAAAAAAAAGAAAGGAACTTAGCTTTCAAGTATTAAAAGGGGAAAAGGGGGGGAGGAAAAGGGGATCTAACAGAAGGAAGGGAAGGAAGAAGGGGCAAAGGGAAAGGGAAAAGACAGAGGAGGGGAGTTGGATACAGGAGGGCAAAAAAATTGTAAAATTCAAAATAAGTAAATTTTTTTTAAAAAAAATCTATGGGTTATAAGATTTTCAAAGAAAAAAAAATGGTAAATGTTAGCAGACCTACAAGAAAACGGGTATGCTAATACCCTGTTGGTGAAATTGGGAAATGGTCTAGTCATCTTGGAAGGCAATTTGGAATCATGTCTGAAAAGTTCCTAAATTGCATATGGTTTTTGTTGGTTTTTTTGTTTGGGTTTTTGCTAGGCAACGGGGTTAAGTGATTTGGCCAAGGTCACACAGCTAAGTAATTGAGTGCCTGAGGCCATATTTGAACTCAGGTTGTCCTGACTCCAGGGCAGATGTTCTATCCACTGCACCACATAGCTGACCTGTGTATACTTTTTGACCCAGATATGCCACTATCTAGGCCTATACTTCAAAGAAAACAAAGAAAAAGAATGATCAAATGCTTCAGTTCTTTTGGGGTTGGTAAAAAATTGAGAGCTGAGGGAGTGCCTGTCTATTGAGCAATGACTAAAGAAGAAACATACAAATATAATAACAAATTATTTTGACATGCTATGTAATGAAATGTATAGTTTCAAAGGCTACTGAGGAGACCATTGTGAACTAATACAGAGAGAAGTGAACAGAACTAGAAGAGTTGCTTATAGAATAATGATGTGATAAAAAAGCAACTATGAAAACCCTTTAGAACTCTGATCAATGCAATGACAAATGCTATCCAAAAGAGTGAAAACGAAATTCTCCACTTTATGCCTATCAGAAAAAGAAGTGATGAATTTTAATTTTTTGCTCGTATTTCTTTTTTGAATGCTTCATATAGCAATTTACACTCTATTTAATACTCTATTATCTGTCTCCATCCATCCAATACATCCATCCATGCATCCATCTATCCTCATCCATCCTGCCAGCCAGCCAGTCATCCATTCATCTAATCGATCTATCTACTTCTCTGTGCAAAATGCTGTTAAGAAATATGATTTTTAGGAGAGTTACTTTGGGGTGGCTAGGTGGCATAGTGGATAAAGCACAGGCCTTGGAGTCAGGAGTACCTGGGTTCAAATCCGGTCTCAGACACTTAATAATTACCTAGCTGTGTGGCCTTGGGCAAGCCACTCAACCCCATTGCCTTGCAAAAACCTAAAAAAAAAAAAGAAATATGATTTTTGGATATGGCCAATGTGTAAATTTATTCTTGAAGACTTTACTTTCTCTGTCTATTCATTCCTGTTTGCTTTATTTGTCTCATCACAGAAAAAGAATTTGTAGTAAGTGGGAGTGGTAACAGAGAAATAAAAGAAAAAAATTAAAGATTGTAGCTAAAAATAGAAAATTAAATTAATAGTAAAACATTTAAAAAAGAAAACAAGGTTTATAATCAAGAATAGACTTGGAAAAATACTATTTGTTAAAGATATGTACAATATTTATTATGATAATTAAATGTTTGTTAAGTTCAGAATAAAAATTAAATAAGGAGTAAAAATTACAAAATTTTGGTTTGGGTGAAAAATTAAAGAAAATGTGCCAAATTTTGTGAAGGTAATGCCATATCTTAAAATACAAATGTCTGCAGCAAAAGGAAGACAAATGCTAAAAAAATTTCTAGGATGTCAAACGTTGTATAAATTTAACTATTTTATTTTTTCCCAAGAAATTTACATGCCACTCTAAGCTAGAGATTGCCTCCTCCACTCCCCCACTCCCCCCTCACCTCACTCATTGTCTTGCAAGAAGCAAGTAATGAATGTCCCATCAGATTTATAAAAACAACAACTTCCTATTAATTCATTCAATTTGCCACAAGAGAGCATGAGAGTGTTTCTCATAATCATGGATCTTCTAAGAGAATTCTACTCTAATCAAATCTTGTCTTCATTTGAAGCAGTAAGGTCATTAACAGAACAGGGATCAGGGTGTCACATATAAGAAAGAATATAAAGATTAACTGAATCAGCTTCAGAACTAAAAAGGGATGCTCATTCAGGATTTGAAATTGGGAGCACAGAGCTCTATATGTGCCTCAATATAAATCAAAAGAAAAGGCTCTGGAAGAAAATAAATCCAGATGAGGAAGGAAACCCATAATCAAGGGTATTGTTCAGCTCAAATGAAATAATGAATGTAAAGTATTTTTCAACCCTTAAAATGGTATATAAATGCCAATTATTGAGTCTTCCAGCCAAGTTGGTGGAGGGAAGCCAGGCAGTGTCTTAAGCTCTCCTGGCTTTCCTTCAGAACTAACATGAACCAAACCTCTTAACAGAATTTGAATCCACAGAACCCAGAGAAGAATCTAAGAAAACATTTTGCAGCAAAGTCTTTAACAGAGGAGTTTGGGCAAGAGAGCAGAGACCCAGCTCACGGGTAGATGGGTGAGGGCAGGCGACTAACCTGAGAACAGCATCAAAAGTTTGACTGTGAAGTGAGTGGGAGAACTTCAGATCAGTGGGCATGAGAGCTCCAGCATGGTGGTTAGACATTTGCCTAGTCCCCTTGACTGGTCTAGAAGACCAGGGCCATGAGTCTCTGTGTTTCTAATTGAGTCCCCTCCATTCCTATGGGAAAAAGTGTATCTCCCATGAACAAACACAGTAACAGCTCCCCCACACCTCCAGGCTTAGGTATGAATGGCACATCTCCCCTGTGCTGATTGAGGATTAAGTAGATTATGTAGCTTGAGGGCCCAGACCACATTGTTCAAGGATAACTGAGATCCTGCTGCCCCACCTCCTCTAGGTATAGGGAATGGCAACTAATCAAGGTCACACACACTCCAGAGAAAGCACCTGGTATAACCCATTAATGCCCACCTGGCCTACTTGGAATTCCTAAGCTTAGTGAGCAAAGCCTCAAGAGCAGAGGTCTGTGAAGCAGCCCCCCCAACACAAAATCCTAGGAAAATGAAAAAAAAGTCAGAGGGAAGCAGGGTTCATTGAATGTTACCTTGAAGACAAGGATACTAACTCAGAGAGGCCTAGAGCTTCAGAGGAGAATCTGAATTGGTCTCTTCAGAAAGACTTCTTAGAAGAGATCAGGAAGGAATTTAAAAATCAAATAGAAAAATTTGGAAGAGAAACACAAAATAACATTAACACTTTGCAAGAGAAAATTAACATATTGCAAGAAGAAATAAATCCTTTAAAAATGCAATTGGATAAGTTCAAAAAGAAAATAATTCTATCAAAACCACAATTGGACAGATGGAGAACTTCAAGAATAGAACTGACCAATTGGAAAAAGAATGGCAAAAGGTTAATGAAGAAAATTCTTCTTTAAAAAAAAGAGATTGGAATCTGTGGAAACTAATGACTAAATGAGACAGCAAAAATCTATTAAACAAAGTTAAAAAAGAAGAAAATGTAAAATATGTCATTGTCAAAACAACTGACCTGGAGAATAGATCCAGGAAAGACAATTTAAGAATCACTGGTCTTGGGGGGGCAGAGCCAAGATGGAGACAGGAGAAAAGATTCTCTTAGGTGCTCTCTAGCTATAATATTTCAAAACTTATAAAATAAGGACTCTAACTAAATTTTCAAGAGACAGAACCTAAAGAGGGATCCAGTGAGGCAATTTCCAACCCTAGGTAACATGGAAAATAGAAGAAAAGCTCCATTTCATGGGGTTAGAGGGGCACCTGCCAGAGTGAAGGAACTTCAGACTCCCAGAGGCAGCCCCAGGGCTCCTGGAAGCCACAGCTCACAGCAGCAAGGGCAGTTTCCTGATCTACACCCCGGGGAGCACCAGGCACAACTTGGACGATCAGTAGGGAGATCTCTGCCAGAGCAAGCCTGTGAAGCCCAGACCTCAGGGCACTCAGTGAGCAACATAGCCTTGGCAACCCAGATCCAGGAACCAGAAGCAAGCAGAGCTGGTAAGCAGGAGCCCCCAGGCAACTGAGCCTTGAGTGCTCAGCCTAGGTAGGGGAGTAGAGAGAGACTTCCAAGGTCTGTCCTCTGTACTTGGACACAGGACTCTGGGGCTCTGACCACATTCATATCCTCATCACAGTCTAGGTACCCCATAGAACAGCAAGCCTCCCCCCACCTCAGCCCTGTGGCAGAGGGGTGCACTTGTGGTCATTCACAAACCAGGAGGGAAGACAGAACCTTTTACATGGAGCTCCTTGTGGGGAGTGTTGCAATAATACTAAAAAGTTCAAGAAACAACCCAAAACCAGACACAGGCTAGGGAAAAAGAGTAAACAGAGAAAAAAAGAGGAACACCTTTGAGTAATACATTGTCTATGATCCCAAGAAGGATCAGCATACTCAATCTAAAGATGAAGAAGTAGAATCTCCTGCATCTAAAGACTCCAAGAAGAACAGAAATTGGGTTCAGGCTATGACAGAGCTCATAAAAGATTTTGAAAATCAAGAAATCAAGTGAGAGAGATAGAGGAAAAATTGGGAAAAGAAAGGAGAGAGATGCAGGAAAAACATGAAAAAGAAGTCAGCAGCTTAGTCAAGGAGATCCAAAAGAATGCTGAAGAAAATAACATGTTAAAAACCAGCATAGCTTAAATGGATAAAACAGTTCTAAAAGTTATTGAGGAGAAGAATGCTTTAAATAGTAGAACTTAGGGTGGCTAGGTGGCGCAGTGGATAGAGCACTAGCCCTGGAGTCAAGAGTCAGGCATACCTGAGTTCAAATCCAACCTCACTTAATAATTACCTAGCTGTGTGTCCTTGGGCAAGCCACTTAACCCCAGAGCCTTCCAAAAAAAATTTTAAAAAAAGAGTAGAATTGACAAGATGGAAAATAGACAAGAAAGCTCTCTGAAGAAAACAAATCCTTCAGATATAGAATGGAGCTGAAGGAATCTGCTGAGTTTATGAGAAGTCAAGACACAATACTTCAAAACCAAAAGAATGAAAAATTAGAAGAAAATGTGAAACATCTCATTGAAACAGCAACTGATCTGGAAAATAATTTAAAAGTTTTTGGGAGACCTGAAAGTCATGATCAGGAAAAGAGCTTTGCCATCATTTTTAAAGAACTTCTATAGGAAAACTTCCCAGATATCCTAGAAGCAGAGGGCAAAATAAAAATTGAAAGAATCCACCAATCTCCCCGGGAAAGAGATCCAAAAAAAATACAAGCCCCAAGAATATCATAGCCAAGTTCCAGAACTCCCAAGTTAAAGAGAAAATATTAAAAGTAGCCAGAAGGACACAATTAAAATATCATGGAGCTGTCGTCAGGATCACACAGGATTTAGCAGCTATTACATTAAAGGTTCAATGGCTTGGAGTATAATATTCCAGAAGACAAAAGAGCTTGGACTACAACTAATAATCAATTACCCAGCAAAACTGAACATCCTCTTCCAGGGAAAATGATAGACTTTAAATGAACCATGAGAATTTCAAATCTTCCTGTTAAAATGGCCAGAGCTGAACAGAAAGATTGATCTTCAAGTACAGGACTTGGGTGAAGCATAGAGAGTGGAGGAGAAGGGTAAGATATGAGGGACTTAATGATGATGAACTACATGTATTCCTGCATAGAAAAATGATACTGATAATACTCATAAGAATCTTCTCATTTAATAGAAAAGGTAGAAGGAGATTTTATATATGAAGCACAGGAGAGAGCTGAATTTGAAGATATAATATATTGTAAAAATGGAGTCAATGACTAAAAGAGAAATGGGAGTAAGAGAAAGGAGACTAAGATATTTCATATAAAAAGATTTTTTATTACAATGATCTATTGCAATGATACGGAAGGGGGAAGGCAAGGGGTAATGAAGGAAACTTCATTCTCATCAGAGATGTCTCTGAGAGGAAACAGCATATATATTCAATGGGGTACAGACATCTAGAATAAGAAGGAGAGAAGGGGGACAGGGGGAAGGTAGGGGATTTGAGTGATGGAGGAGAGGGTGGACTATGGGGGAGAGGGGTCAGATAAAAGACATTTTCTTTTTTACTTCCTGTAAGGGGCTGGGATTGGATGGCCTGTCCGGAACCACAGGGTCAGTTGATTGCTGGGCCTTAGGGGTGGTATGTGGACTTGGGACCTCTTGGCCCTAGGGTCAGTGATCAGTCTGCTGTACCACTCAGCTACCCTACAGCACATTTAAGAAGAGGAACAGAGTGAAAGGAGAGAGAAGATATAGTTTATGGTAATGGGGAAATACAAATGGAGGGATTTGTGATCAGCAATGGCAACAGTGGAAAAATATGGAAGTAACTTTTGTAATGGACTTATCCTAAAGAGTGTGATCCAGCCATGACAGAGCTGGTGATGTTGGAAGATAGATTGAAGCACATTTATCATATTATTATTATTGTTGTTGTTTTTGTTGTTGTTATTTGTGGGGTGTTTGCAGGGCAGATGAGGTTGGGTGGCTTGCCTGGGGCTGCACAGCTGGGTGATGATTGTTGGTTGTCTGAGGCTGGATTTGAACCCAGGTTCTCCTGACTCCAGGGCTGGTGCTCTGTCCACTGCACCACCAGGCCACCCCTATCATCATCATCATCATCATCATCATCATCATCATCATCATTATTATTTTATTTTATTTTATGTTTTATTTTTTTTTGCAGGGCAATAGGGTTGGAGTGGCTCTCTCAGGGTCACACAGCTGGGTGTTTGTTGTGTGACTGGGGCCAGATTTGGACTCAGGTCCTCCTGATTCCAGGACCAGTGCTCCATCCACTATGCCACCTAGCTGCCCCAATTATTATTATTATTATTATTATTATTATTATTAAATTTTAATTTTAATTTTTTCCATTTTCCTTTACTTTATTGCTCATGAGGGTCTATATTTCTTGGGGAGGGGGTATTATGTTTACTCTCAAACAAGAATATTTTAGTAATATATAAAAAATCATTTGTATAAAAATAAAATAAATATAATTTAAAAAATTATCATTGGGCTTCTTGAAAACTTTGAGGAGAAAAAGAACCTGGACTACATACCTCAGCATATGGTGAAGGAGAATTGCTCTGATATCATGAAATCAGAGGGCAAAATCATTAGTGAAAGAATACATCGATCCCTTCCTGAAAAGGATCCCAAAATAAAAACAACAAGGAATATTGTGCCCAAACTCCAGAACTATATGATAAAGGAGAGAATCCTGCAAGCAGTCAGAAAGAAACAATTTAAATATTAAGGAGACCCAGTTAGGATTACACAGGACCTGGCTGCATCAAGGGATTTTGCATTGTGATCAAAGGACCTGGTATAAATTGCTCCAAAGAGCAAGGGAGCTTAGAATGCAATCAAGAATTCACTATTCAGCAAAACTGACCCTTCCCTTCCCCGGGAAAATATGTACATTTAATGAAATAGGAGACATTCAACTTTTCCTGATGAAAAGACCAGTGATAAACAGAAAATTTGGACTTTAAACAGGAGACTCAAGAGATACATGAAAAGGTAAAAAGGGAAAAAGAAAAAAACTGTTATCCAATAAGGGGAAATTGGCTTTATCCTAACCTGTGAGATTCTCAAAACTCTTGAGAAGTGTGACTCTTATTCGAGAGAATATACTTGGCCAGAAATAATGGACAATTATGACTTGTCTATGATTCTGATAGAATGATTTAAAATGGTATCTGTTTAAAAAGGGGGAACAGTGGGATGTCTAGGTGGTACAATGGCTAGAACACTGGCCCTGGAGTCAGGAGTACCTGAGTTCAAATCCGGCCTCAGACACTTAATAATTACCTAGCTGTGCAAGTCACTTGGGCAAGTCACTTAACCCCATTGCCTTGCAAAAACTAAAGAAAAGGGGGCGGGGGGAACAGTAAAGAGATGGGAGGGTAGAGGTGATTGAAAGGGGTAAATTACATCACATGAAGAGGTGCAAAGTACCAATTGCAATAGAGTGGAAGAAGGCAGGAGGTAAAAACCATCTAAATCTTAAATCTCAACGGATTTGGTTCAAAGAAAGATTAACACACACACACACACACACACACACACACACACACATGCACTCAGTTGAGTTTAGATACTTATTTATCATTCAAGCATTAAGAGTGGGATGGTAGAAGGGGAAGGAAAAGAGGAACTGACAGAAGGAAGGGAAGAAAAGGGAAAGAAAGTGGAGGGGGATTGAATATAAGAGGCAAGCAAAATATTAGGAAATAGGGATAAGGTGAAAAAAGGGGGAAATGCAAATAGAGGGAAGATAGTATGGAGAGCAATACATAGTAATTATAACTTTGAATGTGAATGGGATGGGATGAACTCTCCCATCAAACATAAGTGAATACCAGAGTGGATTAAGAATCAGAATCCTACAATATGCTGTTTACAAGAAACTCATTTGAAGCAGAGAGATACATACAGAATAAAGGTAAAAGACTGGAGCAGAATATATTATACTCCAGCTGAAGTGAAAAAGGCAAGGGTAGTAATTTTCCTCTCTGACAAAGCAGCTACAAAAATAGATAGCATTAAAAGATGTAAGGAAGGAAATTTTATCCTCCTGAAAGGTACCATAGACAATAAAGTTATTTCAATACTGAATATATGCACCCAATGGGATAGCATCCAAATTCTTAGAGGAGAAGCTAAAAGAACTACAGGAAGATATTGACAGAAAAACTCTACTGGGGGAGACCTCAAACACTTGCTCTCAGATCTAGATAAATTGAATCATAAAAGAAACAAGAAAGAAGTTAAGGAGGTAAATAGATTGTTAGAAAAACTAGATACGGTGGACTTATGGAGGAAACTAAAAGGGTATAGGAAGTAGTATACCTTTTTCTCTGCAGTACATGGAACTTAGACAAAAATTGACTATGTACTAGGACATAAAAACCTAATGATCAACTACAGAAAGGCAGAAATAGTACATCTTTCTCAGATCACAATGCAATAAAAGTCATATGCAATATTGGGCCAAGGAGAAATAGGCCTAGAACCAATTGGAAACTGAATAACCTCATTTTAAAGAATGAGGAGATGAAAAAAAAATTGTAGAAAGAAATAACCATTTCATCCTAGATAATGACAATAATGAAACAACATACCAAAACCTATGGGATTCACTCTTAGTGGATCTCAGGGGATATATCATATCTTTAAATGGTTACATGAATAAATTAGAGAAAGAGAAAGAGAAAATCAATCAACTAAATATGCAACTAAAAAAATTAGAGAAAGAACAAATTAAAAATCCCCAATTAAATACCAAATTAGAAATTCTAAAAATTAAAGGGGAAATTAATAAAATTGAAAGCAAAAACATCTTATGAATTAATAAATAAAAGCAAAAGTTGGTTTTATGAAAAAAACAATAAAATTGATAAACCTCTGGTCAATTTGAATAAGAAAAAGAAAGAAGAAAACCAAATTGCTAGTATCATAAATGAAAAAGGCAAACTCACCACCAATGAGGAGGAAATTAAAGCAATAATTTGAAATTATTTTGCCAAATTCTATGCCAATAAATTTGACAATCTAAGTGAAATGGATGAATATTTACAAAAATATAAGTTGCCCAGGTAAAATGAAGAGGAGATTAAATACCTAAACAACCCTACCTCAGAAAAAAGAAATTCAACAAGCCATCATTGAGCTCCCTAAGAAAATCTCCAGGGCCTGATGGATTCACAAGTGAATTCTACCAAACATTTAAGGAACAATTGGTCCCAATTCTATACAAACTCTTCGGAAAAATAGGGAAAGATGTAACTCCGCCTAACTCTTTCTATGAAACCAATATGGTGCTGATACCTAAACCAGGAAGAGTTAAAACAGAGAAAGAAAATTATAGACATACCTCCCTAATGAATACAGATGGAAAAATCTTAAATAAAATCTTAACAAAACAATTACAACAAGTTATCACTGGGATAATACATAATATATATGTGTATATATATATATATATACATATATATATATATATGTGTATATATATATATATACATATATATATCCATCGAGTGATATAGCATCCAGATTCTTAGAGGAGAAGCTAAATGAGTAAATGAGTTACAGCAAGGCATAGAGAGCAAAACTCGACTGATGGGAGACTGCAACCTACCTCTCTCAGAATAAGATAAATCTAACCATGAAATAAACAAGAAGGAAGTTAAAGAGGTAAATAGAATGTTAGAAAGCCTAGATATGATAGTCCTTTGGAGAAAATTGAATGGGGATTGAAAGGAATATACATATATATATATATATATATATATATATATATATATATATATATACATTCTTTTCTGCAGTACATGGCCCCTACACAAAGACTGACCATGTACTAGGGCATAAAATCCTCATAATCAAATGCAGAAAGGCAGAAATAGTTATTGCTTCCTTTTCAGACCATAATGAAATAAAAATCACATGCAATTATGGGCCATGGAGATATAGACCTAAAACTAATTGGAAAGTAAATAACCTCATTTTAAAAAATGAGTGGATCAAGCATAAAATTATAGATAGAAATAATGATTTCATTCTAGACTGACAATAATGAGACAGCATACCAAAACTTATGGGATACAATCAAAGCTGTTATTAGGTGATATATTATATGTCTAAATGCTTATATGAATAAAATAGAGAGAGGAAATCAATGAACTAAGCATACAGCTAAAAAAATTAGAGAAAGGACAAATGAAAATCCACTATTAAATACTAAATTGGAAATTCTAAAAAGTTAAAAAAGAAATTAATAATATTGAAAGCAAGAAAACAATTGAACTAATAAATGAAATCAGGAGTTGTTTTTTATGAAAAAAACAAACAGTTGTTTACAAAAACCAATAAAATAGATTAAAATTTTAGCTAATTTGATAAAAAAATAAAAAGAAAGAAGTAAACCAAAATGCAAAAATATCAAAAATGAAAAAGGTGAACTCACCACCAATGAGCAGGAAATTAGAGTAATAATTCAGAACTATTTTGCACAACTGTATGACAATAAGTTTGATATTCTAAGTGAACTGTATAAATATTTATAAAAATGTTACCTAGGTTAAATGAAGAGGGAATTAAATACCTAAAAAAAACCTATCTCAGAAAAAGAAATTCAACAAACTATCAATGAATTCCCTAAGAAAAAACCTCCAGGACCAGTTGGATTCATAAGTGAATTCTAGCAAACATTTAAGGAACAATTGTTCCTGAAAGAGTATATATATAGTATAAACTACTTGGAAAAAGAACCAAAGATAGAACTCTGCCAAAATACTTCTATGGCACTAAAATGGTTCTGATACCTAGACCAAGAGTCAAAAGAGAAAAAGAAAATGATAGACCAATTTCCCTAATGAATATGGATGCAAAAATCTTAAATAAAATCTTAGCAAAGCAAGTTATCACTAGGGTAATACACTATGACCAAGCAGGATTTATTCCAGGATTGCAGGGTTGGTTCAATATTAGGAAAACTGTCAGTACAATTGACTATATCAATAACAAACCTAAGAGAAATCATATGATTATCTCAATAGTTGCTGAAAAAGCCTTTGGAAAAAATAACAGCACCCATTCCTACTAAAAAACACTAAAGAGCATAGAAATAAAGGGATTGTTCCTTAGAATAAGGAACAATATCTATCTAAAACCATCAATAAACATTATATGCAATGGGAATAAGCTAGAGGCATTCCCAATAAGATCAGGGGTGAAACAAGGATGCCCATTATCACAATTACTACTTAATATTGTAATAGAAATGTTAGCTTCAGCAACAAGAGAAGAAAAAGAAATTGAAGGATTAGAATTGGGAAGGAAGAAACAAAGCTCTCACTCTTTGCAGATGACATGATGGTATACCTAGGGAACCCTAAAAATCATCTAAATAACTCCTGGAAACAATTAGCAACTTTAGCAAAGTTTCAGGATATAAAATAAACCCACATAAATCTTCAACATCTCTAGATATTACTAGTAAGATGCAGCAGCATGAATTAGAAAGAGAAATCCCATTTAAATTAACTTACAACAACATAAAATTCTTGCCAAGGCAGACTCAGAAACTCTATGAAAACCTTTTCACACAAATAAAATCAGGGGATGCTAGGTGGCACAGTGGATAGAGTACTGTCCCTGGAGTCAGGAGGACCTGAGTTCAAATTTGGCCTCAAACACTTAATACTTACCTGGTTGTGTGACCTTGGGCAAGTGTCTCTCTCTCTCTCTCTCTCTCTCTCTCTCTCTCTCTCTCTCTCTCTCTCTCTCTCTCTCTCTCTCTCTCGGATTTTTGCAAGGAAAATGGGGTAAAGTGGCCAATATGCCCAAAAAAGGAAAATGATTAGTGTTGGAAAGGATGTGGGAAATCTGGGACAGTAATGTATTATTGGTGGAGATGTGAATTGATCCAACCTTTCTGGTGAATAATATGGTGAGTAATTTTATTGCCTCAATTGCAATAAAAATATGGATAACCTTTAATCCAGCAATACCACAACTGGTTCTATACCCTGAAGAGATAAGGAAAAAGCTCAAAAACATTACTTGAACAAAAATATCCATAGCAGCTCTGTTTGTAGTGTCAATGAATTGGAAATCAAGGGGATGTCCATCAATTGGGGAATGGCTAAACAAATTTTGGTATATGTATATGATGGAACACTATTGTTTTATTAGAAATCAGAAGGGATGGGAGTTCCAGAGAAACCTGGAAAGACTTGTATGAACTGATGCTCAGCAAGATGAACAAAATCAGAAGAACATCCTAATAGCAACGTAAGAGTGATGAGTAACCTTAATGAACTTGCTCACTCCAACAGGGACAATTTTAAGATATCTATGATGCAGAATATCATCTGTATCCAGATAAAGAACTGTGGAGAATAAACAAAGACCAAAGATTTTTACTGTCAAATTTTAAAAAAAACTTGTCTTATGTACTCCATAATTTTACCATCTCTAATATTTTATTTCTTCCTCAAGGACATGTTTTTTCTTTCAACACATTCACTTTTGATCAATACATATCATGGAAACAGTGCCTTCTGTTTGGGGGAGAGAAGGGGGAGGGTGAAATTATAAAATTCAAAACTCAACAAAAATAGATGGTAGAAATTACAATTGTATATAATTGGAAAACAAATAAAATATTTATATAATTTTTAAAAAGAAAGTTAAAAAATGTCAATTATCATTACCATCATCATCCTTTAGCCCATAGTCACTATGTGTCTAGGACACCATTCCTTGAGTCTTCTTCTGCAACTAGGTGGGGCAGTGGATAGAGGACTAGACTTGGAGGCAGGGGGAACCAGAGTTTGAATCTGACCTCAGATGCTTGACTCTTACTAGCTGTGTGACCTTGGGCAAGTCACTCAATCCTGATTACCTCACATTCAGGGCCATCTCCAGCCATTCTGAGTCATATCTGGCCACTGGACCCAGAAGGTTCTGGAGGAGAAAGTGAGGATGGTGACTTAATCCAGCTGCAACTCAATCAAATACAATTCCTGCATTTCTCATAGCATTACCTCCCTGATATTATGATCTTCTTTGAAAATGAACAAAAAATATTTATAGAAATAGCAGAGTATTTTTATAAATATTTAACATTTTACCATGACTTTAGACAAAAAATATGCACACATGATATGAAGCTTAATTTGCATTATTTATACTTTCTTAATTTTAAACAGTCAATAAAATAATAACTGAATCCCTGATCTTTAATGTAAATAAAATCAAAATTTAATAATTTGTGTCACTAGTCTGTTAAGTAAACTCCAGCAAATAACTCACATAAATCTCCAGAAGACCCTATACTCTTAGAACTGTAACCCTTTTCCAGTCTCAGGGAATGTTCTCCTTTTCCCCCAGAAAACCTGGGAAATGAAGGGGAAATACTAAATTTTAAGTGGTCCCAGTTTTCCAGCTACTGCTTAAACATTGCTCCACTTCTCAGTCAAGAGTGACCTCCGGGGCTTTCAGAACTAGTCTTTATCCCAAAGTTGCAGATCCAGTTTCTCAATTTTCCTTACCTATGTTTTGTCAAACATATCAGAAGCTGTTCACCTTAGAGATCAGTCATAGAAATAGGAAGTGGGAGAAGGAGACAGTGCAGGAATCTGTTATGGTCAGTGGAGTGACGTGGATTGAGGAGATTTTCAACATAAGCCTGGCTCTTTGCTTAGAGCTATGGCTTGTGTGGGGTATAGGGAATGTGGCATATAGATCTACACCTTAATACCTTCAATAATTCTTGTGATTTTCTTTCTTTCCTTTCTTCATCCTCCCTTCTGCCTCTTCCTCCTTCTCTTCCTACTTCTCCTTTCTCTTTCTCCTTCTCCTTCCTCCATTTTCTTGTTCTTTCTTCTTCATCTTCCTTTCTTTTTTCCTTCTTTCTTCTTCCTTGATCTTCTTCCTTTTTCTTCTTTGTCATCTTCTTTATCATCTTCATCATCTTCTTTCTTCTTCCCCCATCCACAATACCATTTTTCTTTTGGATAAGGTGACCATAGATACAATGCATTCAGAGGAAGTACCAGCTTGTCATGAGTGGAAAAGATAAAAATGGAGGTAGCATAGTAATGGAGCTAGTTTCTAATGCTAGTTTTGCTTCCACCTAGCAGTATGAGTATGGGAAAAATCAATTTACTTCTCAGCACCCCAGGTTCGTCTTCTGAAAAATAATGGCTTTGGATAAAATGATCTTTAAGATCTCTTACATTTTAACTCCAATGCTTCTAGTGTAAGATTAAGAGGTTTGGTGGGTTTATTAACATTAGAAAATGAATTCCCATGACTACAATGGAAAGTGAGAGGAGAAAGTTTTAAGATAACAGTGTCCTAGAAAAAGCAAGACATTTGGAGTTAGTGAACTACCATCTCTGGTATTTATTTCCTTTGTAACGTTGATCAAGTTACTTAATCTCCCTGGGACTCAGATTCCCCATCTATGAAATGGGCATGGAAGAAAATGTTTAATTGGAGCTATTGCTCAGTTTTCTTCCAACCTTAAATCTATAGTCTTTAATATATGATTTATGTTCAAAGAATATGAGACTTCCAGCCAAGATGGTGGAGAGAAGACAGTTCTAAAGACTCCTGATCTCTTCCCCATCTATCACATGAAACAAACCTCTTAAAAGAAATCAGAACCAGGAAACCCAGAAAGAAAAGCCAGGAGAGGAACATCTGTCTACCTCAGGATTTCTCTCCCATAGTAGCCTTGGCTGAGCACCCGCGGGTGAGTCTGGGCTCCGAGGGAGGATCAGCCCATGATCAGCCAGATTAACAGCTGAATTGGAACCGGGAGTCTGAGGGCCCGAGAGCCTGACCTGCTGGATCAGCTATGGGGCTGGACAAAAGGGGCTTGAGTCCGTGGGGAAGCAGAGGTGCTGGTGTTGGTGCTGTCCCCCTGGAGCTTGGGGAAGGGGCTGCAGGGAGAGGTCTGGTGCAGGAGAGCTGTGGACTCCATCCCTGGGCTCCTCAGGTCTGAGAAACTCTGAGTCCACTCCTCCATTGCACTGACCCCTCCTCCAAAACAAACAATTGCAAACTACTTCTGCCTCAGGCCCAGGTGTGTGAGCAAAAGAATCAGCCCAGCTGAGGAATGACCTCAGGCCAGGGTAAAGTCCACCATTAATTGAAGGCCAAAGAATTCAATAGCTCCAATTCCTTCCCTCAAGCAAAGGGAGAAGGCCTCTCAACAAAGGTCACAGACACTCCAGAGAAAGCAACCAGCACTTCCTACTGACCAACCAGAGAAACTGCACTCAGTAAAGCCTTTGGCAATCCCAAGCCCAGGTGAACCAGCCCCACCCCGCCACAACTCAAGGTCTTAGCATAATGAAGAAGGTTCAGGGGAAAGGTGGATCCATAGAAAAATTCCTGGAAGGGAAAGACCCCAACTTAGAGAGACCTGGAACCTCTGAGGAGAATACAATGTGGTCTCCAGCACAGAAAGACTTCCTTGAAGACATAAGGAAGGAGCTTAAAAATTTGGGAGAGACAATTAATACCTTGCAACAAGAAAACAAAACCTTAGAAAGTACAATTGGACAAATAGAAAAGGAGAATAAATCTCTCAGATCCTCAAATGAGCAAATGCAAAAAGAAATCAATTCTCTCAGAACCTCAATTGGTCAAATGGAAAGCTCTTTCAAAAGTAGAATTGACCAATTGGAAAAGGATTTGCAAAAGGTTAATGAAGAAAACTCCTCCCCACAAAAAAGAATGGAGTCTACAGAAACTAATGACTCCATGAGACAGCAAGAGTCAGTTAAACAAAATCAAAAAATAGAAAAAATAGAAGCAAATGTAAAATACCTCATCAACAAAACCACTGACCTGGAGAATAGATCGAGGCGGGGCAACCTAAAAATTATAGGACTTCCTGAAAACATTGAAG
Source organism: Macrotis lagotis (assembly GCF_037893015.1). Lineage (NCBI taxonomy): Eukaryota > Metazoa > Chordata > Mammalia > Peramelemorphia > Peramelidae > Macrotis > Macrotis lagotis. Next base: position 183,980,855 of record NC_133661.1, on the reverse strand, counting down.
AGAAAAAAAGCCTGGACTTAATATTACAGGATCTAGTGATGGAAAACTGCCCTGATATCATGGAATTGGAGGGCAAAATAGTTATTGAAAGAGTCCATCGATCCCCACCAGGAAAAGATCCTAAAATGAAAAAATGAAGGAATGTTGTGGCCAAACTGCATAACTATCAGATAAAAGAGAAAATCCTGCAAGCAGCCAGAAAGAAACAATTTAAATATCAAAGAGCCACAGTAAGGATCACGCAGGACCTGGCTGCATCAACTTTAAGGGATCGAAGGGCCTGTAACGAGATATTTCATAGAGCACGGGAGCTTGGGATGCAGCCAACAATCTACTTTCCTGCAAAGCTAAGCCTTCTTTTCCAGGGGAAAAGATGGACATTTAACGAAATGGAAGAATTCCAAAAATTTCTGATGAAAAGACCAAAGCTAAACAGAAAATGTGGACATCAAACAGGAGGTCCAAGAGACACATGAGAAGGTAAAATAAAAGGGGGGGGGGGGTAAAAGGAAAAAAATGCAATCCAGTAAGTTGAAACTGGCTATATCCCAGCATGGGGGTGGGGGAAGAGACTCTCATAAATCCTGAGAAACGTAAATGATGGACATCCATGACCTATCCATGAGACTGCTATCTAATGGGATGTAACTGGCTTTAACCCCACTTGGGAGAAAGACTTTAATAACTCTCAGGAATTTTGACTCTATTCAATAGAATATACTGAACTAGAAGGGACAGACACTCAGAATTTTCTATGACCTACATAGAATAATCTAAAAAAATACACTACCTCCCTAAAAAGGGGGACAGGAAAGAGACGAGTGGAGGAAGGGGATAGAATGGGACAAATCTCATTACACTAAGAGGTACCAAAAACCTGTGGTAATAGAGGGGAAGAAGGGAGCAGGAGAGAAACACCTGCATCTTCTTCTCATCAGACTTGGCTTAAAGTCAACCTACACATACTCAGGTAACTTATAAAACATCTAACCTTTCAAGTATTAAAAGGGGAAAAGGGGAGGGGGAGATGGAGAAAGGGAAGGGGAGTGGGGGAAATAAGGGGAAATAACAAAAGGAACAGAAGGGAAAAGGGAAAAATGGAAATGGGAAAGAAAGGGGAGGGTGTGATACAGGAGGGCAAACACACTGGGGGTGGTATTCAAAAACAAAATACTGGGGAATATGGATAAAAGGGGGAAAGGGCAAAAAATGCAAACAGAGAGAAGATAGCACAGAGGGCAATAAAGAATTAGTAATCATAACCTTGAATGTGAATGGGATGAACTCTCCCTTAAAACGTAAGCAAATAGCAGAGTGGATTAAAAACCAGAATCCTACAATATGCTGCTTACAAGAAACTCATTTGAAGCAGAGAGATACATATAGAGTAAAGGTAAAAGGTTGGAGCAAAATGTATTTTGCTTCAGTTGAAGTAAAAAACGCAGGGGTAGCAATACTTATCTCAGACAAAGCAGCAGCAAAAATAGATAGCATTAAAAGAGATAAGGAAGGAAACTTTATCCTCCTAAAAGGTACCATAGACAATAAAGTCAGTTCAATATTGAATATATATGAATCCAGTGGGACAGCACCCCAATTCTTAGAGGAGAAGCTGAAAGAATTACAGGAAGACATAGACAGCAATACTCTACTAGTGGGAGACCTCAAACTCCCACTATCAGATCTAGATAAATCAAACAAAACAAACAAGAAATAAATTAGGGAGGTAAATAGATTTTTAGAAAATTTAGATATGGTAGACTTATGGAGGAAACTGAATGGGGATAGGAAGTAATATACCTTTTTCTCTGCAGTACATGAAACTTATACAAAAATTGACCATGTACTAGGACATAAAAACCTAATGATCAACTGCAGAAAGGCAGAAATAGTGAATACATCTTTCTCAGATCACAATGCAAGAAAAGTCATATGCAATACTGGGGCAAGGAGATATAGACCCAGAGCAAACTGGAAACTGAATAATCTCATTTTAAAAAATGCGTGGACCAAAAATCAAATTATAGAAAGAATTAACCATTTTATCCTAGATAATGATAATAATGAAACAACATACCAAAACCAATGGGATTCATTCAAAGCAACTCTCAGGGGATATATTATATCTCTAAATACCTATATGAATAAATTGGAGAAAGAGGAGATCAATGAACTAAACATGCAACTAAAAAAATTAGAGAAAGAACAAATCAAAAATTCCCAATCAAATACCAAATAAGAAGTTCTAAAAATTAAAGGGGAAATTAATAAAATCGAAAATAAAAAAAACTATTGAGTTAATAAATAAAAACAAAAGTTGGTATTATGAAAAAAACAAAATTGATAAACCTCTGGTCAATTTGATTAAAAAAAAGAAGAAAACCAAATTGCTAGTATTGTAAATGAAAAAGATGAACTCACCACGAATGAGGAGGAAATTAAAGTAATAATTTGAAATTATTTTGCCCAACTCTATGCCAATAAATTTGATAATCTAAGTAAAATAGATGAATATTTACAAAAATATATGTTGCCCAGGTTAAATGAAGAAGAGATTAAATACCTAAACAACCCTATCTCAGAAAAAGAAATTCAACAAGTCATTATTGAACTCCCTAAAAAAATCTCCAGGACCTGATGGATTCACAAGTGAATTCTACCAAACATTTAAGGAACAATTGGTTCCAATCCTATATAAACTCTCTGGAAAAATAGGGAAAGATGGAACTCTGCCTAACTCTTTCTATGAAAGGAATATGGTACTGTTACCTAAAACAGGAAGAGTTAAAACAGAGAAAGAAAATTATAGACCTATTTCCCTGATGAATATAGATGCAAAAATCCTAAATAAAATCTTAGCAAAACGACTACAAGTCATCACTAGGATAATACCTTTTGATCAAGTAGGATTTATTCCAGGAATGCAGGGATAGTTCAATATTAGGAAAACTGTTAGTATACTCAATTATATCAACATCAAACCTATCAGAAATCATATGATCCTATCAATAGATGCTGAAAAAGCTTTTGACAAAATACAGCATCCATTCCTATTAAAAACACTAGAGAGTGTAGGAATAAATGGATTGTTCCTTAAAATAATTAGCAGTACCTGTCTGAAAACATCATCAAGCATTATATTCAATGGGGAGAGGCTAGATGCATTCCCAATAAGATCAGGGGTGAAACAAGGGTGCCCATTATCACCACTACTATTCAATATTGTATTAGAAATGTTAGCATCAGCAATTAGAGAAGAAAACGAAATTGAAGGAATTAGAATTGGGAAGGAAGACACAAAACTCTCACTCTTTGCAGATGACATGATGGTCTACCTAGAGAATTCCAAGAAATCATCTAAAAAACTACTGGAAACAATTAGCAATTTTAGTAAAGTTGCAGGTTATAAAATAAACCCTCATAAATCCTCAACTTTTCTATATATCTCTAACAGGAAACAGCAGGAAGAGCTAGAAAGAGAAATCCCATTGAAAGTAACCTCAGACAGTGTAAAATATTTGGGAGTCTATTTGCCAAGACAGACTCAGAATATTTTTAAAAACAATTATAAAATACTTCTCACACAAAGTAAATCAGATTTAAATAACTGGAAAAATATCAACTGCTCATGGATAGGGAGAGCTAATATAATAAAAATGACAATTCTACCAAAACTAAACTATCTGTTTAGTGCCCTAGCAATTAATGAGTTAGAAAAAAATTGTAAGTAAATTTATATGGAGAAATAAAAAGCCAAGAATTGCCAGGAGCTTAATGAAGAAAATGCAAATGAAAGTGGCTTAGCACTACCTGATCTAAAATTATATTATATAGCATCAGTCTTCAGAACTGTTTGCTATTGGCTAAGAAATAGAGAGTTGGACCAGTGGAATAGACTAGGTGTAAAAGCAGGAGAGGATTATAGTAACTGCTGTTTGATAAACCCAAAGAGTCAGGCCATTGGGATAAAAACTCCCTCTTTGATAAAAACTGCTTGGATAATTAGAAGTTAGTATGGAAGAAACTTAGATTAGACCAACACCTCACACCCTTTACCAAGATAAGATCCAAATGGTTACAGGACATAGACATAAAAAACAATACTATAAGCAAATTAGAAGATCAAGGACTAGTCTGTCAGTTCTATGGAAAGGGGAACAGTTTATGACTAAGGAAGAGTTGGAGAACATCACTAAAAACCAATTAGATGATTTAGATTACATTAAATTAAAAAGCTTTTTCACGGATAAAATGTAATCAAGATCAAAAGAAAAGTAGTAAATTGGGAAACAATCTTTACAACTAATGATTCTGACAAAGGACTCATTTCTAAAATATACAGAGAACTGAGTCATATTTTTAAAACAAAAAGCCATTCCCCAATTGACAAATGGTCAAAGGATATGCAAAGGCAATTTACAGATGAGGAGATCAAAGCAATCCATAACCATGTGAAAAAATGCTCTAAATCATTAATTATTAGAGAAATGCAAATTAAAGCTTCTCTGAGGTACCACCTCATACCTCTCAGATTGGCCAGGATGACCAGGAAGGATAATGATCATTGTTGGAAGGGATGTGGGAAGTCTGGGACACTATTACACTGTTGGTGGAGCTGTGAACTCATCCAGCCCTTCTGGAGAGCTATTTGGAACTATGCCCAAAAGGCAACAAAAATGTACATACCCTTTGACCCAGCAATACCACTACTGGGTCTACACCCCAAAGAGATGAGGAAAAAGGGTAAAAACATTACTTGTACAAAAATATTTATAGCAGCCCTGTTTGTGGTGGCAAAGTATTGGAAATACAGTAAATGTCCTTCAATTGTGGAATGGCTTAGCAAGCTGTGGTATATGTATGTCATGGAACACTATTGTACTATTAGAAACCAGGAGGGACAGGTTTCAGGGAAACCTGGAGGGATTTACGTGAACTGATGCTGAGTGAGATGAGCAGAACCAGAAAAACACTGTACACCCTAACAGCAACATGGGAGTGATGTTCAAACATGAAGGACTTGCTCATTTCATCAGTGCAACGATTGGGAACAATTTTGGGCTGTCTGCCAAGGAGAGTACCATCTGTATCCAGATAAGGAGCTGTGGGGTTTAACAAAGTACAAGGACTATTCCCTTTAATTCGGAAAAAAAAACCCAGATATCTTATTGTCTGATCTTGTTACCTGTGAGAATTCTGTTCTCTTTAAGGATATGATTTCTCTCTCATCACACCCAATTTTCATCAAGGTACAACATGGAAACAAAGTGAAGACTGACGGAGTGCTATCTGTGGGGTGGGGGTGCGGGGAGGGAAGCAAGATTGGGGGAAAATTGTAAAACTCAAATAATATCTTTAATAAAAAGAAAAAAGAAAAAAAAGAAAGAATATGAAGCAGTTAAGAGTTACAGTGGAGAAATCATCAGATTTGGAATTAGAAACCCTTGAGTGCAAATTCTGCCTCAGGTGCTTTGTAGCTGTATGATCCTGAGCAAGTTGCTTAATTTTTGTCTGCCTCAGTTTCCCAACTGTAATATGAAAATATAATAGTATCGACATGCTGAATGTGTTTCAAGTATAAAACAAGATATATTAAAAGTATTTTGCAAGCCTCAAAGATTTGTACTATGAAAATGCAATGAACGTAAGCAAAGAAATTTGTTTTTATTTTGGAAATATGGAATTTACAGTTTAAAAGTCAGGGGATCAATGGTCTGTGTCTCATTCTGCCCTATTCCCATCTTCATTCAGCTTCTTACTAAAGTCCCCCCACTCCTATCCCTGTCTCTTCCAGCTCCTTGTTCATCTATCTGTATTTCCCTTATGTGCTTGGATATGGCTTCTGCCACAAAAATCATAGAAAGTAGATATTTTGTCAGACACAGTCATGCTTAGTATTAAAGTCAATGCATTTAAGTGGTTGGAAGACTCCGCTTCCATCACCATTCTTCAACTTCAAGAGTCCTCATGCTTTCTCTACTTTGATTTCATATATTCCTTTTTCTCTCTCTGCCTAATTGCTGATCACAAATCAGTTTAATGGTCTTAATGTCAGTCTCTCAGTAACTATGCATAAAAACTGTTACAACAGGGATCAGGGGACTAGAAGGTAGGGGGACTAGAAGGTGCCAGATTTAGCACAGGGGAAAAAACAGTTAACTGAGTTCCCTTCACTTCACAGTCCTTATAACCTTAACTCATCCTCTGTGAACCAGGGATGAATAAGCATGATATTAATTAATTCTGGGTCAATAAGTCAACTTCCAAGGCTCATCATTTCGTATATCATAATGGAAGCAGTTCTGAACATTCTTTGGAGTTAATAAATACCATGTACTTGACTCCCCAGGACCAGATTGAACTTATTTTAGATATCTATTCTATTTCTTCCCTTCAAGCTGTTAGATTATGGGAAAGACATGGAAAAATATTCTGTGAGTGAAGCATTCATTCAGCTTCCTATATCATGGTGAAGCAGAAAGGTGGGGAGAGCTAAGAAGAAGGTGAAGATCTAGGGGGGGAAATTGCAAAAGTATTCTCTACAGATCTCATCTGTTACTCTCTGAGATTCAGGACCATTCATTCCTATGACCTCCTAGTTTTCCTATACTAAAATGAGGACAGTTGTCTTTGTTTCTCTCACAAAGAAATGAAAAACTGAGAAAATGAAGTGCCCATCAACACTAGAAAAAGTAGATTCTAATGACCTTAATTTATACTGTTATTCTAAATAGATAACTCCTGAAAAACCTTTGGGTATAAGAGAACAGTATAGAGACATCAATGCAAATGGTCCTTCTAAAAGATATCCTCAAACAGACCAGTACTTCCTTTACTGTACTCACTGATTCTTATTTACCTTATATTTGTCTTTCACAGAATCACAGAATATTAGGACTAAAAGGGTCATTATAGATCATCTAAGTTCACTCTATATATACATTGCAAATGAGGATATAGACAAAAGGGGAAAGAGAGGCAAAATGACTTACCCAAAGTCATTTAGTTTTTTCAAGTGGTAGAGATATGATTCAGAATAAGTCCTCTATCTCCAAGAGAGCAAAGCTCTTTCCAAAATACAAAACTGGTCGTTGTTATGTATCTCCAAATGGAAATGACTGACAAACTCAGAAAAAAACTCTGATTAGGGAAGCCAGACTTGAGCAGTCCTAGAAACCAGATAAAGCATAAATTCTCTGCTTCTAGTATCCTAGTCACCATCCCAAGTCCCCAGAACTTAGTAAGCCTAGGAGGAAGGAACAATGGAGCAACCCCAGAGAGCCTTATTAGTGATTCTGCATTGTGACTTGAGCTAGAGAGTTTTCAGAAATGGGAACATAGAGCTCTGAAGGACACAAGCTAGAAGATTAAATGGATAAAAAAAGGGGGTAGGGAAGTTGACTGGTATAGAGGTTCTCATGAAGATTATGAGAAGGGCAAGAACCATGTAAAGTAGAACAGAGATTTAATAGAGCTAATTGCACTGTGTGCTAAACTATTTGTCTAAAGATATCGATCAACTTTCATCCCTGGTAAAAGGAGGATCTCATAAAAAACTTAATGTCTGTAGAATTTTTTAAAAAAAAGAAAAGGAAGAAGAAAGATTATTCTATGACTTGTCATAGCTTTCTGTATTACAAGTGAATCTCTTTACCTCACCAACCCACCATTCTTATTCTTTAGGGATGCAAAACATCTACTTTCAAAGCCTCCTATATAATAATGAGTCTTAGGGTGGAGCCAAGATGGTGACATGAGAACAAGCATTCCTAGGAGCTCTCTCCAAAATATTTCAAAAAACCTTAAAATTATGGCTCTAATTAAATTTTCAAGAAACAGAACCTACAGAAAGATCCAGTGAGGCAATTCACTAGCCCAAGGTAATTTGGAAGACCATGTGAAGACTCTGTTCCATGAGGTTGGAGGGAGTGGCATCACAGCCAGGATCACTGGCTCAAAGGAGCTCCAACATTCTGGGGTGCCTGGGTCCCTGGGTCCCTGGGAGCACCAGCTCTGGGCAGCAGAAGCAGTTTCCTGACCTGTCAACCCATCAAGCACAACTTATAATATCACTGGGGAAACTCTGCCAGAGCAAGCACAAAGCCCAGGCCAACTTGGCCCTCAGCACAGCCACAGTCATCTACAGCCCAGATCCCAGGAAACGGAAGCAGGCTCACAGAACTGCCCAGCAGGGAGCCGCCCTGCAACTGCTCCCAGGGTGCTCAGCCTACAGAAGGTCAGGGAGTGGGAGGAGACTATTGAGGTCTCTCCTCTGAACCTGGGACAGGACTTTGGGACTTTGTACATATTCAGACCCTAGTCGCAGTGTGAGGTCCCCCATTGCTATACAATAAGAATCCTCCTCACAGCTCCAGAGAAAAAGGGTATGCTTGTGGTCATCCACAGGCCAGGAGAGCTGTCAGAGCCTCTCATAAGACCTTGAATGAACTGAGGTCCTTGTGGACATGTTCCAATAATACTCAAAAACTTGGGAAGCACCCCCAAATCAGGACACAGACTGGAGAAATAAGTAAACAGAAAAAAAAAGAACCTGACCATAGACAATTACTTTGTTCTCATAGAGGATCAAAACACACACTCAGAAGATGAGCATATTCAAGCTTCTGTATGCAAAGCATCCAGGAAAAATAGGAGTTGGGTTTAGGCTAAGACAGAGCACAAAAAAGATTTTGAAAATCAATTAAAGGAAGTAGAAGTAAAATTGGGAGGAGAAATGAGAAAGATGCAGGAAAAACATGAAAACCAAGTCAGCAGCTTAGCACAGAGATCCAAAAAATGATGAAGAAAACAGCATGTTACAAACCAGTTTGGGTCAAATGGATAAAACAATCCAAAAAGTTAATGAGGAGAAATGCCTTGAAAGGCAGAATTGGCCGGATTGAAAAGGAGATAAGAAAGCTCTATGAAGAAAACAACTCCTTGAAATGTAGAATGGAGTTGAAGGAAGCTGATGACTTCTCAAGGAATTGAGAAACAATAAAACAAAGCCAAAAGAATGAAAAACTAGAAGAAAACATGAAATATCTCATTGAGAAGACAACTGACTTAGAAAACAGATCCAGGAAAGAATTTTAAAATTACTGGGCTACCTGAAAGTCAAGATCATGAAAAGAGCCTTGACTTCATTTTTAAAGAATTTCTACAGGAAAATTGCCCTCTAGAAGCAGAGTATAAAATAGAAATTGAGGGAATCCACTAATCTCCTCCTGAAAGAGATTCAAAAAAATAACCCCCCAGGAAAATTAAAGCCAAGTTCCAAAACTTCCAAGTCAAAGAGAAAATATTACAAACAGACAGAAGGAAACAATTTAAATATTGTGGAGCTACAGCAGGATCACAAAGGACTCAACAGCATCCACATTAATGGCATATAGGGCTTGGAATATAATATTCCTGAAGGGAAATAAACTTGGAATGCAGTCAAGAATTAACTACCCAGTAAAGCCGAATATCCTCTTCCAGGCTAAAAGGTGGACCATTCAATGAAATGGGGGAATTTCAAATATTTGTGTTGAAATAGTCAAAGCTGAACAGAAAGTTTGATCTTCAAGTACAGGATTCAGGTGAAGCATAGAGAGGATGGATGAGAAGGTTAAATTATGAGGGATTTAATGATGTTGAACTGCATGTATTCCTGCATAGGAAGAAGATACTGATAATACTCATATGAACCCTTTCATTTAATAGAGTTTTAGAAGGAGCTTATATAGACAAGGCACAGAAGGGAGCTGAATTTGAAGGCATAATATATTGTAAAATGGTGTCAGTAGGTGAAAAGGAAATGTACTGGGAGAAAGTGAAAGGAGAGGCAGAATAGACAAAGATGTCTCATGTAAAAGAGTCAAAAAATAGCTTTTGCAATGGTAGGGAAGGGGGGGTGAAAGGAAATGAGAGAGCCTTCATTCTCATCAGAAATGGCTCAGAGAGGAAATAACACACATACCTAAAAGGGTATAGAAATCTAGAAGAAAAAAGAGAGAAAGGGGATAGGAGAAATGGATGGGGGAGGGGAGGGAGAAAATAGGTGATAGAGGAGAAGGTACCTTATGGGAGAGAATAGTCAGATATAAAACATTTTCTTTTTAGTTTTTGCAAAGTAGTGCGATTGGGTGGCCTGACCGGGACCACCGGGCTGGGTGGTTGCTGAGTCTCTGACGGAGGATGTAGGCTTGGGCCTCCTGGCCCCAGGGCTGGTACTCTATCTGCTGTACCCTTGGATGCCCCACAGCTCATTTTTGAAGAGGGACAAAGTGAAAGAAGAGAGAATATTTAATAGATGGTAGTGGGGTGAAATGGATGGAGGGAAAGCTAATCAGCAACAGAAAATGTGGAAAAATATGCAAGTAACTTCTCTGATGGACTTATGATAAAGAATGAGATCCACCCCAGAGACAGAACTGATGACATTGGAACAAAGACTGAAACACATTTTTGTTTCTCTTTCTTTCACTTTGCTTCTTGTAATGTTTTTTTTTTATTCATTTTTGTGGGGGGAGAGGGGATTATGTTTACTCTTACAACAAGAATATTTTATTAATATGTAAATAAATAAAAAATGTAAATTAAAAAATATAGTGAGCCTTAACCAGATCAATGGATGCTCACTTATAAAAAGATGAGATATTCCAGTGCAAAAACTACCCTGACTTCCTATATAGTGCTGAATAATATTTTCTGAATACCTTCATTTACCTTTGTAAAATAGGGGGCAATAATTCCTGTACTTTGTTCCCTAACTGAAAAACATGAGTGCAATTAAGAACCTTCAGAAGACCTTTTCTTTCACAGAAAGCTTAATAACTTCTCTAATAAAACACTTTTAGAGACATAATCCTCAGAACAGTCCTATGATATAAGCAGTACAAAATATCCATTTCATATAATGTGGCTCAAAGAAGTACACAGCAAACAAATAATTGAAATGTGAAATCAGTATATTTTGAGTGTAATGCTCTTCATTCAACTTCATTGGGGAGATCAGTAACTGTCACCTAGTATTTAGCTGGTTCCTCCAATCAAGGGTAACTTATGACTGCTAACTCTCATCTCAAATTATATGCATTTTATTAACATTTTTTAAAAGTTGACACTTTTTATTTTTCTATCATATTATTAACCAAATATATTTTTACTCCCTCTCCAAACAGTGAACAAAAGAATGAAAAAAGATTTTTAAAAAATATTTCTTCAAAAACCTCCAATATTGACAATGTCAGATAGTATATGCATCATCTCACACTAACAATTCTCCACTTCTGAAATGAAGGGAAGGAAGTACATTTTCTCCACTCTTTTCAGGGCAAGCATAGTAAATATGGTTAAATGGTGGGTGGTTTTGTTTTTAGGTTCTTTGTTTATTTTACCTAGCCATTTGGGAATATTGCTCTCATGGTTCTGCTTACCCCATTCTTCATTAGTTTATATGAATTTCCCCATAATTCTCTGTATTTTTCCTATTTAGTTTTTCATATACCATAGTACTATTCTGTTACATTTTTATACTACAATTTGTTTAACCACTCTTCACCTCCCTTCCCCCTGAGACACACACACTCACACACACACACACACACACACACACACACACACACACACACACACAGTACAATTATGATTGTTTTTGAATGTATAAGATCTTTTTGTTTTTTTATATCCTTGGACTAAATATTTTAGTGGAAGGATTTCTGGATATATGAGTATAGATATTTTAGTCACTCTCTTAGCATTGCTCCTATTTATTTTCCAGCATATGGGACACCTTCACCAGCAGTATATTAATGCTTTTGTCTTTAAGCATCAATTATTCCATGTTAATTATTTTGTCTTTTATCATTTTTGCAATATGATCTTCATTTTTTCCAAATTATTAGGGATTTGAAGCAATCTTTCATATGATTGTGAATAACAAACTGCTGTTGCCAGGGTTGGTTTAAACAATTTAAGATTGAGAGACATTGAATGGTGAAAGAATTCACACACAGACCTGGGATTTTAAAACTGCTCAGTATTTATTATTCAAGCCTGCAACATGTACAGATTAATATTTTTTCTCCTCCTGGAGAAGCTGTAAGCACTTTGAGGATAGGCTAGGCAAGGTTTGAGAGAAAGAGAGATGGAAAGACAGAGAGAGAGACAGAAAGACAGAGTTAGAAGGAAACAGAGGCAGAGAGACAGACAGACAGATAGAAACAGAGAGGGAGACAGTGGCAGAAAGAGGCCAAGAGAGAAAGAAACACACACACACATACACACAAATACACACACACACACACACACACACACACACACACAGAGACAGAGAGACAGAGAGACAGAGGCAGAGAGACAGACAGACAGACAGACAGAGAGACAGAGAACCAGCCAACTGGGCTAAAACTTGGGGAGTCTGCTTTTTATTTTCTTGTCTATTTTCTGTGTACAGTTGGGGGCTGGTAATGAGGAGATGTTAGGAATATAATAATGGAATAATAGGAGTCAATTTACATTACAGGAGCAGATAACATTTTTACAAAATTGAATAGTGTATAAAGGGTTACAAAATCTATTTCCAATTATGAATCTCCTATGTTCGTAACTCCCAGCATCATAGTCTTTTGCCCATGATTCCCTGCATCACTACATTTTCTAAAAAGAAAAGTCACAGAGCCAAATCACAGAGCACTGTCATCCTAAGGTGCCTCTTTTTTCCATTTGTATCTCAGTTCCATTTGTATCCCTACCCCCTCAGTTATAGGACTGAATACATTTCCTTTAAAGGACTTTGCCAGTTTTCTCCTCCCTCTTCCTTCTTTCATACCAAGGACATGGTAAGGTTTGAACAACTTTTCTTTACCATTTCAATTAAAAGTATAGCCAGAGGCTTGTTCCTTGATGGAAAAGAGGTGGGGGAGGGGTTATGAATAGATAAATGTACAAAGGTGCATCTTGATTGGTTGCCTGCTTCTCCCTCTATTTCTTATTCTGGTGCTACATGAGTAGAAGTATTAATTGACATTCTGAGCAGGATTATACCGGGCTTCAGTACATAACAATTCACATTACGCTGAGAGAAGGATCACTATTATGTTACTCTCCAACCTGCTATACGCATTCATAGCCTTCATCTGCCTTGGTAGGAACAGTTATCAAGTGGGAAATTGAGTCATTGATGGAAAGTTGGTTGGGCATGTCAAGAGGTTTTGTGCTGGTGAAAGGGAAGGAGGGATAGGTACTAGATTGCAGTTGCTTTTGCTTTGTGGTTGTCTGCAAATACTTTGAATCATGTTGGGAATTTCTTCAGTTTCATGTTTTTATACCCCTCCACAGGAGCTGGCATGGCACAAACTGTCACTCAAACCCCAACAGCAATAAATATGCAGGAAGGGACGGCTGCAACTCTCAACTGCAAATATTCCACCAGTTTCAGTTATTATGCTTTGCTCTGGTACAAGCAGTCTCCTAGTGGGGAGATGGTTTTCCTTATTTATCAGTATTCAAGAGGTCAAGTATATGCACATGACAATCGATATTCTGTAAACTTCCAGAAAGCAACCACCTCTATCAGTCTCATGATCTCTGCCTTAGAGCCTGGAGACTCCTCGGTGTATTTCTGTGCTATAGATCCACAGTGAGAAATATGGCAAGGAAAGCTTTACAAAAACTTCTTCAAATAACAAGAGATCAGATATCTACCTACTGCAGCATCCAACAGATAATCTGAAAACCCAGAGAGGAAGTGGGCTGAGACCAAAGATGCCTGTACATGGTTTAACTGAGGATCTGGAAAGGAAATCACTGACTTTATCCAAGGAAACACATTTTCAAAGTTGACCTCAGATAATGAGAAATGGTATTTATGAGTCATAGTCCTCAAAAGTATTCACATCTTTAAAACCTTTTCCCACAACAGCTAATGGATAATAAGTATACTGAAGGAAGGTTTCTGTAAATTGTGTCATGTTAGTAGTGAGTAGTAGCAAAAAAATGTAAGTAGATAAATCTATCTTTTTGGAGCTAGGAGGACCTTAATTCAATTCAGTCCCAGACATTTAGTAGCTGTGTGGCCTGGGCAAATCACTTAATCTAGATGTGTCTCAGGTTTCTCATTCATAATAAAGGGATAAAGATAGCAACTATTTCCTAGGGTTAGTGTGTGGCTCCAAATGAAATATTAATTGTAAAGTGTTTAGCATATAGTAACCATTATATAAATATTAGTTATTATTATTATTATTATTGTCATCATCATCATCATCATATCTATATGTCTGCAGCTAGGTGGTACAATGGATAGGGCACTAACCTTGAAGTCAGGAAGACAGGAATTCAAATCTGGCCTCAGATATTTGACACTAACTATGTGACCTTAAGTAAATCACTTAACCTGACTGCCTTGCATCCAGGGCCATTTCCAGTCATCCTGATTCATATCTGACCATGGGATCCAGACGGCTCTGGAGGGGAAAGCGAGGCTGATAACTTAGCACAGCACCCCCTCACTCAAATCCAGTTCATGTGCTTGTCATGGCATCACCTGCCATGATATCATGGCTTTCTTTGAAAATGAAGGACAAACATTGCAACTATATACCATAATTTTTCATCCTTGCTATCATTCATTTAATACTTGAAAGTAGGTAGAAAATGTGTCATAGTTTTCTGTCTTTGTTTCCCCAAAGCCTAGCACACTGCTAGGTATGTAATAGGTACTAGTAAAAGTCTTTTTTATTGATTAACTAACCTCTGGTTAATTCTTTCAACTTTATCAATAGCTTCAATTCCTTCCTGAGAGTTTTCCTCATTATCCCATCTTCTATGATCATGAACTTTGACTAGGCTTCTTAACTCATATACAGCAATCTCCATCCAACTACATGGTCACAATTTAGATTTCAATGTCTTTCAGAAAGGTACCTCCTTCAAAACATGGAACACCAAAAAACCATTCAGTCAACAATCTGTTCTTCTTCTCTGTTCTCCATTCTTATTCCTACAAAATCTTGTTTTTTAAAATTTCTACTTGAGGGAAGTTGAGAAGTCATTAAATAATCTGGGTCTTATTTTACTCATCTACAAATCAAATCAGTTAGACTAGATATTTTATGGATTCTGTCCAACCTTAAATCTATTACCTTAAATTGCAAAGCAGTTATGAAACCTGGGAAAGACCTTAATTTAAAAAGACCAAGATCTCCCACTGCATGAAGAGCTATTGCTAGTTTTTATGACTTTTCTTTTGCCATTATACTTCAATATCACTGGAGTAGAGACTGAGGCTGAATAATTTGCACATCTCTGCCTCATTTAAAGCCAATTAAAATATCACTTTCTTGGTGTCAATGGTCCTCTTTGAAAATATAGAGATAAGAACTTGATTATATTTTTATAATAATAATAATAATAAGCTACTAAAATAAAGTAAAATTAAGATATTGCTTTCATGGTGTCAATGGTCCTCTTTGAAAATATAAACACTTGATTAGATTTGTTATAATAATAATAAGCTACTAAAAATGAAGTAAAACAAAATAAAAAATGACTGAGCACAGGAAAAATAATCATAGACAGTTACTTTGGTATAAAAGAAGATCTGGTCTCTTTAGAGGAAGGTTGTGAGGTTAAAAAAAAGTCACTCTTATCCCCAAAGAATAATATCAAATGGTCACAGATCCAAAAGGAGCTCTTGGAAGACCATTAAATGGTATTTAAAAAATCAAATAATAGAAAATGAGGAAAAATTAGGGAAAAATAAAAACAATTCAAGAAAATTATGAAAAGAAATTAATTATGAAAATTATGAAAAGAAAATTAATAAATTGGTAAAAGGGATCCAAAAGCTTAAGGGAAAAAATAATTCATTGAAAATTAGAATTGGGCATGAAGAACTGAATGACATACCAAGAAATAATAAAACTAAAAAAAGAAGAGATCTGAAATCACACTAGAAAGGCAATTTATCTGAAAAAAGAGATATATGAGAGACAATATAAGAATTGTTGGAATACCTAAAAGTTATGATTAAAAAAAGAAACTGGATATGATGGATATGATGCCATTATTAATGAAAATTGCCCTGAAGTTCTAAAAAGTTACAGCAGAAATAGACAAAAATAGAAGAAAAAAATCCTCTGTTCCAAGAAGAAAACTTAAACAAATGTCATAGCCAAGTTTGAAAGCTCCCAGGTTAAGGAAAAAAATATTGTAAGCAAAAAGGAAAAGTAGCAATTCAAATACTGCAGAAAGACAGTTAAGATTTCTCAAGAACTAGCAGTTTCTACTCTTAAAAGGGACATATCTTGAAACATTATAATTTGAAGAGAAAAAGAGCTGGGGTTGTGTCCCGGAATAACTTACTCATCAAGATTGAATACAATCCTGAATTTAAAAAAAAGAAAAGGACATTCATGGAGGCAAAGACTTTTTAAATATTTGCAACAAAAAGACCAGAACTCAATGGAAAATTCAATATAAAAGATTCGAAAGAAATATGAGGAAATATTAAAGATAATAATAAAGAACTTTTTGAGGTCAAACTATTATATATATGAAAATGTTATTAGTATTTTTGATTCATATTTTTCCAATTATATCTTATGAAAGTTTTTCAACATTCAACCACTTGCATATTTATGTTACACATTTTTCTATCACCTTCTCTTTTCATCCCCTTCCCTTCAATGGCAAACAATCTGGTAAAAGCTGTACATGTACATTTGTGTTTAACATGTTTGCCTATGAGTCATTTTCTGTATGAGGAATGAGAACTAAGGGAAAAGAAAGAAAACTATGGGATAACAATGAAAAAGAACATAAGAGAAGCTTTAAAAAAGTGAATATAGTTTCCATTCAGATTCTGTGGATTTTTATTTGCTCATTTTTCTCCTTAAGATGTGGATGGCATTGTGTATAACAAGTCTCCCAGGGTTGTCCTAGACCTCTGAACCTGCTGAAAGGAACAGCATCCATCATAGTTGATCAGCTTGAAATGTTGTTAATATGTACAATGTTCCCATGATTCTGCTCCCTTCACTCAGCATAAGTTTGTGTAATTCTTTCTTTAGTTCTCTAAAGTCCAACCATTCATGGTTTCTTATAGAACAGTAGTACTTCATAACATTCATATACCATGGTTTGTTCAGCCCTTCCCCAGGTAAAGGACATCCCCTCAATTTCCAACTCTTTGTCATTATAAAAAGAGTCATTATAAATATTCTTGAATATAACTGGTTTTCCCATTTTTTTATGATTCCTTTTAGATATAGGTCTATTATTGGTTTACTGGATCGAACAGTAAGATCATTTTTATTGATTTTTAGGGCATTGTTCCAGAATGGTTGGATTAGTTCACAACTCTGGCAGTAGTGCATTAAAGTGACAATCTTCCCACAACCTCTACAACATTGATCATTTTTTCATCTTTGTCGTCATTTTTTCATCTTAGCCAATCTGATAGATATGTGGTAGTAACTCTTAGTAATTTTAATTTGTGTTTCTCTAACCAATAAAGATTTGGAGCATTTTTATATTATTATATATAGTTGTAATTTCTTCAGTTGAAAATTGATTGATTATACTCTTTGACCATTTATCAATTGGGGAATAACTTGTAACCTTATAAATTTGATCCAATTTTCTATAAATTAAAATATTTTTTTTATCAGAAATCCAGTGTGTGAAAATTGTGTCTCAGTTTTCTGTTTTCCTTCTAATTTTGCCAGTATTGACTTTATAATTACAAAACCTTTTTAATTTAATAGAGTCAAATTCATTTATTTTGCAATTTATAATATACTCTGTTTCTTATTTGGTGATAAATTTCCCCCGTTCCATAGATCCAGCATGTAAAGCATTTCTTGATCTGCTAATTGGTCTATGGTATTGCTTTTTATGTCTAAATTCTGCACCCTTGACCTCTTTATAATTTAAGTTGTGAAATGTGTATCTTTGTCTAATTTTTGCCATAATATTTTCCAGTTTTCCCAGAAGTTTGTGTAGAATAGTGAGTTCTTATCCCAGAAACTAATGTCTTTGCGTTTGTCAAACTATAGATTACTATTGTCATATACTACTGTTTCTTTTGTACCTATTCTAATCCACTTGTACATTATTCTATTTCTTAACAGACACCAGAAAATTTTGATGACTGTTAATCTATAATATAAAAGTTAGGCTATCTTCCTTTGTATTGTTTTCATCAATTCCCTGGGTATTCATGACTTTTTAATGTTTCGGGTGAATTTTGTTACTATTTTTTCTAACTCTGCAAAATAATTTTTTGGCAGTTTGATTGATATAGCAATTTAATTTGGGTAGAATTGTCATTTTTATTATATTAGCTTGACCTAACCATTAGCAATTGATGTTTTTCCAGTTCTTTAGATAAGACTTTGTGTGAAAAATATTTTGTAATTGTGTTCATAAAGTTTCTGGGTTTGTTTTGGGAGGTACTATTTTATGTTTTTACAGTTATATTAAGTGGATTTTTTTCTTTCTATCTCTTGTCCTTTGGCTTTGTTGTTCTTAGAAATGCTGATGATTTATATTGCTTATTTTATATCCTGCTAGTTTACTGACATTGTTAATTGTTTCAAATGGTTTTTGGCTGATTTTCTAGGGTTCTCTAACATACTATCAGATCATCTGCAAAGAATGAAAGTTTTGCTTCCTCATTGTCAATTCTAATTCCTTCAATTTATTTTTCTTTTCTTATTGCTAAAGCTAACATTTCTAATACTATATTGAACAGTAGTGGTGATAATGGGCAACTTATTTCACCTTGATCTTATTGGAAATGTTTCTAGTTTATCCCAATGATGGTTGCTTTAGATAGATATGGCTTATTACTTTTTTAAGATTTTATTTATTTTGAATTTTACAATTTTCCCCTCAACCCCCACAAAAAGCAATTTGCCAGTCTTTATGTTGCTTCTAAGGTATACACTGATCCAAACTGAATGTGATGAAAGAGAAATCATATCATTAAGGAAGAAACATAAAGTAAAAGAGATAGCAAGATCAGACAATAAGATATCCGGATTTTTTCTAAATTAAAGGTAATAGTCCTTGGTCTTTGTTCAAACTCCACAGTTCTTTCTCTGGATACAGATGGTATTCTCCATCTCAGACAGTACCAAAATGTCCTTGATTGTTGCACTGATGGAATGAGCAAGTCCATCAAAGTTGAGCATCACGCCCATGTTGCTATTAGGGCGTTCCTCTTTTCTGGTTCTGCTCATCTCACTCAGCATCAGTTCATGCAAATCCCTCCAGGCTTCCCTGAATTCCCATCCCTCCTGGTTTCTAATAGAACAATAGTGTTCCATGACATACATATAGCACAATTTGCTAAGCCATTCCCCAATTGAAGGACATTTACTTGATTTCCAATTCTTTGCCACCACAAACAGGGCTGCTATGACTATTTTTGTACAAGTATTGTTTTTACCCTTTTTCATCATCTCTTCAGGGTATAGATCCAGTAGTGGTATTGCTGGATCAAAAGGTATGCATTATTTTTGTTGCCCTTTGAGCATAGTTCCAAATTACTCTCCAGAAAGGTAGGATCAGTTCACAGCTCTACCCACAATGTATTAGTGTCCCAGATTTCCCACAATCCTTCCAACAATGATTATTGTCCTTTCTGGTCATATTGGTCAGTCTGAGAGGTGTGAGTTGGTACCTTAGAGATTCTTTAATTTGCATTTCTCTAGTAAGTAATGATTTAGAGCAGTTTTTCAGATGACTATGGGTTACTTTGATCTCCTCATCTGCAAATTGCCTTTGCACAGATATGGCTTATTATTTTAAGAAATTCTTTATTTATTCCTATACTCTCTAGTGTTTTAACAGGAATGGCTGCTGTATTTTGTCAGAGGTTTTTTCAGCATCTATTGAGATGATCATATGATTTCTGTTGATTTTGTTACAGATATGTCCAATTATGGTGAGCATTTTCTTAATATTGAACCATCCCTGCCTACCTAGTATAAATCCTGCTTGATCATGGGATATTATCCTGGTAATAACTGCAATTTCTTCACTAAAATTGTATTAAAGATCTTTGCATCAATATTCATTATGGAGATTGATCTATAATTTTCTTTTTTTCTGGTAGTCTGTTGATTCATAGATTTTTCTGGATCTATTTTCCAGGTCATTTGTTTTCCCTAAAAGGTACTTTACATTCTCTTCCATTTTTCAGGCTTTTTATTTTGTGTATGAAATCTTGTACTCTTTTAGATTAATTGATTTCTACTTGTTCAATTCTAATTTTTAGGGTTTTATTTTCTTCACTTCCTTTTGTGTTTCTTTTTCAAGGTGTTGAATTCTCTGGTCATTTTTTCTTAATTTTCCTGCAGGATTCTCATTTCTTTTTTTTCCACTTTTCTTCTTCCTCTCTTCTTCAGTTTTTTTTTTAGTTCTTTTATAAGCCTTTTGATGACCTTTTGGATTTGAGTACAGTTCATAAAGTGTTTTGAGATTTCCTTGTGAGTGATTTTTCACTGATTTATTTATTCTTCAGACATGGTATTATTATCTTCTTTGTCTGTAAATTTTTCTCTTTTAGTTTTTTGCTCATTCTTATTGGGTATAGTGAGTACAGATTCAATTTTTTTTTTCCTAGGGCTGGAGTCTGATCCCTGACTTGTCGTTGGTCATGATGTTCCTAAGGGGTTCTGGCCTTGTCTTTACAGAGGTTCATTTCCTCCTTTATGTCCAGGTTCAGGCTCAGCAGTGGTTTGTTCCTGACCCAGTTCTGTCTTTTACCCCAGTGTTCCCTGGGGTTTGAGGTTGGGACCCTCCCTATTAGCTTGCTATCTAGCTGCCAAGACCTCTGTTGTTGTCAAACTGCTGAGACTTGGATTGCACTGTGACTAAAAGCTTCCTGCTGGCTTTCCCACTATCCCACATCCTGGGCTTTACTTGCTCTTTTCCCCCAAAGAGACAGACCTGCACTGAAAATTTTCTGAGATGTCTACCATTAAAAACTACTTTGAATCTTCTCTTTTTCTTGAAGGGATCTGTTGTTTGAATGTCAGAGCAGAGACTTCATTTATCTTTGGTAGGGAAAAGTTCTGGAAGCATATTAGCTTCACACAACCATCTTGGTTCTTCCCTGTTAGTCTAGTATAATATATATTTGATCCAGCATTTTACCTTCACTCTGTGGTGTATCTCTCTGCTTCATATGTGTTTCTTATAAACAATATACTGTAAGATTTTCCTTTAAAATTAATTCTTCTTATTGCTTCTGTTTTGTGGGAGAGTTCATCCCATTTACATTTACAGTTCAGATTAGAAATTCTGTATTTCCCATTGGAAGTTAGTATGGCAGAAATGTGGATTAGACCAACATCTCACACCTTATACCCTATACCCTAAGATCAAAATGGGTACAGGATTTAGACATAAAATACATTATTAGAAGCAAACTAGAAGATCAAGGAATAGTTTACCTGGAAGATCTACGCAAAGGGAAGCAGTTTAGTACCAAGAAAGAGATGGAGAACATCAGTAAAAATAAATCAGACAATTTTGATTACATTAAAGAGTTTTTGCACAAACAAAACCACTGTAACTAAGATAAAAAGAAATGTTGGGGAGGGGCAGGGCCAAGATGGTGACAAGAAGGGATTGAGTCTTAGGAGCTCTCTGATAAAATTCATCAGCTAAGGACTCTAACTAAACTTTCGAGAGACGGAACCCACAAAGGGACCCAGTGAGGCAGTTCTCCTACTCAAGGTAACCTGGAAAAGAGCAGAAAGGCTCTGCTCCCCGGGATTGGAGAGGCAGCCTGCCAGAAGGGTGGCCTGCCAGAGCCAAAGAACTTCAGCCTCCCGGAGGCAGCCCCAGGGTGCTGGGAGTCTCAGCTCACAGCAGCGGGGGAGTCTCCTGAGTTGCACCCCAAGGAGCACCAGGCACAAAGTGGGGGAACAGCTGGGGACCTCTGCCAGAGCCAGCATGTGGAGCCCAGCCCTCAGTGCACACAGGGAGCAGCATGGTCTTTCCCCAGCCCTGATCCAGGAAACAGAAGCAGGCAGAGCCGGTAAGCAGGAGCCCCCAGGGCATGAGCCCATTGAGCTGAGGGAGTGGAGTGAAGAGAGACTGTGAGCTCCATCCTCTGCCTCTGGAACAGAACTCTGGGGCTCTGACCACATTCAGATCCTGATAGGAGTCTCAGCCCCCCTCATAGAACTGCAGGGCACCCCCCCACCTCAGCCCCATGGCAGAGCGCGGGGTGCTTATGGTCATTCACAGGCCAGGGGGAGGACAGAGCCTCACACACTGAGACCCTTGTGGGAGTGTCCCAAAAGCTCAGGAAGCACCCCCAAACCAGGCCCAGGCTGGGAAAATGAGCAAGCAAAGAAGCAAAAGGAAGACTATTGATAAATATTTTGCAAATGAGCCCAAGAAGGATCAAAATACTCAGTCTGAAGATGAGGAAGCACAAGCTCCTGCATTTAAAGTCTCCAAGAAAAACAGAAATTGGGCTCAGGCTATGACAGAGCTCAAAAAAGACTTTGAAAATCAAATTAGGGAGTTGGAAGAAAAACTGGGAAAAGAAAGGAGAGAAACGCAGGAAAAACATGAAAATGCAGTCAGCAGCTTAGTCAAGGAAATCCAAAAAAAAATGCTGAAGAAAATAGCATGCTAAAAACCAGCTTAGGTCAAATGGATGAAACAGTTCAAAAAGTTATTGAGGAGAAGAAGGCTTTAAAAAGCAAAATTGGCCAGATGGAAAAAGAGATAAGAAAACTCTCTGAGAACAAATCCTTCAGACAAGAAATAGAATTCAGGGAGACTGATGAATTTACCAGAAATCAGGAATCAATACTTCAAAACAAAAAAAAAAAATGAAAAATTAGAAGAAAATGTGAACTATCTCATTGAAAAAACAACTGATATGGAAAACAGACTTAGGAAAGATAATTCAAAAATTATTGGAATACCTGAAAGTCATGATGAGGAAAAGAGCCTTGACATCATTTTCAAAGAATTACTACAGGAAAATTGCCCTGATATTCTAGAAGCAGAGGGCAAAATAGAAATGGAGAGAATCCACCGATCCCCCAGAGAAAGAGATACCAAAAAACCAACCCCTAGGAATATTATAGCCAAGTTCCAGAACTCCCAAGTCAAAGAGAAAACATTACAAGCAGCCAGAAGGACACAGTTCAAATATCGTGGAGTTGCAGTCAGGATCACACAGGACTTAGCAGCAGCTACATTGGAAGCTTGTAAGGCTTGGAATACAATATATTGGAAGGCTAAAGAGCTTAGAATGCAGCCAAGAATGAACTAGCCAGCAAGACTGAATGTCCTCTTCCAGGGAAAAAGACGGAATTTCAATGAACCAGGGGAATTTCAAATGTTCCTTTTGGAATGGCCAGAGCTGAACAGAAGGTTTGATCTTCAGATACAGGACTCAGATGAAGCATGGAGATGGGAGGAGAGGGGGGAAATATGAGGGACTTAATGAGGATGAACTGCATGTATTCCTGCATAGAAAAATGACACTGATAATACTCATATGAACCTTCTCATTTAATAGAGCAGGTAGAGAGAGCTTTTATAGTTGAAGCACAGGAGAAAGCTGAATTCGAAGATAAAATATGGTGTAAAAATGGAGTCAATAGAAAAAAAGGGAAATGGAATGGGAGAAAGAAAAAGGAGAGGGGGAATAGTCCAAGATATTTCACATAAGATTTTTTTTTATTACAATGAGCTATTACAATGATATGGAAGTGGGGAGGCAAGGGGGAATGAGGGAACCTTTGCTCTCATCAGAGATGGCTAGGAGAGGAAACAGCATATATACTTAATGGGGTATAGACATCTGGAGTAAGAAGGAGCGGGGAGCAGGGGGAAGGGGTGGGGATGTGAATAAAGGAGGAGAGGATGGACTATGGGGGGAGAGTGGCCAGATATAACACATTTTCTTTCTTACTTCTTGCAAGGGGCTGGGATTGGAAGGCTTGCCCAGGACCACAGGGCCAGGTGGATTCTGGGCCTAAGGGGTGGTTTGGGGGCTCAGGGCTTCTTGGCCCCAGTACCAGGGATCTGTCTGCTGCACCACTCAGCGACCCTACAGCAGAGTCATAGTGAAAGGAGAGAGAAAATAGAGTACATGGTAGTGGAGAAGTAAGAAAGGAGGGAGTTGCGATCAGCAATGGCAAAGGTGGAAAAATATGGAAATAACTTTTGTGATGGACTTATCATAAAGAATGAGATCCACCCACAACAGAGTTGTTGGTGTTGGAACAAAGACTCAAGCACATTTTTGTTATTATTATTTGGGGGAGGGTGCAGGGCAAGTGGGGCTGGATGGCCTTCCTGGGGCCACATAGCGGGGTGATCTTTGGGTGTCTGGGGCCGGATTTGGACCCAGGCGCTCCTGGCTCAAGGGCCAATGCTCTGTCTGCCACCCAGCCACCCCTACTATTATTACTATTTTATTTTATTTTGGGTCTTTTTTTTCTTTCTTTTTTTTTGGTTTTTGCAGGGTAGTGGGGATCGGGTGGCTTGCATGTCACACGGCTGGGTGATTGTTGGGTTTACAAGGCTGGATATGGACTCGGCTGCTTGTGGCTCCAGGGCGGCTGCTTCATCCATTGTGCCACCTGGCCATACCTACAATTATTACTATTATTTTTTTATTTTAATTTTTTTTTCTCCCCTTTACTTTTTTTGCTCAAGCAAGTCTGTCTATATTCATGGGGGAGGAGGGGTATTTTGTTTACTTGTAAACAAGAATATTTTACTAATGTAAAAAAACATTTATACAAAATGAGAATAAAAAATAAATTTAAAAAAAAAGAAATGTAGTGAACTAGGAAAGAATTTTTACAACTAGTGTTCTAGCAAAGGACTCATTTCTAAAATATACAGAGAACTAAGTCAAATTTATAAAATAAAACAAGCCATTTTCCAATTAAGAAGGTCAAAGGATATGCAAAAGCAATTTATAGATGAGAAAATCAAAGCTACCCATAGACATATGAAAAATAGCTCTAAATCATTACTGATTAGAGAAATGCAAATTAAATAGCTCTGAGGTACCATCTCACATCTATTAGATTGGCCAATATGACCAGAAAGGACAATGTTCAGTGTTGGAAGGGATGTGGGCTATATGGGACACTAAATCTGGAATATTGTTGGTGAAGCTGTGAACTCATCAAACTTTCTGGGGAACAATCTGGAATTATGCCCAAAGGGCAATAAAATGTACACACCCTTTGATCCAATAATACCACTACTGGGTCTATACCCTGAAGAAATCATGAAAAAGGGTAAAAACATCACTTGTACAAAAATATTCATAGCAGCCCTGTTTAAGGTAGCAAAGAATTGGAAATTGAGTGAATGTCCATCAACTGGCAAATGGCTGAACAAATTGTGATATATGTATATCATAGAACACTATTGTTCTATTTGAAACCAAGAGGGATGAGATTTCAGAGAAGCTTGGAAAGACATGAGCTGATGCTGAGAGAGATGTGCAGAACCAGAAGAACACTATATACCACATAGAGATGATGATCAACCTTAATGGACTTACTCATTCCATCAATGCAATAATCAGGGATAATTTTAGAGTACCTGAAATGGAGAATACTAGCTGTATCCAAAGAAAGAACTGTGGAGCTTAAACAAACATCAAAGTCTATTACCTTCAATTTTTAAAAATGTGTCTTATGTACTACATAATGTTGATATCTCTAATATTTTATTTTCTCCTCAAGGATATAATTTCTTTCTCAACACATTCAATTTTAGTCAATGTAGAGCATGGAAACAATGTAAGGTTATCAAACCACCTTTTGTGGGGGGATGGGGGGAGGGAAGGGAGGGTAGGGAAAAATTGTAAAGTTCAAAACCTTACAAAAAAATCTAAGTAGAAATTACTATTATACATAATTGGAAAATAAATAAAATATTAATAAAAAATTTAAAAAAAGAAATTCTGTATTTCCCTTCATGCTGTCTTTCCCTGTTTATCCTTTTACTCTTTCCTTTCCTATTATTCCTCCTCAACAATGTTTTACTACCTTTCACCTTTAATTTTTCTTTTAAAATTTGACTTTATATTTGCTTTTTCTTTCACTTTCTCTTTTATCAGTTCCTTCTTCCCCTTTCTTTCTCTCTGCCTTCTCCCCGCCCCACACACACACATACACATCCCAGTAGGGTAGGATAGATATTTAAGTGCAATTGGAAATGGAAATGTTTGTTATTCCCTCTCTGAACCAAATTTATTGTGAGTAGCATTGACTCAGTGTTCACACTCTCCCATCTTTCCCTCTACTATAAAAGGTCTTTGTGACACCTCACCTGATGCTATTTGTCTACTAATATCTAGTCTTCTAGCATTGTACTCTTTTATGTCTTTATTTGTTAATTGTACATACAACTCCTTTGTCAAAATATATTCCATTTATCTGACCTGATGGAAACACCATTCTCAAAGGCTGATTGACTGATAAGCAGAATTGCCTCATAGTCACTAAGTATACTTCCCTCTTCTGTCCCATTAGGAATATACTTCTCAAGAGTCCTAAATCACATCAAATTATAATAAATTTATATTATCCTTTCTTTTCAAGTATCTCCATGGACAAACAATCCTCATGAACTAAAGCATCGTGCAAAGCCTAATCATTTCATGAATCACATACCCCCAGACTGCCCCTCCCCAGGCACATTCCCTCCAATTGTAAACAAAGCATCAAGCAAAGTAAAATTGCTTCATATTTTCATATCCATTCCCTCTAAGTACAGTCTCTCCCTCTATCACTATAGTACACCATCTATAGCCCTATAATCCTCCCTAACTAAAGTATATACTCTTTCCTTTTGTCCTCTAGCACTCCAACCATAGCACCATAACTCTTGTTAACTAAAGTATTAATTAAGACAAGATCATTTTCTGATCTATTTATGTCCAACCCTCTTTTTGTAGGTTTTTTGCAAGGCAAATTTGGTTAAGTGGCTTGCCCAAGGCCACACAGCTAGGTAATTATTAAGTGTCTGAGGCTGGATTTGAACTCAGGTACTCCTGACTCCAGTGCCAGTGCTCCATCCACTGCACCACCTAGCCTCCCCATGTCCAAACCTCTTAAGCATACTCCTGCCCTTTGTCCCTATTGTACTACAATTTTCCTTAACTTAAGTATCTAGTAAAGTGACCTTACTTCATGATTTAATTATGTATAGAGTCTCTAAGTACCCTCTCTCCTTCCATCACTGTAGGAAATACTCATAATCAACATTGCTTCATGCCTCATTTATACCCTTATCCTCTAAGACAATCCCTTCAATTATATTCAGTCTTTTAATTATCCTAAGAGAAATGTGATTCACAAGAGTTACAGGTGTTATCTTTCCTTTTAGGGAAGTATGTAGTTTAATGTTCTTGACTAGCATAAATTAAAATTTTCCCCCCTTTTCATTTACCTTTTTATGTATCTATTGAGTATTATATTTGAAGATTGACTTTTCTGTTCAGTTCTGATCTTTTTATCAGAAAATTTTGTAAGTTCTCTATTTCATTTAAAATCCATCTTTTTCCCCTGGTAGAATATGCTAATTTTGTTTTATGTTAATTATGCTTTATGTTTATGTTATTAAATATGTTAATATGTATTAATTTCAGGGTTGTAAACCAGGGTCCCTTGTCTTTCAAAATATAATTTCCAGGCCTTCAATTCTTTATTATTGAAGTTGATATTCTGAGTATACTTCCTTTGTATTTAAATTACTTTGTTTTGACAGCCTCCAGTATTTTCTCCTTTAGTTGAGAATTTTGGAATTTGATGATGATACTCTTTGGAGTTTTTATTCTGGGGTCTGAGATGTTCCATTCTTGATCTGGTACATTATAATGAGAGGCAACTAGGTAGCACAGTAAATAGAGGACTGGACTTTGGGTCAGTAGGATGGGAGTTCAAATCCAACCTCAGACACCTGATACTTACTAGCTGTGTGACTTTAGACAAGTCATGTAACCTTGAACACCTTGCATCTAAGGTCTTCTCCAGTCATCCTGCTTCATATCTGGTCACTGAACCCAGATGACTTTGAAGGAGAAAGTGAGACTAGTGACTTAACACAGCACTCCCTCACTCAAATACAATTCATGTTCTTGTAGTAACATCACCTCCCCAAGGGCATGGTCTTCTTCAAGAAAGAAGGAAAAGACATCATCATCATCAGTATATTAGAATAGCTTTCCATGATAATTTCTTGAAAGATACATCCTAAGCTCTATTTTTGATCTAGGCTTTCAGGTCGACAAATAATTCATAAACTGGAGACTTCTGAGGTGGAGCCAAGATAGTGGTGTGAAGCTAAAAAGCTCCCAGAGCTTTTTCCTACCTAAGAAAAATGACATTCTCTACTCTAACATTCAAACTACAGATCCCATCAAGAAAAAGAGAAGATTCAAGAAGTTTTCAACTGTAGACATTGTGAAGGTTCTTCAGTGAAGGTTTGTCTCTTTGGGGAAAAGGGGAAGTAAAGTCCAAGAGGTAGGAGAGTCAGAAAGCTAGCAGGAGACTTTTAGCCACAGTGCAATCCAGGTCTGGACAGTTTAACAACAGCAAAAGTTCCAGTAGCTAGATAACATGAAAGGAGTATCCCAACCCCAAACAAAGACTGAACCCTGGGAACATCAGGGTGAAAGACAGGACTGGGCTGGGAAAAAAATCACTACTAAGTCAGAACCTGGATATAAAGGAGGAAAAAAATAACCTCTGTGAAGGCAAGGCTTGGTCTTCATAGGCAACATCCTGGCCATTGACAAGGCAGGGATCAGACCCTAGCCCCAGCAAAAAAAAAAAAAAATCTTGGATCTAGACTCCCTATACTCCAAGGGAAGAGTTAAGACAGCAAAGATGAGCCAAAAAAGCTAAAAGAACACTCACTATAGAAAACTACTTTACAGACAAAAATGATAACAATGCCATGTCTGCAGAAGAAAGCAGTGAAAAATCATTCAAAGCAGTCTAAAAATTGGACTCAAATACAAAAAGTTCATTGAAGAGCTTAAAAAAGAATTTAAAAACCAAATAAGAGAGCAAGAAGAAAAATGGGGAAAAAATGACTCATGCAGAGAGATTATGAAAAATTGACCAAAGAAATAAACTCCATTAAAAGCCAAAATAACAAACTGAAAAAGGAAACATGAAAACTAATTGAAGTAACTAAAACCCTAAAAATTAGAATTTAATAAATAGAAACTAATGAATCTACAAAACTACAGAATTCCATCAAAAAAGAAGTCTGAAAAAATTGAAGAAAAATGTAAAATATCTTTTAGGGAAAGTGAATGGCCTAGAAAATAGATCCAGAAGAGACTATTTCTGAATTATCAGACTAACAGAAAGCCTAGATCAAAAAATGAACCTGGAAAATATCATGTAAGAAATTATTAGGAAAAACTACCTAATTCTGCTAGAGCAAGATGACAATATATCCATTGGAAGAATCCACAGAACCACCCCAGAAAGAGAAACCAGGATAAAAACTCCAAGGGCTGTCTGTTATAGCCAAATTCTGGAACTTTCAATTAAAGAAGAGAATATTGCAAGCAGCAAAAAGAAAACAATTGAAATACAAAGGAAACACAATCAGATTCACACAGGATCTATCAACCTCAACAATGAAGGAGTGAAAGACCTGTAATAACATATAATAGAGAGCAAAGGATCTGGGATTACAATCCAGAATGTACTGCAAAATTCAGCGTGTATGCTCAAGGAAGAAGTTGAATGTTCAATGGAACAGAGGAATTCCAGAATTTCATTTCACAAAGACCAGAACACAATGAACAGAGAATTCAGTCACCAAATACACAAGTCAAGAGTTACATAAAAATGTAAATGAAAAGGGGAAGAAAAAAACAAAAAAAAATGTTGGTCAAGATCATCAAATTCATTACAACCCTAAAAGGTAAGATATAACACTATTAATTCTTTAGAACTTTACTTTTCTTAGAATATTAAAAGGATAGAATATATTTGAAGAGAATGGACCTAAAGGATATGGGTATAGTTGAGTCTTATATCTCCATTGAAGAGGTCCAAGATGACATGACTCTGTTTGAGACAAAAAAGCCCTGAAGAAAAACAGGGGTGTTAATTTTAAACTTAAGTGTCTCATTATCCTTTGACCCACTTTAATTAGACTGTGCTTAGCACTTTGATGAGGATACCGTAAACTGCAAGGTCCTGAATCAGTGTCTTGGTTAATTATGACCACTTGTAAAGTTCTTAGATGAGTCCTTCAAGGCCTCCCAGTATTTAGAGAGCTTTAAGATTCTTGCAATTAATTAGATCAGGTCTTGATTTAGCCTTTGCTTCACTTAACAAGGGATTAAATACCCTGGCCCTGGGTGGGGTAGGGGTAGGGTTAGGGGGATAAAATGTGAGAGAAAAATAGACCTGGGAAAAAGGGCACAAATAATTCAAGAAATGCTATGGCTTTGGATGATACCGTGGCTTGTGAGTATGATTGTGTATACTTGAAAGCTATTTGAAAAGGGGTAAAGTAAAAAATTGATTATAATTATAATTTGATGCATTTTTAGTCAATGCTGCTTATCAAGAAATAAAGCAAACAATCTGTGATTATGCCTGGATAACAATATGAGCTAATCAAGCAATTAAATAAGTAAACTTTGATTAATGATACCTGATTAATTATACTAGACTGAAAAATAACACCAAGGGAAGAGGCACAAAGATTTATAATTTTAGAGGGAAAGAAGGGAGAATGTGAATGGTGAGTAAATTCTATTCAATAGATTTAGCCCAGTGAGGGAATAAGATACATTCCAACTTGGAATTGAAAATCGAACTTAATCTACAGGGGAAATGGGGACTGGGAAAGGGAAAAATAAGGGAAGACGGGACTGATAAAAGGGAAGTTGAAGGTATAAGTAAAAATAAACTGAAAGTTAAATTTTAAAAAAATCAAAGGGGAAAGGTAATAAAATTTTGATGAAGAGGAAGAAGAGGAAAGAAAAGAGAAAAATATAAATGAAGATAGCATGGAAGGAACAACAAAATTAGTAATCTTAACTGTAAATGTGAATGGGATAAACTGTACCATAAAACTGAAGTGTATAGCAAAATGGATTAAAAAAACAGAATCCTAAAATATGTTATTGACAAGAAACACATTTGAAGCAGAATGATATGCATAGGGTATAGGTAAAAGGTTGGAGAAAAAAATATATTATGACTAAGCTTAAGTAAAAAAATCAGGGCTAATGCAAAAATTAATCTCATTAAAAAGGTTAAAGAGGGAAGCAAGATTAGGGGGAAAATTATAAAATTCAAAAATCTTTCTAAAGAAAAAAATCAGACAGCTCTTTTCATTAGATGCTGTCAAAACTATACTTCTCTATCATTGATCAAGGATTTATTCAAACATTTGTAGGAAAATGAATTCTCAATCAATTAAAAAAAGGGATAAGGAAGGAAAACACATCTTAAAAGGCATCATTAATAATGAAACTATATTATCACTAAACATGTATGTACCTAGTAATATAGCATCCAAATTGCTAGAGGAAAAGTTGGCTAAATTACAAGATGTATACAGCAAAACTTTAGTAATGGGAGATCTCAATCTCCCTTTCTCAGAACTAGTTAAATCTAACCACACAAATAAACAAGAAGGAAGTTAAGAAAGTGAATGAAATCTTAGAAAACTTATATTATAGACCTCTGGAAAAAACTTATTGGGGACAGAAAAAAAATATATCTTTTTCTCAGCAGTATATGGCACCTATACCAAAAGTGACCATGTACTAGGACACAAAATCCTTATAACCAAAAGAAGAAAGGAAGAAATAATAAATACATACTTCTCAGACTAAGATGCAATAAAAATTACATGTAATAAAAGGTCATAGAAAGATAAATCAAGAACTAATTGGAAATTAAGTAACTTTATCTTATATAATGAGTAGATCAAACAACAAATAATATGAATAAGCAATAATTATATCCAACAAAATGATAATAATGAGACATCAAACCAAAATCTATAAGGAAGAACTAACTACCAATGAGGAGTAAATTAAAGAGATAATTTGGAGCTATTTTTCCAAACTGTATGGCAATAAATTAGATAACCTAAGTGAAATGTATGAATATTTACAAAAATACAAATTGCCCAGAATAACAGAAGAGGAAATAAATTACTTAACCTCATTTCAGAAAAAGGAATTGAATTTATGGGATGCAGCCAAAGCAGTTTTTAGGGGAAATTTTATATCTCTAAATGCCTATATGAATAAAATAGAGAAAGAGAAGATCAATGATTTGGGTAATCAACTAAAAAATGTAGAAAAAGAACAAATTAAAGATTCCTAATTAAATATCAGATTAGAAATTCTGAAAATCAAGGGAGAAATTAATAAAACTGAAAGAAAAAACCATTGATCTCATAAATAAAACTAAGAGTTGGTTTTATGAAAAACCCAATAAATAGACAAAGCTTTGATTAAATTTATTTTAAAAAATAAAGAAGATAACCAAATTACCAGTATCAAAAATGATAAGGGAGAACTAACTACCAATGAGGAGTAAATTAAAGAGATAATTTGGAACTACTTTTCCAAACTGCATGCCAATAAATTAGATAACCAGAATGAAATGGATGAATATTTACAAAAATACAAATTGCCCAGAATAAGAGAAGAAAAATTAAATTACTTAACCACATTTCAGAAAAAAGAAAGGAATTGAAGAAACCATCAATAGACACCCTAAGAAAAAGTCTCCACATTCAGATGTATTTACAAGTGAATTCTACCAAACATTTAAGGAAAAATTAATTCCTATTCTTCATAAACTATTTTTAAAAAATAGGAGTTCTGCCAAGTTCCTTTTATGACATCAATATGGTGCTAATACCTAAACCAAGAAGAAAGAAAAAAGACGAAAAAGAGTATAGACCAATCTCCATAATGAATATTGATATAAATATCTTGAAAGAAATTTTAGCAATGAGATTACAGCAAATTATTACTAGGATAATACACCATGAGCAGGTAGGATTTATACCAGGTAGACATGAATGGTTCAACATTAGGAAAACACTCAATATAATTAAACATATCAATAGCAAAAACAACAGAAATCATATGACTATCTCAATAGATTCTGAAAAAGTCTTTGATGGGGCAGCTTGGTGGCACACTGGATAGAGGGCCAGTCCTGGAGTCAGAAGGACTTGAATTCATATCTGGCTTCAGACACTTAATAATTGCCTAGCTGTGAGACCTTGGGCAAGTCACTTAACCCCATTGACAAATGAATACAATTTTAAAAAATATTTGATAAAATACTCTGAGCATTTCCAAAACAGGGGTGAAATTAAGGGTACTCATTACTATTACTATTCAATGTGGTATTAGAAATCCTAGCTATAGCAATAAGAGAAGAAAAAGAAAGTGAAGGAATCAGAATTGGCAAAGAGGAAGCAAACCTTTCACTCTTTGCAGATGACATGATGTTATAATTAGAGAACTCAAGAAAATTATCTTAAAAACTTCTTGAAACAATTAAAAAATCAGCAAGGTAGCAGGATATTAAATAAACCCACGTAAATCATCAGCAATTCCATATATGAAAAACAAAGTCCAAGTGCATGATATAGAAAGAGAAATTCCATTTAAAATAACTGTAGACAACATTAAATATTTGGGATTCTACCTCCCAAGACAAACCCAGAAATTATATGAACACAATTATAAAGCACATCTCACTCAAATAAAGTCAGATCTGAATAAATGGAAAAATGTTAAATGCTCATGTTTAGGTCGAGCTAATATAATAAAAATAACAGTGTTACCCAAATTAATATCAATCAAACTACCAAATAACTACTTTATTGAGCTAGAAAAATAATAAAATTCATCTGGAGTAACAAAAGGTCAAGAAAAGGAAAGGAACTGGTGAAAAAAAAAATGTAAAGGAAGGTAACCTAGCTGTACTATATCTACAACTATACTATAAAGTGGTAGTCATCAAAATTGCCTGGTACTGGTTAAGAAATAGAGCAATGGATCAATGGATTAGGATAGGTTCAAAAGAAACTGAAGTAAATGAGTACTGCATTTGACAAACTCAATGACATCAGCTATTGGGATAAGAACTCACTATTTGACAAAAATTGTTGGGAAAACTGGAAAACAGTATGGCAAAAATTAGGCATAGTTTCACACCCTGTATCATAATAAGTTCAAAATGGGTATATGATTTAGACATGAAGGAAGACAACACAGATAAATTAAAAGTTCAATAAATTATCTATCAGATCTATGGAAAGGAGATGAATTTATAACTAAACAGAAATTTGAGCACATTATAAACTGAAAATGAATGATTCTGACCAAATTAAATTAAAAAGCTTTTGCACTAATAAAATCAATGCTTCCAAAATTAGAAGGAAAGCAGAAAGATGGGAAACAATCTTCAGAACTAAAAGTTCTGATAAAGGTCTGATTTCTAAAATATATAGAAAATTGCATCAAGTTTATAAGGTTACAAATCATTCCCCAATTAATAAATGGTAAAAGGATATGAATAGATAGTTTGCAAATGAGGAAATTAAATCTATATATAATCTTATGAAAAAATGTTCCAAGTTATTATTTATTAGAGAAATGCAAATGAAAACAACGAGGTATCACCTCACACCCATCAAATTGGCCAAGATAGAAGAAAAAGGGAAAATGATTGATGTTGGAGAGGTGGTGGGAGGACTGGAACATTGATGGTGAAATTGTGAACAGATCCAACCATTCTGGAGAGCAATATGGAGCTATGCCCAAAGAGAAATAAAACTGTTCATTCCCTTTGACCCAGTAATTCCAATTCTAGGCCTATATCCAGAAGAAATCATAAAAAAATGTGGAAAATCTCACATGTTTTGAAATATTCCCAGCAGCTCTTTTTTTAGTGGCAAAGAATTGGAAATGGAGGGGATGTTCATCAAATGGGGAATGGTTAAATAAATTATGGTACATGAAAACCATGTAATATTCTTGTTCTATAAGAACCCATAGTCGGTCTCTAGAGAAACATGGAATGACTTACTGGATCTGATGCTGAGTGAAGGGAACTGAACCAAGAGAACTATGTACACATTAACAGAAACATTGTAAAATGATCATGTTAGATGAATGGAACTGCTGTCAGCAGTTCAGAGAGCTAGGACAACTGTATTAGAGTGGCTATGGGCAATGTTATACCCATCCAGAAGAAGAAAAACAAAACAAAAAGAATAACCCTTCAGAATCTGATGAACACTTTATAAAAACTATCACTTATATATTTCTTTCCCTTAATCCTAATTCCTTATACTGAGAAGAAAGTGACTAATGTATAACCATATTTATCAGAAATATGTATGTACAGTGCTAAACTGATTGTTTACCACTTTTGGCAGGGGTGTGGGAAGGAATGGTGGAAGGAAATTTTGTACCTTAAAAATATACATGGGCATATGAATCAAAAAATTAATTAATTAAAAAGGGACATTCGAAGAAAGATGCTATCTGTATCTAGAAAAAGGGCTGATAAATAAAAATATGCATAGTTAATTTTACTTATATGAATGTGTGTGTGTGTGTGTGTGTGTGTGTGTGTGGTGTGTGCCTGCCTATATCTATGGCCATCTCTAGGGTTGGAGGAGAAACAAAAAAGATTTAATAGGTTTGTTGTTTATTTGGAGGAAATAGAAAGTTGTACTAGTTAGAATTGCATTTTCATTTAAAATTATCTTTTTTATTGTGCTATGTTATGGAAATACTTGTTATGTTCTCTGAATTGAAAAGGTAATGAAATTTTAAGAAAAAAAGAATATTTAGGTCAAACAACAACAAACAGTTCTGTAATTCAGTGCTGTTTCTTGAACTAGATGTTCCCTCTCCTGACCCTGGGCATTTTTATTTACTGTCCTTCATGCCCAGAATACTAATCTCCTCATCTTCACATCTAGATTTTCTTGTCTACAAGTTTCAAAGTTCCACTTTTTTCAAGAAACCTTTTTTGATTATCTTTAATGCTAATTACTTTGATGACCTCAGATTTATTCTATCTGTATTTTGATTGTCCATTTTTGTTTTTGTGTTGACTCCTCCATTAAATTGTGAGTTCCTTGAGGGCAGGGATTGTCTTTTACCTTTTTTCTTTTACATATCCCTAGCACTTAGTCTGCTGATTGACATGGAGTAAATACTGAATAAATATTTTTGACTGACTTTTCCTGACTTCAGGCAAATCAGACTTCTCACCCTTGAAACAAACATCACACTCTGTAATTACCTATGTCTGGAATTCAAATACACAAGTCAAATTAGATGCCAATTCCCATCCCCCCTTCTCCCTCTCCACCATTGGTAAATACAGGACATAAAAGCTCATCTTACATTATTTAAAAATTTGGACACATTCTTTTTATATTTTAATTTTTGTTACATTTTTAAGTTCTGAAATGTCTCCCTTACTCCCTCTTCACTCCACTTTAGAAAAGGTCACTATTTGGTACACAATTAGATAGATAGATAGATAGATAGATAGATAGATAGATAGATAGATAGGTATAGATATACATATACATATACATATATATCTATGTATATGTGTATGCATATAAGTTATGTGTATATATATATATATATATATATATATATATATATATATATTTATAAGTCTTTTCTCTGGAGTTGAATATCATCTTCCTTCATTGGTCCTCTATAGTAGATTTTAGTATTGTTGGCCTCTAATAACAAATCTGAGTCTACTAATTGTAAAAATGGTCCCTGGGTGGCACAAATATCCTGGAGGGTGAAGATTCACATGCTTTGTGGAGGTCTTAGCATAACTAATAAGATACAAAGATTCTGGTTTGAGAGGAGTCATTGCTCCTGGTGTGTCCTCTTAGACATACCTCCTAAGAGGTGTGTCTGATATCCAGTTCCATCCTGTGTTGAGGACCACTGCTTTGATGGACTCTAGAGGCAACGTTTTCATATCTCTTCTTCTGATAATGAAATTGTATAAGAAGCCTTCTCCATTTTGGGATTCAGTTTTCTAGCCAAGCCCCTATACTTGCTTCCATAATCAGCAAACTTAGAGAAATATTAATAAATATGTATGTTTGCCTAATTCTGTTTTTTCTTCCTTGAAATAAAATTCTGAAAGTTAACTCCATGTTTAAATTAATGATAACTTTTTTAGGCAGGACTCATGTAAATCATCAGTATTTATAGTACTAAGAATAACTTGGTTGTTCACAACTAATCTTCAAACAATATCATTACTGTATAACATTGCTCTCTTGGTTCTACTCACTTCACTTTTCATTATTTCATGCAAGTCTTTCTATGTTTTTCTGAAATCAGCCAACTCATCATTTCTTATAGCATAGTTGTATTTTATCAAAGTTATATACACCACAATTTGTTCAGCTATTACACATTTGATGGGCAGTCCCACAATTACCTTGTCTTTGCCACCACAACAAGAGCTACTTAGAAAAATTTTAGAACATATAGGATTTTTTCTCTTTTTCTCTGATCACCTTGGGAAACAGAGTCATTAGTGGCATTGCTGGGTCAAAGGATAAACACAATTTTATAACACTTAGGGCAGAAATCCAGATTATTCTCCAAAATGGCTACATCAGTTCACAGTTCCACCAACAGTACATTAATATCCCAATTTTTCCACATCCCCTCCAATATTTGTTCATTTTTCCCTTCTGTCATTTTAGCCAATCTCTTAGTCATGAGGTGATTTTAATTTGTATTTCTCTAATCAATAATGATTTACAATATTTTTGTATGATAATATATGATTTGATTTCTTCATTGAAAAACTGTTCATATCTTTTGACCATTTAATAATTGGAGAATGATACATGTTGTTTTGAAAGTTATTGTATTAATATTGTTTTTGTATGTTTTATTGATGTTACAATGTTGATTCATATTGGACTTGTGGTTCAATAAGACCCACAGATTTTTCTTGACCTTGGTCTTCAATGGTATGTAATTCAACTTGAAACCTGGTCCTTTGACTTTTTGAGAGTTGCTACTCATTTTTTTGTGTTCCCTTCTACTAACCAGGTGGACTAAAGCAAATGGTTTATTCCTTATTATTTTGGAAAGGGAAAAGATCATCAGAGCTGAAAAAAATAATGATGATGTAATCTAGCATTCATATTTGAGAGGATGAAAGCTAGATTAAGAGATGTAAAATTAATTTTAATATCATAGGGATCCAGATCTGAAAGTGACCTATGAGACATTTCTCAATTATATAAAATGAGGAAACTGGAGCTAAAAACACTAAGTGACTTTAGGTCATCCATGTAGTTATTATTAGACCTGGGATTCAAATTCATGTCATTGAATTCCAAATCTCACGTTCTTTCTATTTACCTAAAACCATGGTAATCTGAAACATCGCTAAAGACAGAAATGTGACACAATGGATAACGCATTGAACCTAGACACAGGAAGACTTGAGTTCAAATACAGCCTTAAACATTTACTAACTGAATGAACCTGCAAGTCACTTAAAAAATCTATTTTTACCTCAATTTCCTCAACCACAAAATTGGGTCAATAATATGTAAAAGTCAAATACGATAACAAAAAAAAAATTAATTGCATTAATACAATGCCTGGCACATTATAAATGCTTATTTTCTTCCTTCCTAAAAACCCAGGTTTTCAGATTCCTAGTCCAGGGATTTAGAAATAATCCAGTCTAACTCCTTCAAGAGACTGAGTGATTTGCCAAAATTTACATGGTCAATCCTATTTTGGTTTTCTGTTCTTTGATTAGCCAAAAATATTCTTCAAAGAAAAAAATTTCTAGCCTCTTTTATAACAACATATCACATACCTGAAAGTAACATTATCCCTTAGCTGTCTCTTGGGACAGGAAATGGACATGAAATTTCAGTGCTATACAGAACTCTAGGAGGATGTACCTGTACCTGCACCTTAGAGAATGAGAGCTTCCAAGGGCATTGAGAAGTTGTTAATTACCTAGAATTACAAAACCAGTATATATGGTTTTAAAAAGAGTAGTACTGACCTCTATATAAAGCCATCTCTCAGCTATCTCTCATCTGTGCTAAATGATCTGGAGTTTTGTTTTGGTTTTTATTATTTCAATCATTCCTTATGTGGTTATTTTTTATATCCTCTTCAAATTTCTGTGATGAAAACCAGTAAAATTAGTGGTATCCAGGAGAAAGTTAGAACCAGCTCTGGAAAGCTGACAGATTTTCAGTATAAACAATTATCCAGAGACAACTAGGTGGAGCAGAGGAGAGAGCACAGACCTTGGAGGAACTGAATTCAAATGTGACCTCAGACATTTAATAATTACCTAGCTGTGTGACCTTGGGCAAGTTACTTAACCCCATTATCTTGCAAAAACTAAAAGCAAAAGAAAACAAATTAGCCTTCAAAATGGAAAATGCTACAAATCAGGGCTTTATTGTTTTGTTAATTGTATAGACTCATGAAAGCAAAGGAGAAATGTTAATAATTCAAATTAAGCTAATAAGTTAAAAATTTAAATTAATGTAAGTGTGTTGTGCAGGGTTTGTTATTTTTTTTTTTTTGGAGAGCCAGTTGCTAAAATATTTTTAGTACACAAATGTTTAAAACACTATAATAAAAGTCTACTATTGCGCAATACCTTAAAAAGGTAATTTCATATACTATATATATGTGCTTATACATATAGATATATACACACAAATGTCCCTGTAATGATTCTCAATTACCATATTTGCCTTTTCTTTTTATTAAAAGTACAACCTTACTACCTTATATTTTATTTATGATCCACAAATCTTTTTCTGTTGTATTTTTCACTAGATTTCAACCAAAATCCTTTGAATCTTTGAAATGCTTGTGAGATTATCTTTCCTCCCTGCCACAATCCCCCACCCCACCTATACATGTGATCAGGGGAGGTAGAGGAGACAGAACTCCCTGATAGGATGAAAAGTAAAAGTCACCCAGTGAGAGTCAGTGCATCTGCCTCCTTATGTCAGACTTCATCCTTATGTCTGTTTTTATACTTGCTTCTAGTAGAATTTTTGTTTTGTGGGATATAACTCATATTTTTTCAGGGTTATTTAAAAGTTTACTTTTTTCTTCTACAATATTAACAAATTCTACATATTTAGAATCACCTATAATTTAGACCTAGGTCAGTTAAGTGACAGTGAATTGGAGTTAGGAAGACTCATTTTCCTATGATCAAATCTCCCTTTTAGCCTTTTACTAACTATATGATCCTGAATAAGTCACTTAATATGGTTTGTCTCAGTTTCTTCATCTGCAAAATAAGCTGGGAAAAGAAATGGCAAATCATTCTAGTATCTTTGCCAAGAAAACCCTATAAGGAATCATAAAGAGTCAGAAATGACTGATCAATAACAACAAAATAATTTTGACCTGCCTAGGTTCTTTTAATGAGATCTTCAAAAAAAGACATCTATTAGAATGGACCTTTAAAGAAAGAAAGACCAGGAATATGAGCAAATAGTGAAAGAAACTCAACATGGAATTAAAACTAGTACCCAAAGGGACTGGAAGTTGCGTGGCTAAGATGAACATTTTGGTTGAGAAGATGGAGCTGGAGTTCCAATTACAATAGACTTTTTTCTCTAAATTAGAATTCAGTGTATGGGTTTTTAATGGCACCAATCAAAGAGAGAAGAGTCTCATCCCTTGATCCTGGCCAGACCTCTTCAAAATTCTGATGTTCCAAAGAACTAAGTCAATTTAAGTGCCTAGGTTTCCCAGAAAGGACTAAGAAAATGTCTCCCCTCCAATTTAGCTGAAATAGGGTTTCTCTTTTAAAAGAGAGCTGACTCTAGTTAATTCATTGAATCACAAGGTGGGGCTATTACACATGTGAACCTTAGCCTATTCTTTGGAGAACACAGTGATGTTTGCTGGAGCCTATGGGGAAGACATGAACAATATCAGTGTGGATTTGCATTCTAAGAGCCTAAGAGAGGTAGCAGATACACACCCTGATCAGGAGGCAATTGTAATGACTGCCTCACCTGGTGGTTTTTACTTTTCATCCTGTCAGGGAGTTCTGCCTCCTCTGCCTCTCCTGATTACATGTGGGGAGTGGGGTGTTGTGGCAGGGAGGAAAGATAATCTCACAATCCTCTCCACCTCACCCCTGCTGACATTGTGTTTGTATTCAGTTCCAGAGGACACAGGGCACAGATGTGCAATGGATAGAGTGCCAGGGCTGCAGTGAGTTCAAATGTGAACTCAGATACTTTATGGCTGTCGGACCCTGAACCCATCACTTACCTGTTTCCTCATTTGTCAAAAAAAAAAAGCTGAAGAAAATGGCACACCTTTTCAGTATCTTTGCCAAGAAAACCCCAAATGGGGTTTCTAAGAGTTGCTATGACTGAACAAGCAATAGGCAGAGACTATATATGGCCCTTTGGGGGACTTTTTTCACAATATGACCAGTTGTTACCTCTCCCCACACATTGGGAGAAACATAAAAAAAGGTTGTTACTCAGCTTTCTTACTCAACTTCTTCTGACAAATTTCATGGCTATTTGAAATAGTTAGGTGACACAATGACTTGGAACTAGGTTTGGAGTTCAAATCCTGCCCTAATCACTTCACCCCTCTAGGTCTTGGTTTCTCCATCAACAAAATGGGAATTATAATAGTAGTAACGCTACTCGTCTGTTAAAAGGATTGAAATAATGTAAGTAAAAGTCCTTTGCAACTTTAAAGTGTTATATAAATTATAGTTATTATTTTTAATCTAGTGAATAATTCCCAGAACAATGACGGCTTCCTGCATGTAGGCAGAGTACTTTGAAATGACATTATTTTCAGGGTGAGGAGAGTGAGTGGAAAGGAAATATCTGAGAAGTATTTGCT
Organism: Macrotis lagotis; assembly: GCF_037893015.1. Lineage (NCBI taxonomy): Eukaryota > Metazoa > Chordata > Mammalia > Peramelemorphia > Peramelidae > Macrotis > Macrotis lagotis. Next base: position 183,938,875 of record NC_133661.1, on the reverse strand, counting down.
CTTCAGAAGGAACCAATGTCTGCTGTCTAGAACTAATCCTTCTCTTAGCCATGTGAGCACTTTCTTTCTCTCCTTAGTTGAATATTCTCCCCTTTATAAACTCCCAGGAAGTAGACTTTTGTCCCCTATACCAAATAAGCAATTCATCACTCCTCTATGTCTTACCTTTTAACTTTATGTCTTATGGCTCTTATTCTTTTTACAACTGTGCCTTACCTATACCTACACACATCCTGGGACAAAATTATGGGTCAGTAAGAATCAACTATGGGTCAGTGAGAATCAAATAGCCTTTGTTTTGGCTGGGTTTTTTTGAATTAATAAAAGGAGAAGACAGTGTAGTGTAGTATGACTTTGAACTAGTCCATGGGGCTCAGTTTTTTTTATCTGTAAAACTAAACAGTTATATTAAATGATTGCTGGGACCTCTTTTAACCTTAAACCTAGGATCTTATGAATAAAGATATAAAATAAAATGTAATGGAAGAAATATGAACACTTTATAATCAAGGTCTTACTCTCCAAAAAGAGTGTCATCTTAAAATGAAATGATTCACTTTTTGGAAATACAAAGAATATACTAGTGCCGTGTTATATTTCAATAGTTAAAAATGGGCAAAGTTCCCAATTATTCCAAGTACTTAAATTTACTGCAAAGAAAAATATTCTACAGATATCCCTTCCCCCCTTTCTAAATTATATCAAATAAGGTATCAGGATCAGAATAGAAGAGGCCCTGAGCACTATCTGAGTGGGGGGTGGGGTAGGGCTGAGTCTGTGGCCAGAGTAAAAAGCCCAAGCTCTACAGCAGGTGTGTTCAACGAGAGTTAAAAGAAAATGAAAAGATAAAAATCTCTGACTGTTCTGAAAGTTGAGATGCAGGGGGCAGAGCTATCAAATATAGAACTGAGAAGACAGAGGACTTGCTGGTTTTGAGTGTGTCTGATAGAGCCCACTGACTTCCCAAGAGAAGATCCCTGCAGTCGAAGGCAAGACACCTTTGTGCCTGAGTGTCCTTAGCAACTGGGAAAGAATCATGAAGAGCAAGTTGGGAACCTTCCTGATAATTCTATCCATACAAATTTTCTGTGAGTTGGGAATGTTTATAGAAGGAGAAGTGGTGGGGGATTTTACAGCTGAATTTGACAAAAGGGCAGGAGGGCTTGGTCTTTTTTCACAAGTTTTTTTGGGATATTGTAACTGATTTGGAAAGAATCAAGACGATTCCTCAGTGACTGTCCCTTATGTGTCTTCTTCCCTTTTTGGCCAGGGGCATGGGGGCAGATGAAGGTGGATCAGAGTCCTGGAGTCCTGAGCCTCCCAGAGGAAGCCAGAGCCACACTGATATGCAATTGGTCAAGTGCTGTGAATAATGTGCAGTGGTTCAAACAGAATCCTAGGGAAGGTCCTGTCTCCCTATTTTTCATTGCCTCAGGGACCAAGCAGATTGGAAGATTCAACTCCACGATGAACACGAAGGACCGTTACAACTCGCTGCAAATCTCTGCCTCCCAGCCTGGAGACTCAGCCACCTACCTGTGTGCTGTGCAAGCACAGTGATACCCAGGCACCTGCAGCCTGTGCACAAACCCTGGGGCTCAGGCTCCAATCACACTCTGCTGGGGGACACGTAATTCAAGTCAGTCCTACAAACTGACAGACCATCAACTACACACGATATTGTGTGGGTGCAAGGGAGCATTTCACAGATATCTTTCCTCATAATTACTGGTTGCTTTTTTCTTTGGAAAAGCTCATATTTAAATGGCATTTTAAGGTGTACAAAGATCTTCCTTCACAGATCTCCAAGGGACAGGGAGTATCCATACTATTAACTCCATTTTACAGATGAGGAAGCTAAATTTTAGAGAACTGAGTTGTGTCCCTAGAGTCTTACATCCACTAAGCAGAAGAGTCAGAATTTGAAACCAGATCTTCTAAATTCAATTGTTAGTTCTCTTCACAATACACCAGGTTATTTCTCCGATCAGAGGTCCAGTTTGGTACAATGTGATTTGGAACTAGGCTCTATCTGTGGATTTTTGTTGTAGTGGAAGCATTTTCCAGTCTCTCTCTCTACTTTCCCAGTGACCCATTTCCAGGATGTGAGAAACCCCAATATGTAAAGTATTGAGGACAGGAGAAAAACCTGAGCAAATGATTATCTATTCGCTGCACCTATATAGAAAGACTTCTTTGGAGCATTGTTCTCAAAGTATGGTACAGGGTTCCCTGGGAATCCCCAAAAGCCTTTTAGTGGGGCTGCAAGTTCAAAACTATTTTCATACTAATGCTAAATTTCTAATACCATAAATATCTCTATCTCTATCTATATCATCTATATCTATATCTATATCTATATCTATATCTATATCTATATCTATATCTATATCTATATCTATATCTATCTAACTCATAGAAACAAAAGCTTCTGGGAGCATCCTCAGTCATTTTAACAGATTAAAAGGGGTCCCGAGCATTAAAACACTAAAGCTGAGAGTAAAAAGTTAGATGAGAATTCAAACCACAGACAAATAGTAGCCATGTTATTCATTATTAATACAGTGCTTCCAGAATTTAGTACAATTTCCAGGACACCTAGGCATTTAATAAATGCTTGTTGACTTATCTTAATTTTTTGTCAAGCATGGGGGGAAGGGCTGCAGGAGGAGTTGGCCATTTGTTATTATACATTCCCTGAATCATGAGACCCTTTAGCCTAATTTCTAATAAGCTTAGCCGTATAAATGATAGTCACTGGTATAGAAAACTAAGCTCCTAGACTCAGAAAAATGTATAGATAAAATACTTCACAGATCTCAGCTCAAAACCATAAGATTAGGCCCCTAGTTATATGTGGTGAATAATATATTCATAAAGTCAGACATGGAGAGGACCTTTTTTCTTCTTTCTTTATTTTTGAACAAATTAGAACCAATTTAAATTCAAATATAGCAAAGCATAGATTCAAGAGTGGAGGATTCAAGAGACACATACCATGTCTCTCCAATAACTTTTACCTTAAAATTTCTGGTAGTAAGTAGAGCACATGCTCTGGAGCTACTATCTCACCCTCTCCCTCACTGAGAAGCAGGTCCTCAGAACAAGGGCTATTGAGGGTTATTTTTCTAAGTTATAGCTAATGAGCTTTCATCAGTGAACTTCCTACCATTATTATCAATTGAAATCAATAAGCCATCTTGACTTAATTTGCATTTAGAAAAGAGTTTTTATTAAAATGACAATAATAAAAATACTTGATATAGAATATCTCTTCAACAGTCCATGGTCCACTAAGGACAGAGGACTGGCAAGATATTTCCCTTAGGAACAGAATAGATTCTCTAGGGCACTTTCTGTAGAGCCTTGGTTCTCCTTTCCTCATTTCATCCAGTCTCTTTTTGCTTCCAAATACAGACAGTCTCCATCCAATCCAGGGACTCTGCTAGGATAGATGGGAAGATGGAAAGTCCAAAATCCTTTAGTCTTCAGGAGGGCACAAGATCTGCCTAGGTCTAAAGGGGAGGAGCACGACAAGCAAGTTCAAGAACAAGACTTGAATTCAAATCTTTCCCCCCACTCCCTTTCTCCCCCAAATTGATTCCTTCTCAAGACTATAGCTAGAATTTTTTTTCCTCTTCTCCACTGACAGATGTTTAGATCTCTCCAACTTGAATAAAGGTGTGACTAAATTTCCCTAGACAATCTGAATAGACTTACTGTCCTACTTAGGAAGACATCCAGGGCTTGTTCAATGATAGTTTCTTTAGTAAGGCTAAGGTATTACCAGCCCATATCAAAGAAGGGACTCTGAGTGTGAGGGGAAGTAATTTGGAAAAACATTTTTATGCTGTTGTATCTCAAAAACTGATCAGGAAGATCAGATATTTTCACAAAATAATTGAATTGCACGAGAGTCAATCTACAAACCCAAGTAAAACATATTCTTGTGTCTGGAAGTATTTTGGAGAAAATACAAAGTACTTGTATTTTGGGCCTTCAGTTCTTTGTTGAGACTCTTGTCTGACAATACTATTATTTGTAGCTATTATTATATAACTATTCATTTAGAGAGAATATGTAGGTTATATGTGTCCTCATGGTTTTATCTAGATGTGGCTCATGAGGAGGGTGAATTGATATCTCTAGACAGTTGTCTGCTCCTCCTACAAGGGAGACATGTATTCCTCCTGGAAGTAGGGCGGGGAGTAAGACACTGAGGCCACAAATTTGGTCATAGAAGGGGGACTAGTCTAGAATTAAATTCATCTGCTTCTCCCCTCCCTGTGGTCTAAGGGAAATAATTTTTAGCTTCAAGTCACTGAATTATCTTTTAATATGGAAAGTGCCCCAAGTAATATTGGAAGGTTTATCTCTCATCTTGCCAAATTCTAGTTATATAAAGATCATTACACATGGTAAATAATGAAGGTAAAAATAATTATCCTAGCTGATAGAAAAATCAAAAAAGTTATATAGATTAGGATACATCAGAAAATTCAGAGTGAATGAGATTTTCCAATGCGAATGGGCTATCTCAGCTCAACCATAAGAGAAAGAATGTGTCCCTGAACTGAGCCAAGGGAAAATTTGCTAAAGATTCTAGGAAGGAAAGGTGGGAACAGGGTCATGCTTGAGGTAACAGATCTTCTACATGTCAGCTTCTTCCCAGAGACTTTCTTTCTCTCCAGGGGCCCTTCCTAAGAGAACCTGACACACGAGGTGTGTCCTCCTAAGTTGAATGTCAAAAGAAGTAAAGAGTTCTCTTCTTGCAATCTCTCAGCAAATCCTTTAGGCATATAAAATGTAGTATAATTGTTCTTTCCACCAATGAGAAGAACATTTTGCACATGTACGGTTTGAGTTCTGGGTTACATGACTGGGAGAAGAGTAGAGACTGAAAATAAAACACTCAACTCTAAAACAATCTCTCCCTAGCTCTACTCCAAAGATGAAAGAGAGTAGTAAAATATCGTATCCCATTTACTGAAGTCATATTGGCAAGAGCTGTAATTACCAATGTGATTAATGAAGATATTATCCCTATCTGGAACAATCTCCTTCTTCATACTTTTCTTCTGCCTAGGAAAGGTTGTCTATTTTCCAAGTTGCAACTCATCCCTCCTCTATAGCCCCCAATGAGTCAATACAGTGATTGCAGTGCTCAGGCTGTAGCCAGGAAAATCTGGTTTCAAATCTGACCTCAAATACCTTGTAGTTTTGTGACTCTGGGTAAGTCACTTAACCTCCATTTGTCTTAGTTTCCTCATCTGTTAACTGGGAATAGTAATAACATTTACTTCTCAGGATAGTTATGAGCATAAAAAATATTTAATATTTCATCATAAAGCATACAAAGTATAAAACAACAGAATGGCTGGCACATAGTAAGCTCTATAAATTATTATTGTTATTTTTCTTGATTATTTCAACTCTCTTTTCTTACCCAGTCTCTAAGCTCCTGTAAAACTTAGAGTTTGTATTATTCAATTATTCTAAGTGATACTACAGTATGGGAAAGCCAACCTTTAGAGACAAGAGGTGACATATATTAGATAAGGTAGCCATCACCTTTGCCCCAACCATCGCTTGCCCTCAGACTGCAATGGTGGTAGGCCAAGACTCTGTACTCAACAATTTGGGAAACAGCAATGCTACTCCCTTCTCCTTCTCCCCAAGCACACATCAGGAGCCCTGGACTAGCAATATCACTGAGAAGTGAAATCCCTCCAGAGAAGGGGTCCATTTTCTTCAGTAACATCAACTGCTGACCAGTTGCCTCTAACAGGTCCTGGAAACCCAAGGGCCCTGGGAGTGGCAACACCCCTTCCTCCCCAATTCCTCCTCTCCAAAGAATAAGTTACTTACCAGTCCCTACAGCCATCAACCCAAGAAGCAAACTGTATGGAGATGTAAACTAGCATGTGCTTCTGATGGTGCTGTAGCCCCATTTCTTTACTAACCACTGATATTAAAGTTGGGGGGGTACATTCACTTCCACCAAATTATTTCACATCACCAGACATTTCAATATCAAACTCCTTGTGATTTTATCAGTGGCAATGCTGTTAATGAAGGTGAATCATCTGCTTTGCTGCTTACCTTAGGACCATAGAGTCTTTTCATCTGACTTACATCCAGGTGGTACAGTGGAAGGAGCACCAACTCTAGAGTCAGAAAGATGCGAGTTCTAATCTGCTTCAGACACTTGATGCTTATTGTCATCTGACTTTGGGCAATTCACTTAAATCCTGCCTACCTCACCTCCAGGGCCATCTCCAAACAACCTGAGTCCTATCTGGCCACCATACTCAGAGATGACTCTGGAGGAGGAAAGTGAGATTGGTGACTTTGCATAGACCCCCCACACACATACACACAAATCTAATTCACATATTTGTTGTGGCATCACTTCCCAGATCAAGAAGGACAAACATCATCTTCATTCCAGACTATGAACTGCTTGAGAACAACAACTGTCTTTTCTATTTATGTTCCCAGCACTTTGCATATAGTAAGTACTTAATAAATGATTTTTTTCATTCAGTCTTTTAAAAAAATCTTCTTTGATATAAGGAAATCTCAACTAGGAAACTCCCTTTGCTAATATAAATCAGAAACTAACTGTTTAATAAGTGACAAGTTTAGCTACTTTCCCCGTGGCACTGAAAAGGTATGTGACTTGATCATGATTATACAATCAGCCTTGGAACCATGGGTCTTCCTAACTCAGAACAGTTCTGTTTCCATAAAACCATACTGCTTCTCAATGTAGTATTCTTTAGAATGACCAGTATTGTATATCTCTTCTCTCTCCAAGCTGACTTTGTGTCCTATGAGGTCAGGGACCATAACTTCATCTCTCAAAATGTGAGCTAATAATAATAAAAAATAACATTTACGTAATACTCTAAGTTTTCAAAGTACTTTACAAATATTATTTTATTCAATCCTTGGAACTTTGTGAAATAAATGTTCATTTTATCTTCATTTTACCAAGGAGGAATTTGAGACAGAGTTTACTAAAGTGACTTTCCCAGAATCACACAAATCTTAGTGTTCCTGTATTGTTAGATGTGAGAATTTGAGAGAAGGTTGGGTAAAGTTATAGCCTTTAGACACAATCTGATGCTTACATGGGGGGGCATCACTTTTATGTTGATTGAGCATATAATAAACTTAAGATCACAGTATCATATATTTGGAGCTGGAAGAAATCTTGAAGATTGTCTCAAATAGCCCCCTCACTCTAAAGATGAAGAAACTAAATAGCTTGTCCACTTTCTCATAGGTAGTAAGCAGCAGCAGCAGGATTTTAACCCAAGGGCAGGTAATTGAATGCATCCAGAGCAAAAAGAAAAAGGGAAATAAAATGAAATGAAAATAATTGTTAATAATCAAAGTGGGAACCAACATGAATGTAAACAAAGAAAAGCATCCATAGGAAAAATTTGAGTTAAGACCTCCAACACTTTGGCTAATCATAGAAATGTGTAAGTGGTGGACAACTCCCTCTCCCTAAAGTAACTCCTGAAAGAGATTGGAATTGAATACCCGAGATGGGGGTCTAGCTTGCCTGCAAGAGAGGTTAGGTGGGGATGGGGGCTGGTTTGCAAAGGATCTTGTGACCTAGAAGAAGACATCTCTACTGGTGACTTTTAGGTAAATAGATAGACAGACAGACAGACAGATAGAAGCATTTATTATTATTATTATTATTATTATTATTATTATTATTACTAATTTCTCATGTTAGAATTAAAAGGCTATATTCAGTTATACTTTTGTAAATGATCTTAAATGAAATTTAGCTGGAAGAGTTTCCTAAACTTAATATTGGGTCTTGCCTTAAATATTAACCAATCCCCTAGACTACAAAAAAAAAAAAGGATTCTGGGGTTATGTGTGAAGGGTAAAGACAAAGAGATCAATCATAACAGTGACCACCACACCTGAGGGAGACCCCAGCTACTATTTAGGTCTACTAAATAGGGCCAGGTGTTGTGTATTGTGTGTGTGTGTGTGTGTGTGTGTATCTATGTGCATGTGATATGTATTAATATTACTCTTTTCATTCTCAGTTTATCTCTGGACTCTATTTCCCCCAATGCTTGAGAAATGATCTCTTCATTCCTGGAAACCCTAAACCTCCTCTTTGATATCAATTCAATGTTGTCCATCACACTAATGTATCCATATTTCTCCTGTGGGGTCCAAAATGAGTACTGTACTTCGGAGATTTAACTGAGAATTCATTTAGATATTTAATTTTATTTAAAGTGCACATTGTTTTAAATATGGCCTTGTTCTGACAGGGATATGAATCCATTAAGAAATAATTCTTCTGGAATTCTGTTGCCTTGTCAATCTCATCTATAAGAAGATGACAAAGGTAGAGCTATTGACAAAGGAATTATATGAAAAGTACATATCTAATAAACTCTATTATGTTTATAGGGAAAGTGGTTTGAAGTTCCTTTTGTAAGGTAGATTTCTTCAAGTTTAGTAAAACATTACCTTCTGATTGGGCTCAAAAATATCATAGATTTCTCACTGCACTATGCAGATTAATCAAGGTGATTATACTCTCTTTCTGCCCTAGCCCTGTGAAGGGAAGGGGGAAAATAGTCACATCTTCAATTATATACCCAGGTAATTTTCATCTTATTTAGTATTCAATTGAAATCTCACCTATAGCCACAGTACCACTTTCCCCCAGCCTAGTTTAAAAGTTTTTTTTCCCCCTATTTCAATGTTGTTTTAAAAAATATGATTTTTAAAATGTGATTACCTATTGTAATGTTGTTCTGCATATTTGATTACTCAGATGTAGTTGAGAAAGTCCATAGGTGATAAAATACACAGGAGAGAGGAATAGATTTCAAATACATGCATACATACATACAATACACATAAATGAATATACATAAAGCCACATATATTCATAAATAAACTAAAGAGAAATTAGTTTTAGTTGGGGCTCAAGATAAACAAAATAAAAATACTAACTTTTTTGATTCATATCTTTATGCCTTTTTCAAAGTAGAGAAAGAACTAGGGAATCTGGACTCTTAGCTATAAAGAGTAAGCCGTTTTGGTCAGAAAAGGTTTTTAATTGAGCTGGAGTTACACTTTGTGAAGAAATTGCCACAGGCATCTCAATTTTTTATTGTCTTCCTGTAGCTCGTTTGAAAATTGACTAGTAGGGGTTTTCCAAGATGGAGAAAGGAGCCCCATTCACCAGTCAAGCACTTTTTAGCTGTCACTCACTGTTACACAAGAAAAATGTAAGATATAATCCCTACTTTCAAGGACCTAAAGTTCAGGTCAAAGAAACAGTATAGCTATTTCCTTCTTTTTACAGTGAAAACTGCCCATCACTCTAATTATAATGCAAGTGAACTTTTGATGGTAATGAACTGAAACAAATATAATATTTAACTTTTAAACTGATACATTTTCCTTCCTCAGTGAATTATTTGAAGTTAAGCACTATAGTAGAATAGAATATTGAATTTGAAATAAAAAAATTTACTTTGAATTTGAGTCAAAAACCCTGCTACTTACTGACAACTAGAGTAAGTAATAACTTCTGTGAGCCCTCAGTTTCCTAATTTCTAAAACAAAGGACAACTAGGTGGCCAAGTGGATAGAATGTAGAGTCAAGTCAGAAAAGCTCATCTTCATGAAATCAAATTTGGCCTCTGAAACTTACCTTGGATAAGTCACTTAATCCTGTTGGCCTCAGTTTCCTTTTCTGTAAAAATGATCTGGAGAATGAAAAAGCAAATTACTCAGTATCATTGCCAAGACAAGCCCCGATGGGGCTATAAAGAGAAAGTCACAACTGAAAACAACTGAACAATAGCAAAACAAAGAGGCTGAACTGGATGATAACTTCTTTCATCTTTTTTAGTTCTACAGTAAATCCCATAATACTCTGAATTATCTAAGATCACAAAATTATGACATCATAAAATACTAGAGTTAGAAGTACTAAAGAAAAAAACTTTTTCATTAGATAGATGAGACTCTCTGTGAGGTCATGGACAAAATTTTTGCCCAGAAGTCCAAACGACTAAATATAATAAGTACTCAATAAATATATAGCAAATATTTTTGAATGAAATTGAAATGTGCATTGTATATTGCTAGGTATATAATAAATAGAATATATTTGATCAACTCATTTATCAGTTAAAGGAAATATTGAACATGTGATAAAATAGTCATGAATAGCTTCATGGAAGAGTCAGAATTTGAAATAAAACTTAAAGGATGGATAGAATTTGACTAGGTGGAGAGAAGTGGGAGGAATTTTTGATATCCTAAAACCTCTTCTTCTGATGACTTAAAACAATTTACTTTATGTGCAGCTTTTCAGGAATATATTTCTCCTATTAAAAGAAAACCTTCTACTGGTATCAAAATAAATTTACCTTATATTCTAATGAACAATTCCTCAGTGATTCACCATATAACCTCAGGAGGGCAGTGCTTTCACTTGTAAAATCATCTACTGGGAAAATTTACTTGCAAATTCATGTACTTGGGAGTGGGAGGACTGAATAAATGAGTTTATGAGGTGATAAACTCTGACTGGCTAAGCAGGAAGGTTGAGAATTCTATTTTCAAGAACAAGATAATAGGGGAACAAAGTGTTGTTTTAACATTCAGGGTGTACAAACAGAAATCATAAAATTATAAATCTAAAAGTCACTGAAGTCATTGTATCCAGTCCCCGTATTTTGCAGATTTGGAAACTGAGTCCTATAGAGGTTAACTGATTTACACAAGATCACAATAGTAAGAATTATAAAACCAAAATTACATTTCAGATACTGTGACTCCAAATCTGGCATATCAAATTCAGCACACCTCCCACTTTCTCAACCATATTGGAAGAATGAAGAAAGGTCTGAGATCCATACCAGTGATCCTGTGGCTTTGGCCAATCTGAGTAATTGGAAAGAAAGAGAAGGGCCCAGGGTGGTTCTAGAATTGTTTTTCTTGTTCTTATTGTTTTCTTGTTTGCTTTTGTTTTTCTTTTTCTACAAAGGACAGAAAATTTATCTAGGAGGCATTGTCTACAACAGGAGTCAGAGTAGGGGAGAAGAGTAGCCTAGCCTGGTTCATTTGGGGTCCCCTATCAGGAAGTCAGATTAAGGATAAAATAACAATATCTTACATCTAACATTATCTTTTTGAACACGGATGAGTATCAATGGGAATGTGTACCAGAGCCCTCCATTCTTGACCATCCAAGAAGGAAAGAGCTGCACTCTTCATTGTAATTATTCAAGCAAGAGTTTGGATAGAGCATATTGGTACAGACAAGAGGTGGGGGAAAGCCTGAAATTTATGTTTGCATTGTTTTCCAAAGGAGCTGTGAAGCAAGAAGAAAGGTTCACAGCTACATTCAACACAAACACCCATCACAGCTCTCTGAGTATCAGGGCCTCCCAGCCTGAGGATTCAGGTACCTACTTCTGTGCTGCAAGCACACAGTAACCTGTAGCCACCTGCCACAGATGTGCATAAACCAAACACCTAGTATTCCAATTATACTCCCAGGCTGTTGATGTTTTTTCTTTCATTCTGTTCAAAAAGATAATGTTAGATGTAAGATACTGCCATTTTATCCTTAATCTGACCTTCTGATAGGGGACCCCAAATGAACCAAACTAGGCTACTCTTCTCCCCTACTCTCACTCCTGTTGTGGAGAATGCCTCGTAGATAAATTTTCCTTTCTTTGTAGAAAAAGGAAAATAAAATACAAACAAGCAAAACAATAAGATCAACATAAACAACTCTAGAACCACCCTGGGCCCTTCTCTTTCTTTCCAATTGCTCACAGATGATTCTCAAAGAGAACCACATTAGCAAGGTGATTCTATGACAAGCCCATGAATTGGATTTGAGTGAGAGAGCACTGTGTTAAGCCACCAGTCTCACTTTCTCCTCCAGAGGCATCTTTGTGCAGTGGCCAGATATGAATCAGGACAACTGGAGAGGCCCTGGATGCAAGGCAATCAGGATTGAATGACTTGTCCAGGGTCACACAGTTAGTGAGAAGTGTCTGAGGGTGGATTCAAACTCCTTACTCCAAGACAATGCTCTATCCACTATGCCACATAATTGCCCTGTAAAATGAAAGTTAATTCACATCTCTATGACCTTTTTCTTCAAAGTAAAGTTTCTAATGAAGTTTTGCTATTGGTATTGTTATAAGGAACACAGCAGAGTCAGGAGATCAAGTATATCGATGATGATATTTCTTCAGGGACCATTAGACTTAAAGATTTCCAGTATCTTCTAGTTATAGGATTTAGAGTTAGGCTGCATCTTAGAAGTTTTATGATAATAAACTCATAGAATCAGAGATTTAAAGTTTGAAAGGTCTTAAAGGCCAATTAGTTTAACAACTTCATTTTATAGATGATGAAACTAAGATTCAGAGAGGTAAAGTAACTTGTCCCACAGTGCAACCATAGCTGATGTCATAAATCACAATAAATTTAGAACTTAGAGGTCATCTAGTTCATGCACTTCATATTGCAGATAAGTATATAGAAACCTAGAATGATGAAGTGACTTGCCCAAGGTCACACAAATGGTAAGGAACAAAAACTGGTATTTGAATACAGATCTTCTGACTTCAAGTTCAATGTCTTTTCTTTTTAACTTTAGCACACTAATAGGATTCGAACATAGGTCTTTTGATTATAAATTCTATGTTATCCACTAGACCAAGGGTGTCAAACAGATAAAAATAGGGACTACTAAAGCATACATAAGAGTCCTTACATACTATTAGTGACTTAGAAAACCACATATTAACATTTTCTGTACTCTATTGTATTTTTATATTTCTTCCTAAATATTTTTCCATTGTATTTTAATTTGGTTTAGCAATATTCAAGAGTATTGCAGTCTGGGTCTATATGTCCAACAAGACAATACTGTTTTGCATATTTTGCATATAATTTCACTGTCTATGAAGAATGACAACATCTAGGAAAAACATCACCAGTGAGCCTGTGAGTTTCAAAAACATTCATTATTTTATGCTTTGGTTTCTATTTTTATCAAACGGGTACAATAATTCCTGTTTCTTGCCTATAACAATGTATGGGGAAGCTGTTATTTTTTTGGTCATGTCCAGTTCTTTGTGATCTCATTTAGGGTTTTCTTGGCAAAGCTACTGATGTAGTTTGTTATTTTCTTCTCTGGTTCATTTTATAGATGAGGAACTGAGGTGATCATGGTTAAGTGACTTGCCCCAGGTTACCCACCTATGATGAGTATGTGAATTCACATTTTGTCTCAGGAAAATGAGTCTTTCTGATTTCAGATCAGGATTCTATCCATTTCACCACTTAACTACCCAAAAGGGGATGTTTTTAATGTTTTTAAACAATAAGAAAGGTGGTTTTAAATTGTTTTGATTCATGTATCTGTACAAAGTACTAGGAAGAAATCCTTTTACTTTAGGTGACCTACAGAGTAATTACTACAAGAAATATATTGTCAACAACACTCTGACTAATTCTTATGCTAATAGAATGATATATTTTTTAAATCTCACATTTGTATAGTGTTTCACACCTCACAGAGATCCTGAAAAGAATCTTAGGAATCATCTGGGTCATCCAGTAGATAGAGACTAGGTTTGGAATCAGGAAAGACCGGAGTTCAAATCTCTCCTCAGAAACTTACTAGTTGTATGATTCTGGGTAAGTCAATTAATACCTTTCAGTTTCAGTTTTCTCATCTGTGACATTCTGTTGCATGAATCTGATGACCTGATGATAATACTTTGCAAAGCTCAAAGCTATATAAATGCTGTCTACTATTCTTTTCTTGTAGCATAGTGCAAAGACAATTGGCTCTAGAATAAAAGGCCATGAGTTCAAGTGTCAGTTCTATTTGCTTTTAGTGTAATCTTAGCTAAATTATTTAAACTCTTTAGACCTTGGTTTCTTCATTTGTAAAATGGGGGAGTTACCCTGCATGTTCTCTGTGATTTCTTTTGAATCTAGATCTACACATATCCCTATGACTTAGTCCAACTCTCATAGATTTTTACAGATGAGTCAGAGAGAAGTGACTTGCCTAAAGTAACAAAACTAATAAATCACAAACCTACAAGTTGAATCCAAGTCTTTTGACTGTTAGCCTTATATTCTTTCCACTCTAATAAATAATTATTTTGTCAGGAAAAGGAGTCATCTATGCTTTATTTTACTCTTGGTCTGAAAGGTTTTGACAGTTCTTTTTTTTCTATGACAGCCCTTTTTTTATGCTTCATTTAAAACTGCAGCCAGAGGCTTGTACCTTGATGGAAAGGGCTGAGGGCAGGGGAAAAATCATATAAATATGCAGAAGTATGACATGATCAGCTGCCAACCTGTCACTTTATCTTCTTTTCTTGGCCAGGAGAGCCAATCACAGAGCCCCATTTACGATGAACAAGTCCTGTATGACATACTGAGCAGAGCTATGCCTCTGGGTTCATGACAGTACAGGAGACATTTCACCCAGCAGAAGAGAATCAGCATGTTGTTTATCAGCCTGAGATAGAATGTCATAGCCCTCTATCTTCCTCAGTAGCAAAATCCCTACTATAGGGACCAAGTCACCTTTCCTGACCCAGAGAACTAATAAGATATACAACTGACTGAATATGTCAAAGTCTTTGGGCTAGTCAGAGAATAATTATCTCATGGTCATTATCTGTGTCCAAATACTGTGAGCCACTTTAATGGTACCAGTCATGTTTTCCCTTAGAATTTTTAGGACCTTAAATGACTGACTATAATGAGGCCCAAGCAAGATAATATCCAAGCAGGAGGGAGAGGCACTGACCCTATAATCAATTTGTTCATCAATACAACTATAATTACTGTTTGTTTTGCTACAAAGTTTTCAAAGAGTACTATTTTTCCTATTTGACTAGTTAATCAGCAGAATATAAATTAACATCAATATTCTGTGACCTTCCAGAAATCAGCCAATTCATTATTTCCATTGGTTTCACCATCTTGGCCAACTGATTCCAGTCCATCTATCCAGACTTATTTCATGTTATTCCTCATCATATACTCGCATGACAGTCAAAGTTACTTGCTTATTATTGTACTCTAGTGTTATTCTACACAAAAATCAAAAAATTAAGAAGAAAGATACAATTCCAGCTGGTCATTTGGGGGAACTATGTCATTGTAATCCTGTGCCTTTAACTATTCAGTGAGATGGGGTTAAATGGGAAAGGCAGTGGGAAATGGGTTTCTGGAAAGGAGAAGCATGAAATTCTCAAAGATATAGGAGAATGAGTAAGAAAGATAGGGTCTCATTCTGGATCATCTGGGAATTATTTTAGTACCTTTAGAAAGACAAATTGTTTTCTGGAAGGTATTGACCTCCTGGGTGAGTAATCTGTTTCACATTTGTCCTTCTGAACAGGTATGAGTAACCAAAACAAGCCAAAAACAAAAGTCTCAGATCCAGAACATCTGGGAGGAAGAGAACATCATTCTTAACTGAAGGTCCTCAGATGGCATAATCAGTATCCTCTGGCTCAGACAAAATTCTGGAAGAAGCCTCAATTTTTTTTATTCCTGTTGAACTTAGGCATGAAGCAGAAAAGATTAGAAGGGAGGTCACAGCTCTCTTTAAATCTACACAGAGAGAACATGAGGGCACCTACATCTTTGATGTGGAGCCACAATGATCCTCAAGCACACACCCTGAAACTGAGCCTCTAATTTCACACACTAAGAACAGAACCTGGGATGGATGACTTTTCTTGGGATCTTATGTTGTGAATGTCTAGCCAATTTTATCTGATTTCAAGCTCTAGACTTTGTGTACTCACAGTGTAAATGATAAATTTCAAGGTACATTTCCTCTAAATTTAAAGTACATTGAACTTACTATCATCACAATTTTTTTCAGACAGATCCTCTTGATAAATCACAACTGTGGACATTTTTTTCTGGCTGTATCCCATGTCTGGAATGTTCTCCCTTTTCATCTCCAGCAGGTATCTTTGGTTTCCTTTATGTCCCAACTAAAATCCCACCTTCTATAGTATATCATACTTAACATTGCCAAGATCTAAAAGAGGGATTTTTTTTCATGCACTTCTCAATTCTTCATTGTGACTAAGCAGAGTTTGACATACTCTCTTTCCCAATATTTGGGTTCTATACTTCATATCCATGTCATTACTTCCTCTAAATCTAGAGACTCAGAGGAATGTTTTACTTTTTTTAAACTCACTTTCAGGCCACCAGCAGCATCTGTAGACCTGGGCAACTGGGTAGAGTTCTTGGAATTTTTGAATCATCTAAGACTAGGGTTCATAATCTTTGATCCATGAGCTTTTTTATTATATATATATATATATATATATATATATATATATATTAAAATAACTAGTTTCCTTTGTAATTCTATGTATTTTAATTTTAAAGACATTCTGTGGAAGGGTTCATCAGTCTTCATCATATGATCAAGGGAATTCATTTCACAAAAATGTAAAGAATCCGTGATCTAAGTCTAGTGGAAGAAAGACAAAGGAGCATGTGCTCCAGAGTTTTATTTCTGCTGCAGCAGTAATTTCTTTAGTAATTTAAAAAAAATAGCATGTAAGTATTTTGTAAGTCTAGATTTCAGGTAGGAAATTGCTGAATTTATATGAAGCAGTCAAGCTGACTTTGTTGCCCTCTTACCACCAGGACCTTGACAACAACCCTAGGAGCAGAGTTGGAGTCACCTCACATTACTAAAGATGAATGATTGCAGTTGTTTGGCATTCTCCTAGTAACCAAGTAGCATCAGGACTTTAGAGAATCAAGGATGTGCACTATGGAGCATTTTAGTCTCTTGTAGATGAACTGGAATGGGAAATTGTCTAAATTGACCCCAAGAAGAACATCCATATGTATTCCTTTGGGATCAACCCACATGATAGTATGTCATCTTCTGAGGTGCCCTATACCTGCTTTAAAATTCACCTGACAGAACTATTAGAATAAATCAATGAGGAGAAGAGAACTATTGGAAGAAGACTGACCCCACCTCTCACTAAATGATGTATGATTAGCATACCAAGGAGGAAAAGTTGATGAACTGGACCAGGAGGGCATATTGTAATTGAAGGCTACATCAGTGTCAGTCTAAAGTTTGTGAGAGCCTCCAGTAGGAGTATTAGGATGATTTTAATTAATTCTTTTCCCAAGAAACTAAAAAACATCAAAGACTGACTTTTTCAAAAGCAGCACATATCTTAAGATTAATTGTGTTCCACTAGACTACTTCTGACCCCAGACAGGTCAGATTACTCCCAGGGGGCTACAAACATCTTTTGAATAATATTTTCTATTAAAATGACTTCAAAAAGGTTAAAGAAAATTCATCTCCTTTGCATTAAATCTGAGAACTCCAGAAAGGAGACAAGGAAGCTGGTTGGGAAGTACAGAGTTTCACTAGTACAAAGTTTTACCTGGTTAAGAAGACATGGTATGTATAAACACCCATATGGGTAGAGTTGCCTGGTCAATAGCTACAAAAGACAATGAAGTAATATACAATTGTAAAGAAAGAAAGTTATGGTGCAGAGATATCTAATATCAAATATACAATGGACATGCCAAAGAAGTGATGATGCAAGACAAGTATGAAAGGAAAAACCCTGAACTTAGAATAAGAAGATAGATTCAAAACCTAGCTTTCCTATGGAATAGCTGTAACCCTGAGCAAGTTATTTTATCTCTGAGCTTCATTTTTCTCATCTACAAAATGAATGGGGTCATACTAAATAATCACTAAGACAACTCTCCCCAACCCCTTCCAACTCTAAATCTTATATACATCTGTGAACTCAATTTAAATTTCTGGAATATGTATTAAAATACTTCCTATTTTCCTTTTCCCTCTTTGTCACTTTATTAAATGATTCTTCTTCCACAGAACCCTGGATGAAAGGGCTAGAAGTCTAACATTTTAAACTCTCCAAAGTCTTTCCCCATTACTAGCTGCCTTAGAGCACCATAACTGGATAACTATTTATTCTCTTATATATTAAGCATCCTCATTCTCATCAAAATGAGCTCCAACCAACTTCTTGTCATTCAACCCTATGCCAACAGAGCATCATTTAAAATCTTTTTTTGAATTTTTATTTTCAATTCTCTCCCTCCCTCTAAACCCTCCTGCATTCATCAGAAAGGCAAGGAATATGATATATATATATATATATATATATATATATATATATATATATATATATATATATAATACATCTGAAATCATACAAAAATTTCCACATTGATCTGTTGCAAAAAAATAGGCAAGTAAAATAAATAGAAAAAACATATAATCTGCACACTAAGCCCATCAATTCTCTCTTGGAGGTGGACAGAATTTTTCACAATGAAGTCTCTGGAATTATCACGGATCATTATATTGATCAGTACACCTAAGTCTTTCATAGTTCATTATTGTTACAATATTGCTGCTTCTCTATATAATGGTATTCTGATTCTTCTCACTTCATTTTTCATCAGTTCATATAAGTCTTCTCAGGAATTTCTAAAACCATAACCTTCATATTTCTTAAAACAGTGTTCCATGACATTCATATTTTTTGACTCTTCTGCAATTGATGGGCATTTTCTGTTTCCACTTTTTGCTACCATAAAAAGAATTGCTGCAAATATTTTTGTACATGCAAGTGTATCCTTTTCCCTTTTTTTGAGTGAGGGGTGTGCAGACTTAAATTTTGATACTAGGTATTGATGGATCAAAGGGTATTCATAGTTTTGTAGCCATTTGGGGATAGTTCAAATTGTTATCAAGAATGGTTGGGCTAGTTCACAACCTCACCAAGAGTACATCACTATGTCTATTCTCCTATATACATTTTAACATTTATAATTTCCCTTTTAGATCACCTAAGCCAATCTGATGGTTATGAAATGTTACCTCAGTCACTTTGATTTGCATTTCTTTAATTATTAGTGATGAGAGCATTTTTAATATGACTACTGCTTTGATTTCTTCTTCTGAAAACTTTCTATTCATATCCTTTCTCACATTTATCAATTGGGGAATAGCTATCAATTTTACAAATTCATGTAAGTTCCTTATATTAAGAAATGAGAATTTTATCTGAGAAGCTTGCTGGAAAATTTTTTTCAACCATTTTCCTATTTTTCTTCTAATTTTTGACTACAATGTTTTTGCGTATGCAAACATTACATAGTTAATATTATCCGTTTTTCCTCTCATGATCCACCCAGTGTTTTATTTGGTTATAAATTCTTCTCTGATCCAATGATATGAGGCGATTTTTTCCATGCCCCTGTAATTTGCTTAGGACATTATCTTCTATGTCTAAATCATATACCTATTTTGATCTTCTATTAGTACACTATATGAGAAATTAGTCTATGCTTAGTATTTGCCAAACTTCTTTCCAGGTTTCCCTATAGTTTTTGTTAAATAATCATCCCAGTAATGTTACTGTATTTATTTGCTTTGATGTATTATATACAATTTCATTGATCAACCACTTTATTTCTTATCTACTACCAATTTCTTTTGATTACCATTTCATAATAAAGTGTGAGAGCTGGCACTGCTATGCTACCTTCTTTCACCATTTTTTCACTGATTCCCTTAATATTCTTGATCTTTTGTTACTACAAATTAATTTTGTTATTATTATTCTTTCTACCCTTATAAAATAATTCTTTAGTAACTCAATTGATATGGCACTGAATGAGTAAATTAATTTAGTTAATATCATTATCATTATTATTATTATTATTATTATTATTATTATTATTATTACATTGGCTCAGCCTGCCCTAGGTAATTATTATTTTGCCAATATTTAGATGTCTTTATTTGTATGAATAAAGTTTTGTGACTGTATTCATAAAGTTCCTGTAAGTTTCTTGATATATTTGTGATATTATACTTTCTACATTTATTTTAAATAGAGTTTTATCTTTCTCTTCCTGCTGGATTTTGCTAGCAGTAAATAGAAATACTGATGATTTGTGTAAGTTTATTTGATATCGGAACAATTTTGCTAAATGTGTTAAATGTTTTGACTAATTTTGTAGTTGACTCTCTGAGGTTCTCTAAATATATCATCACATCAGATGGAGAAAGCAACAGTTTCATTTCCTTATTGCCTATGCTGCTTCTTTAAACTTCCTTTTCTTGTTTTATTGCTAATGTTTAACATTTCTAGGATAATACCGAATAATAATGCAAAGAATGGACATTTTGACTCATCTTTGATCCTGTTGGAAAAGCTTCTGTTTTGAGCTTATTGCAAATAAAGTTTGTCCTTGGTTTTAGATTGATATTGCTTACCATTTTAAGAATAACTCTGTATGCTTTCTCATATCTTTAATAAGAATGAATTTTGTATTTTGCCAAAAAGCCTTTTCCACAACTATTGACATGATCACATAATTTTGTTGTACTTGTGTTTAATGTTATTAATTAAACTTATAATTTTTCTAACATTGATCCAACTCTGCATTCCTGGTATAAGTCTAACCTGTGTATATTTTATGATCTTTTTGATATATCATAATGATCTAATTGTTAACATTTTTATTTTAATTTTTTGTTAGCAACATTTATTAGAGAAATTGGCCTATAGTATTCTTTCTCTGTTTTGGTTCTTCCTGGTTGAGGTATAAAACTATATTTATGTCTTCTGCAAATCTTGAAAATTTATATTTTTGTAAATATTTAGCATAAAACTGGACAAAATAACAACTAATAATTGCTTTAATTTCCTCTCCATTGGTGTTGCATTCTTCACCATTCATTCTTTTTATATTGGTAATTTGGTTCTCTTCTTTCTTTCTTTAAATTCAAATTATCCAATGTTTTACCTATTTATTTCTTTGATAAAAGTAGCTCATTTATTTATTAATGCTTTTTTCAATTTTATTAATCTTTCTTTTGGTTTTTTAAAGTTTCTATTTCACATTTAACTGATAATTTTTAATTTATTGCTTTTTGAGGCAGCTAGGTGGTATAGAGCACTTACCTTGGATTCAGGAGAACTTGAGTTCAAATTTGTACTTAGACACTTAATACTTATCTGTGTGACCTTGCACAAATCATAACCCCATTACCTGGTTAAAAAAAAGCACAAAAAATGTTTTTCTTGAGGTTTTTTTTGTTTCATGCCCCATTTATTAATCTGCTTGTTCTCTTATTTATATAACTATATTATTAAAGTATAAATTTTCCCTTAAGTAAAAGTGGATTCTTCCAAGAAATTTTGGTGTACTATTTATTGTTATTTTCTTTAATGAAACTTTGCTTCTATGACTTGCTCTTTATTCTATTCTTTCTTTATAATTAGATTATTTAGTTTACAATTAGTTTTTAATTTCTACTAAAAATGTCCATTATTGAATGTAATTCTATTGCATTAGGATCTGGAAAAGATTCATTTAATATTTCTTTTGTTTGTGAGGTTTCATTTCTTAATATATGGTCAATTTTTGTGGACTTATGATATGTAATTGAAAATAGGTATACTTCTTTCTATTCCCAATCAAGTTTTTCTATATTTCATTTTTTAATTCTATTCACCTCTTTAATTTTTCTTGTTTATTTTCTTTTTTTGTTTGTTTGTTTTTAGTTTTTTTACAAGGCAATGGGGTTAAGTGGCTTGCCCAAGGCCACACAGCTAGGTCATTATTACATGTCTGAGGCCGGATTTGAACTCAGGTACTCCTAACTCCAGGGCCAGTGCTCTATCCACTGTGCCACCTAGCCGCCCCCTCTTGTTTATTTTCTTGTTAGATTTATCTAAGTCTAAGAAGGGTAAATGAATTAAATTCCCTCAATAGTATAGTTTTGTTGTTTCCTTTAATCCACCTTCCCTCTTATAATCCCATCCCCTTTCTAATGGGTCCTATCCTCTCATATTTCCCTAGCTGAGTAAAATGACTTCCCATATCTCTGTGTGTGTCTATAAGCACACTCACACACACATTTAGAATACACATAAGCACACACACACACACACACACACACACACACACACATTCTTTCTTCTCTGAACTTGTTTAAATAAGAGTGAAGTTCAAGTGATGTTCACTCCTTCTACCCTGTTTCCCCATTCATTCCCCATTCTCCTTTAGCACCTCTTTTATGTGAGATAATTTTCCCCATTCTTCTCCTTTCATTCATCTCTTTATTACCCCTTCATTCTTCTTTTTATAGCAACTGAGAGATTAAATGCCTTGCTAAATGTGATAGATGTCACTCATGCCTTATATATGAGGGCTCTGGGTTTATATAATGTAATTATATGAAACTTTAGGAGTTTTTCACAAATCAAGCTCTTTTCACTGGGATCCAAATCAAGATCCATTCTGGCAACTTCAGCATTAGACTTATTTTGTTCTCCCCCTTACCCCAGCCCACTGAGTTTTTCTTGAGTAAATCAAAATAAAGGTCATGTCTAGATCTTTCCATAATGTGGCCCTTGGCCACACTTTATTGTACATTGGTACACTGAAAACAAGAAAAGTTCTTTTTAACATAGGCGTGAGAAGAAAGAGAAACTTTTTAATTTAAGTCAAAACAATTTTTTTTGCTTTCTCTGTTAAGGCTTTATCTTCTCTTAAAATTTGTATAACTCTTTAGATTTGCAGTTCTTATCCAGACTTGAAACATCCCCTCTCCATAAAAAAGGTAGAAAATCACTGTTCTCCCTAGAATCCATTCTCTTTTCAAGAAAATTGGAACAGTTCACATAAATCAATGGGTTAGTGAAGTGAAAGGTCCAGCTTTTCTTTTCCACTTTGTAATTCTACCCCTTGATCATAATTACTTATGGCCCCTATTTGTTCTTTGAATGCTGCTTGTTCTAGGAATTCAGTGTTATTCATAATCTTCTCTGTCTCTCCAGAACACTTGGATCAGGAATGTGATGTTACCCAAAAACTCCTTTATGTTTAGAAGGTTAGTCCCTAAATTTCTGCATTGTGCAGCACTTCTTGCTGAATTGTAATTGCCTACATGTTTTTCTGATGTCCCATAGATCCCTGAAAGGGCTTGGCAGATGCCAGACTTCTTTTACAAAGAATAGTGTCTGTATGTCTCCTATGTCTTTTAGTTCTGATTTTCCCTGTCTCTGTCTCTGTCTATGTCTGCTGTCTAAAGTGAAGTCCTCCAACAACAGTTCTCAGATGTATGAATATTCTTATTTCAATGAACCATGCTCAAATTTGATGTTGAGAAATTTCTTCCATCTATTAGAAGACCTTTTTAAGATTAAAAGTTTTCATCAATGAATGGCCAGGATAATGCCTTTGATGCATACCCTCAACAAAAAAGAAGGAAGGAAAAATCAAAATGGTAAACAATAGTTCTATTATACCTCTTAGAGTTATAAATAAATGTAAATGGGAAAGGAAGAATTTTTTTCTGTATATATCTGCACAATGACTCTTCTAATAAAATGTCAGAAAAATTGTTATACACAAAGAATATAGCACAATGACTAACACATAGTAGCTCATTAATTTATCTTAGTAAGAGGCTTTATTCTTGCCAGGTATAGAATAAGAAAATGAGAGCTAACATTTATATAAAATCTATTTTTTAAATGATATTCTTGGAGGAATACCAAGTTCCTACTATAAGATACTAAAGGTGCCCATCAACTGGAATATTATTGTTCTATAAGAAACCATAAATGGTTGAACTCTTGAGATGCATGGAATGACTGATGCTCAGTGAAGGGAGGAGAACTAAGGAAGAATGTACCCTTTAACAACAACATTGTGAGATGATCAACCTTGATGGAAGCAGCTTCTCTTAGCAGTCCAGAGAGCTAGGACAACTCTATTAGACCAACTAAAGACAATGTTATACCCAACACAAAGAAACAAAAACCCCTTCAGAATCTGATGAACACTTTATAAAAATAATCGCTTATGTATCTCTTGCCCTTAATCCTAATTCCTCATACCAAAAATAACTAATTTGTAGACATGTTTATCAAAAATATGTATGCACAATGTTAATCTGACTGTCACTGAAGGGTAGGGTGGAAGGAAATTTTGTAACTTAAAATATATATGTGCAAATGGATGAAATTAAATAAATAAATAATTTTTTTAAAAATGATACTAATGTTAAGTCAATGGCCTGGAGTCAAGGATGGTCTCCTGTTATTTGATATATAAGACATCCTATCCACACAGGGTTCCAGTGGAAAGACTAAAATACTTTGGTACTTCTAAAAGTCATAATTTTGGTTGCTATTGATGCTAATCCTTCCTCAAAGAATACAAATACTCAAATATATATATATGCATGAATAGCTAATGATATATGTATATATATATATACATTATATATATATATATAATATATATATATATATATATATATATATATACAGAGAGAGAGAGAGAGAGAGAGAGAGAGAGAGAGAGAGAGAGAGAGAGATGCCCACTAGGTTAGGGGAAAAAATGTTCAATCTTAAAAATGTATAGTTTATGTGGGACACAAGATCAGTTTCAGAATCATAGCATTTCATTTTATGTCTCAATCCATTAAAAATTTTAAGAGAATTTATTATCTGTAAAGGACCATAGTAAGTGAAAAGTCAAAGACAGTGAGAGAATAGCTCCCCCCTTAAGGAATTTACATTTTACTCCTAATTATAACTTTTTTTCCCAAATTTCAAAGGAACTTTAGAGATCACCTAAACCAGTTCTTGTTTGGTTTTTTTTTTTTTAGGTTTTTGTAAGGCAAATGGGGTTAAGTGGCTTGCCCAAGGCCACACAGCTAGGTAATTATTAAGTGTCTGAGACCGGATTTGAACACAGGTACTCCTGACTCCAGGGCCGGTGCTTTATCCACTACGCCACCTAGCCGCGCCTACTAGTTCTTTATATAGACATAGACTCAAAGAGATTGAATGACCCCTCCCAAGGTCATATGATCATATGAAAAAGTCAAAAGAGAACAAGTTATTTCAACTCCATGTGGTGTCTTTCTCTTACAAGATATTATTTTTTTACTTAATGTTATGAAAACATCTTATATAACCCATCTCAGAAGGAATTGGGGAGATTTAAACAGGAGAAAAGAGAAGTGTGGGGGTGGAGGGAGTGGGCATGTGATAGCTCTCTTCAAGTGTTTGAAGGGTTATCATGTGAAAGAGGAATTAGCCTGCTTTTATTTGTCCTGAGAGAGCAGAACCAGGAGTGAGGGATATAAGCCGCAGGGAAGTAAATTTTGGTTTGATGTCAGGAAAAAAATTCTTAATAATTAGAGCTAATGGGTTACTTTGAGAGGTAGTGGTTTCCTCAAAACCAAAGGACTGAGCAAAGACAAGATAGCCAGCTGATGAAAATAAGTGGAAATTCCTTTCAATTATAGATTGGATAAGATGGCCATAAAAGTCCCCTCTTACTCTAAACTTCTAAATATCTATTCAGGAATGATACTAACACATAATTAGTTCTTTATTTTCTAATAACTTTCCTTATCCTGAATACCTTGCAATGTAGACCCTGTCAACTGACAGTGTCTCCCCAAGGAGAAGTTCAATATACTATGGCTTTAAAGAACAACAAAAGGGAAAAGACACCAGTCAGAAAAGATTTAGAGTATAAGAAAAGAAAAAGAAATTAGTTTAAGAACTAGAATGCAAAATAGGAATGGCACTCTTTCTGCCCTGGGGCACCATGATTGGAGTCTCAATTAAAAGCACTAGAAGAATTTGAAGGGATTATTGGTTTGGGTTTTTTTAAAGATTCTTTTCTAGGAACATGCCTAGGGTATAGAAACCTTCTTTTAGCTTCTCCCCCCCCCCAAAAAAAGCCTTCCCTTCTTTACTATTCAATGAAATTTTGCTATGTAAACAAAACCTGCCTAGATGGAAGTAGTCTTTCCCTCTTGAGATTATCTAGCACTTGATACTTCACTTTTAAACTTCTCACAAACTAATTTGCATCATATATAATCATAAAATCCTATTGAAGACAGTGTTACTCTTTTAGCTATGTCTTAACAGGATTAAATGACCCAAGTCATACTCTCATTATTTTAGTCACTTTTCTCTAAACTATCTCAATATTCTTTTTAATTGCATAATTTAAAAGGTCTCACTATTGTAGAACATCAAAAAATAATTAACTCCCAAACAATTTCTAATTCCCTATAAACTTTCTTTTTTTTTACAAAAATATGAGTGAAAGAAAACAAAAGTGAGAAAAAGAAAGAAAGAGAGAGAAAGAAAGGGAGGGAGGAAGGAAGGAAGGAAGGAAGGAAGGAAGGAAGGAAGGAAGGAAGGAAGGAAGGAAGGAAGGAAGGAAGTGAAAGAAAAAGAAAGAAAGAAAGAAAGAAAGAAAGAAAGAAAGAAAGAAAGAAAGAAAGAAAGAAAGAAAGGAAGAAAGAAAGGAAGAAAGAGAAAGGGAGAAAGTAAGAATGAAAGAAAGAGAAACAAAGAAGGAAAGGAAGGAAAAAAAGAAGGAAGGAAGGAGGGACAAAAGGAGGGAGAAAGGAAGAAAAGAAGGAAGGGAAGCAGGGAGATGGAAGGAAACATAGGAAGAAAAAAAACATTTATGGGCTTAGTCATATGTCAGGAACTGGGTATACAACACAAAAGCAAAGAGGGTCCTTCTCAAGAAATTTGCATTCCAAGCTTCACATAACGTTTTTACCACAAAACTACCTAGCTGCTTAAAATTCAGTTTAAGATATCAAATGGTTTTCTTCTGCTAATAGTTTCCAATCTTTCCCAAGATTTATTGGCCATTGTTTATTGTGTGTGTGCTTGTTTGTTCCATAATAGGTTTGTCCCTAATACTTGTCTATGCTGATATTTTTTTCTGGCTTTGTGAAAGTATTTTCTCCAGTTTCAAGGTCAATTGAAAGTTGATTTTTGAAAGAGTGCTCCAAGTGACTAATAATAAGTGAAATGAAAATCAAAATAACCTTGAAGGTTTTTTAAATTACTCATACCCTATAAATTGGGAAAGATTACAAAAATTACAATATTCAATTTTGGGGGTTTTAGAAAGATTTGCATACTAATCCATTTTTGGTGGAGCTGTGAAACGATACAGCCATTTTGGAAAGCAATTTGGAATTATTTGAGCAAAATTACTAAAATGGCTGTATCCTTTGAACAACTTCATTGCTAAGCTCATATTCCAAGACTGCTATTGATTAAAAAATAAAGTCCCTTTATACACCAAAATATTTAAAGCAGAACTTTTTTTGATAGCAGAGAATTAGGAGTAAAGTAGATGTTCGTTAATTGGGGAAGGTCTAAGCAAATTGTGGTGTATGAATGTAATGAAATATTTCTGTGCTGTATAAAATGATACATGTAATAAATATAAAGAAGCATGAAAGATTAAGTGATTCAAAGTAAAATTGAAGAAGATAAACAATATACAAAACAATTACAAAAATTTAAATGAAAAGAACAACCATACACCAAAATAGCAATAGTGAATGTAACAAAATTATTAAGATCAAGCAAGTCTCAAATAAAAAGATATTAGAAGACAACCCCAATATATACCCTCTATGGAAGTGGAAAGACCACAAGTATTACACATTGCATATAATTTCAGATTCTTTCAACTTGCTGATTAGTTTTTTCCTCTTTAAAGAAAATGCTATTTGTTAATATATGATGGCTCTATCTGGAGAAGGAGGAGGAAAAAGTGTGATTAGCATATTAACATGAGAAACAAAAGTTATAGATAAAAACTTATTTGTCTTACATTGTTAATAACCAACTGTTATTTTGAATAATCTATACATTTTATTTGTATGACTTCTTTTTATCAGTTCTTTAGTAGAGACACTAAATCTGATCGACTTCAGGAATTGACTTTTAGAGATAGAGGGATGGGGGGGGAAGAATTTAGCTGTTGCATTAGAGGTATGAAGGAAAATTTGAAATCTCTAAATGATAGACCCTTTGAGCAAAAATTGAATATTTTTTCTGATAGGGTTAAGCAAAGGCCCTCATTATTCTGAGTTCCTGGCTGATGCTCATTTTACTTCCATTAAACTCTATTAAAGGATGTAAGATGGAAACAGTCCATTATCTGATACTGATCAGACTCATTCTCCTTATGATATTCAGAAAACCGAAGTATCAGATTTGTCTGATTTGGGTTGTTGGCTAAAGAGGAGAGATGTAAGTGTAGTTTACAGATTTTTGTCACTAGATGGGGCTGATGTACTTGCAAACCTGAGTCCTTCCCTAGAAGAAGAAGAAGAATAAGAAACTGAATTTGGGGTTGTCAGAGAAGGAAAAGTAGAAGTTTTATAGAACTACTTGACCCTAGGTAGGTCCTGTGAGTTGCATTCAATGACAGAAACTGTCTTTGACTTTCTGTCCCCAAAAGAATCATGTATCCCCTTTCCTCATAGTATAACAGGATACTATTTCTTCCATTAATGGCAGAAGCAAGAAGACAGCAAGGGGTATGGTACATGTCTTTCCTTCTCAACTGCTTGAAACTGTGACTAGGGATTCAAACAGCTGAAGTGAGGGAAGCAGAAAGAGAAGAGGAGTGATAAGACATGTAGTACATCCTGTAGGTAAAGAATCTGTACCACTTTATAGTACAATGTGTGGAATAATTCATGGCACACGATTTCCCAACCCTAGGAACACATAAGTATGTGCATACATTTACATATGTGTGCACTTAGCAGATATTTTATCATTAGTGCTTATTATAGTGCATAATACAGAGAAAACCTTTAATAAATGTTGCATCTATCTATCTATGATGGAAAGAAAGAAATTTGTGCTTGGGGACATAGGGCACACAAGAGGTGAATCATGGTAAAAAGAAAAGAGTATGACTTCCTTCATTGACAGCATATGACTATGGGGCAGGGGATAGGAACAATGATCAGTTTCTATGTCTTGGTGTAATTTCCTACCCCTTGTTGGCCTAATATTACAGTCCCCACCCACTATTGAGGAATAAATAAAATAAATTGTTCAAAGATACCATAAAATAGGTGGTCTTATTCACCATTATAACTACTTGTTGTACTTGAATAAGGGACTCATGTTTTGTCTAAAAGAACTGCCTTCATAATTATAAAAATATTTGGTCACTTTGGACACTAATTTCCCTCTTTCTCCAATACTACCATTCCTATGAAATATTTGTATCTATCCTAAGATGTCATGAAATGCTGCTCATTGGCTTGTTTTCTAAGATGGTCTGAAAGGGGGGGAAAAAGCAACAAATCTATACCCTAGGAAACTGAAACTCCTTTTCCATGAGAGCAGAATTCCTTGATAGGCTACTAAGGTTTACTAAATTTATTTGCTTTAAGTTTGGCCTCTTGTCTTTGACTCACTTTTATAGAATACCTGTTAACAAACACCCATTATCCAGGAGATTTTATTTTTTTTTCTTGTTCATGATCTATTTTATATTATTACAGTAATTTTGGGTGGTGGCTAGGTGGCACAATGGATAGAGCACTGGCCCTAGAGTCAGGAGTACCTGAATTCAAATCCAGCCTCAGATATTTAATAATTACCTAGCTGTGTGGCCTTGGGAAAGCCACTTAACCCCATGGCCTTCCAAAGAACCTAAAGAAAAAAATAATTTTGTTATAAGAGTAAACATAAACTCCCCTCCACCTCCCCCCAAGAAGATGAAAAACCTCAAGAATAGTGAGAGAGAGAGAGAGAGAGAGAGAGAGAGAGAGAGAGAGAGAGAGAGAGAGAGAGAAATGTAGTTCAGACCGTGTTCAGATTCCAATGGCTCTATCTCTGGGGTGAGTTGCTTTCTTTATCAAGTCCAACAGAAAAGTTGCTTCAATATTTTTCCCACAGTTGCTATTAATAGCTGTATTTCCCTCCACTCTATTCCCCACTCTCATTTATTCTATTCTCTCTCTCCTTTCATCCTGGCCCTATCCAAAAGTATGTTGTATCTGATTACCCTCTCCCACAATCTTCCCTCTCTTCTATCACCTAGGGATTCAAATAGTTGAGGTGAGGGAAGCAGAGAAGAGGAGTGATAAGACATGTGGTACATCTTGGGGCAGTTGCACTGCAAGAAGGTACATCCTGTCAGTAAAGAATCTATTCCCACCTATTCCCACCTATTCCCACCTATTCCTACCTCCTCCCCACTCCCCTTTATCCCATCCCTTCTCATTTTTTCTAGGGTAAGATAGATTTCTATACACTATTAAGTGAGTATGTTATTTCCTCTCTGAGCCATTTCTGATGAGAATGAATGCTCACTCATTCCCCTTTTCTTCCCCCATTCCACTCCATTGAAAAAGCTTTTTCTTGACTCTCATGTGAATTTTTTTAGCTTCTTCTTCATTTCCTTTCCCTTTCTCCCAGTACTTTCCTTTATCACCCATTAACTCCATATTTTTAATATATTATACTATTATATTCTGCCCCTTCCTGTGCCCTGTCTATATTCCTTCTAACAGTTCTTACAAATGAGAAAGTTTATATGAGTTATCAATATCTTCTTCCCATGCTGGAATACAAACAATTCAATATCATTAGGTTCCTCATGGTTAGTCCTCCTCATCCACACCCTCTATGGTTCACCAGAGTACTGTACTTGGAGATCAAACTTTCTGTTCAGCTCTGGTTGTTTCAACAGGAACATTTGAAAGTCCCCTGTTTCATTGAAAGGCCATCTTTTCTCCTGAAAGGGGATGTTCAGTTTTGCTGGGTAGTTGATTCTCGGTTGTAAACCAAGATCTTTTGCCTTCCAGAATATCATATTCCAATCCTTACGAGCCCTTAATGTAGATGCTGCCAGATCCTGTGTAATCCTGAGTTTGGACCCTCAGTAGTTGAATTGTTTGTTTCTGGCAGCTTTTAGAATTTACTCTGATTTGGGAGTTTTAGAATTTGGCTTTTATGTTGGAACTTGGCTAATATTCCTGGAAGTTTTTCTTTTGGAATCTCTTTTAGGAAGTAACTGGTGAATTCCCTCAATTTCTATTTTTACCCTCTGCTTCCAGGATCTCAAGACAATTTTTCTGTATTATTTCTTGAAAAATGAAGTCTAGGTTCTTTTCCTGGTCATGACATTCAGGTAGCCCAATAATTTTCAAATTATTTCTTCTGTATCTGTTTTTCAAGGTCGGTTGTTTTTGCAATGAGATATTTCACATTTTCTTCTAATTTTTGGCTTTTTTGTAAGGGTTGTATTTCTTCCTGATTTTGTGCAATGTCATTAGCTTCCTTTAGTTCCATTCTGCATTTGAAGGAGTTATTTTCTTCAGAGAGCTTTTTTATCTCCTTTTCCAGCTGGCCAGATGTGTTATTCTTCTCCTCATTTGCCTTTTGGTTTGCTTTTTCCATTTGATCTAAACTGGTTTTTAACATATTATTTTCTTCAGTATTTTTTTGTATTTCTTTTACCGAGCTGTAGATATGGTTTTCATGATTTTTCTGCATCATTCTCATTTTTCCTCCCAACTTTTCCTCCACCTGCTTTAATAGCTTTTCAAAGTCTTTTCTAAGTTCATCCACAGTCTGAGCTCATTTTCTATTTATCTTGGAGATTTTGGACCTGGGAGCTTCAATTTTGTCATCATCTGAATATGTGTTTTGATCTTCCATGAGACTATAGTAATTCTCTATGGTCAGATACTTCTTTTTCTGTTGTTTACTCATTTCCTCAGCCCAAGACTAACTTACAGCGCTTCCTAGGTTTTGAGGTTTTTGTGGGATACCCCACTGGGACCTTTATTCCTTCAAGATCTTATGTTCTCTTGCCTGTGCTTTGATATGTAGATGGCCACAGCACTACCCTCTGCCCTGGAGCTGTAAGGAGGAGTCCTGTAGGGCTATCTTAGTATGGAAGCCCAAACTGCAACCTGGATCTGAGTATGGGCAAACAGCAGAGTCCTGCCCCCAGGGAAAGCAAAGATATATCTGCCTTCTCCCCTGGCTCCCTTACTGTCTGTGGACTGTGCTCTGGAGGTGCAGGCTGGTTTCCCCACATTTTTGCTGTGGGTTCTGCAGTCAGTGCTCTTCACTCCACACTCATTTTGTTCTAGCTGAATTCTCTCCTTGCCCCTTCAAGCTGTTCCCGGGCTCTGCTGAGACCGGAGCTTTTTACAACTCCTGGTCCTAGTGAAACACACCTTTCCTGCAGAACTGTTTTCTTGGACTGGGAAAATATATCACTCAGTTTTTCTGTGGGTTCTGCCCCTCTAAGTTTTGGCTAGAGTCATAATTTGATGCCTTTTGGAGTTCCCTGAGGAAGGAGTTCCTGGGAAATGCTGCTTTCATGCTGCCATCTTGGCTCTGCCCCCCCCATCCTGTTGTTTTCAATAAAAAACATTTCCCCCAAAAGGTATGGGGAATTAGAGCATGGGCCCTGGAGTCTGGAGTACCTGAGTTCAAACCCAGCCTCAAACACGTAATAATTACCTAGTTGTGTTACCTTGGGCAAGTCACTTAACCTCATTGCCTTGCAAGAACCAAAACAAAAAATTTTTTTAAAAGATTGGGGAATTCAAGCAGAGAGAACACTTGGAAGCAGGAGCTGTATTTTACCTCAACCCCTATATCAGCATCCTATGATAAAGTGCTCTAAACTGCTTCTGAGTAAATCCGTTTTGTCATCTCAGGAACAATGATCCAAAAATAATCAAGGGGCGGGGGGAGAGGGAAAGGAGTGGAGAATGGCATTTCTAGTGGTTCAGGGAAAACATCTAATAATTT
The DNA here is from genome assembly GCF_037893015.1 of Macrotis lagotis. NCBI lineage: Eukaryota > Metazoa > Chordata > Mammalia > Peramelemorphia > Peramelidae > Macrotis > Macrotis lagotis. The sequence goes on along the minus strand of NC_133661.1, from coordinate 183,906,092 downwards.
ACTGGGTCAAATGAGATATTCATGGAGGTCCTTTTCAATTTGTACCAAAGTTCATTCTAATTCCTTTAAACAAATAAAGAATGCAGCATCATTTCTGATGGTAGGCTGTTCAGTAGGAGAATTTTAGTACTTGCATTTAGTAAAGACCTTAGAAACAATCTAGTCCAATTCCTTTGTTTTACAAATGAAAAGAAAGAGAATGATTCTATAGGAACATTTCTTTTTGCCCCCTAACACCAAGAACCAATAATTCTGACATTAAAGGTCTTAGAAATATAGACTCAAGAATTATCACAGAGCACTAAGGCATCAGGAACTATACTCCTTGTCCAAGTTCTAATCATAACTTTCCTATCAACAATACATAACAATTCTCTGATCTACCTCATTTTTTTCCTTCCTGAAGGGGGATAAGAATCACTTGACCTTTTGCTTCCATGACTACATAGGCAGGGGGAATTTGTAGAGAATTCCCAGATTGGAACCACCAGACTCTATGGAGAATCCAAATTAATTCAAATTATACCTGAGGATAGAAGGTTCCCGAATGGAAATTACTATATAACTGAGGGTTCTTCCTCAGACAATATACTCTTAGGGATTAAACATTAGCAATATTCTAAAGGGAAACCAAGATTCTTGGCTTTGTGGCTTTGTCTGCCTTTGATGTGGTCACCATATCCCCTACCTAGAGATATCACTGAATCAAGAAAGAACCCCAGCTAAGTTGCTGCCATGCTACTGGTTGGTTCTAGACTCAAGCACCTCTCACTCCCACCTCAGGACTTGAGTTGAAATGTGGGACAATATCCTGTTACTTTTGTTCCCATTTCATTCTTCAGTCCAAGATTAGGAGCCCTAAGTCTCGATCATCACACCATCGGAACATGAGACTGGTGATGAGAGTGATTGTGCTTCTCACCTTTGGTAAGTGTTCTGGGGACCTCATTTGGATTCAGGGAGTTAGAGTTACACAACTGAGAGTATCTATGCAATCTCCCACTCTTCCCTTCCCATTACTGTTTAACAAGCAAATAGGGAAAGGAGTTGAAATCTTCTCTGTCCCTTTCTTTTAGTATTTCCTACCTTTGGATAAGGCTGAGATAGGTGGCAGTGCAGGATAATAACTAGAGTTTGGAATTTGTAGTCAGACAGTCAGGCTTCTAAGCCTGCCTTGCTAGTGTAATATAATATTCCCCATATAAATACTTACATTATAGGGTTGTTCTGAGTTTCATATGAGCTATTGTATATATAAAATGTATTACAAATCTTAAAGCACTATATGTCAGTTATAATAATTATCATTATTATTATTCCCATTAATTCCAGAGAGGACTTTCAAATTCATTGGAAGCAGGAAGGGGGCATTGATTGTTTTGTTTTACCATTCTTTGTGTCCCCCAACTTAGCACATCATCTTTTAACTAATATTCATTAGTTAATAGTTAAAATTCATTCATCCTAATACCCATAAACAATGAAAACCCTGACTATGCACATAGGTGCTTTAAAATCTTATAATGAAAGCTTTTGGGATTCCTCTGCCCTTCTAGGATACTGAAGGAGAAACATTAGAAATACAGAGGAACAAGGTGAGGTCAAGGGTCTTTCATCTTCTAATCATTTATTTTCTCCAATATTGAGAGTTAACCCATTGTTTTCTCCCCTTTTCCTTTTCAGGCACTAGATGCTACTCTAAGACCACCCAGCCCATATCACAAGAAATAACCCAAGGACAAGAAGTGAATTTGCCTTGTAGTCATGAGGACATTGGCACTAATAGAAATATAATCTGGTACCTACAGTTCCCCAATCAGGGACTACAGTACCTCATTCAAACCCATAAAACCAATGTGACTAATCAAATTGCCTCTTTAACTATCTCTTCAGATAGAAAGTCCAGAACCCTGAGCCTTTCTCCAGTCACCTTGAGAGACACTGCCATGTATTACTGCATCATACAAGCCACACAGTATAACAGATGAAAACTGCATCTGCACAATATTTTCCTGATTGGGGTAAACACAGCATGGTGAGACATAGTAGGAGTAGAATACAAGTACCAAAGGGGTCAGAAGATCTCAGGGTTGTTTTCATCTCTTTGTGCTCTGAGTCAGGGTGGGAAAGAAGCCTGTGAATAGGGTCCAAATGTTCTACCTACCTAGACATGGCAAAATGGAGTAAGTGCAACCCATTCAGTAATCTTTGCCTCTCTTGTTCCTTGTCCTTATCTAGCCTTGGCTGCCTCTTACACAGTATAATGAAATGTTTCCAGGTTCTCCCCAAAACAGAAATTTTCTCAAGTTGGATTCCTAATACTGCTTATTCAGAATTATTTCCTACTGCTACTACCTGATGGAGAGAAGCCAGATGGTACAGTGCAGAGAGCTCTAAGCCTAGTGTCAGGAAAGATCATCTTCCTGATTTCAAATCTGACTCCTGGTATTTACTCATTGTGTGATACTAGACAAATCTCTTAACCCTCTTCGCTTCTATTTCTTGATATATAAAATGAACTGGAAAAGAAATGGCCAACCCTCTAAGGTCACAAAGAGTCATACATGACTATTAATGATTAACCAATCACAGAGTCACACAGTATATCAAAGAAAATTTTAAAGGGATTTCTTTTTCAGATTCCTGAAATTTACTATCATTTCTTAAATTCCCTTACCCCTGTTTTTATTATATATCTATATAAACAATTCAAAGTCATATTCAATATAATGAACTTATTTATATTTGTTTTTAATATTTATATTTAATATAATGAAGTGGAATGGTGAAATGGAAATCATGCTTAGATGAAATAGGTTAAAGTTACAAAATCTAATATGACTAAATTAATTTACCATATGAGAATATTTTAATTCCTGGTCAAGTTAAATATGTATAATAGTAATAATATTTTTGAAGTGCATAGAGATGTTAGCATGATTATAAAATACAAATTCATTTAAAGATATTGATACCTTCAGAGCAGGTATTTAATAAATGCTTGCTTGATTCCAGAAAAAAATTCTCATACTTTTAAATCGGAAAGTTCTAATGTCAAAGATTTTGCAGACTATATAATAGCTCTTGCAATATTAATATTCATTGTTGAAGAAAATACATAAAGATAAATAGCTACTCTGCAACCAGAAATTTCTTTAAATGTCATTAATGTTTCCCCTCTTTCCTTCTGACACTTTAAGTACAATCATTCATGGTTCAATGGAAGTCTTACCTTCTTCCTAAAGCCTTCTGCAGGTACACCAACCCTTACTGATTATTTCCAGGATATGAAAGGAAAAAAATAGACTAGGAGTTCTAGTAGAAAACATGCTCAAGGTAAAATCATAAAGCAATATGGTAGCCAACAGAACTCAAGTGGTTTCAAGACTAATTATTAAAAGTGAATGTTTTTTTTTAATAGCAAGGCTAATATAGCATAAGGGAAAGAGCACTGGAATGTGACCCATGTGTCCTTGATTACCTATCTCTAACTCTACTATTCATTCATTACTATATGACAATGTATATGTCATTTAATCTGTGTGGGGATAGGTTTTTCTCCTTAATAAAATGAAGAGTTAATACTAGATGATTTTTAAGATCCCTTCCAGCTATAATTCCTCTGATCATTTTCAGTCCTTAAATTCTCTGCCCTGATCAAGTTAAATTTCAAGTATTGCTTCGAATTCATATAGCTCATTGACAAACTAGAAGATATCTATAAATAAATATAACTATAGTAGAGGAATAATTGCAATCTATTTCATTATAACAATTTGTAGAAGGAAGCAGAAGTTATTATCCTGGAAGGTAAAAAAAAAAAAGCTCTGAAGTTTGAGGGAGAAAAGACATGATAGCTGTCTCTAAATGTCTAAAGTGTTGTCATATGGAAGAATTTGATGTGTTTTTCTTGCTCCTGGAGGGCAGAATTAAGATACCACTTGATGGGATGGCTAGGTGATGCAGTGGATAGAGCACTGGCCCGGGAGTCAGGAGTACATGAGTTCAAATCTGGCCTCAGACACCTAATAATTACCTAACTGTGTGACCTTGGGCAAGCCACTTAACCCCATTGCCTTGCAAAAACCTAAAAAAAAAAAAGGTACCACTTGATGAAAAAAATGGAAGCTACAAGGAGAAGGATTTAGTATCAACAAAATGAAAAATTTCCTAACAATTAAGTTGTCCAAATATTGAATCAGATAAATCTTGAATATAATGAGTTTCTAATCTTTGAAGGTATTTTTTAAACAGAATCTGGATAATTACTTATAACAGTGTTAAAGGAAAAACTAATGAGTATGAATAAATAACCTAAAAGTAAAACACACACACACACACACACACACACACACACACACACACACACACACATGTACCCAGAATAGAAGCAAGCATCAAGTTACATTCTTCAAATTATGAATTGGGGGAGGGGCAAGGGTTGTAATCAGAAGAAAAAAAATCATTGTAGCACTATTTGTAATAAAAAGACAAATTTTATTCCTAATGATTGGACACATCAAGGTATATGAATATAATCAAGCATTATTATGGCACTATGAAGAATAATGAAGATAAGATCTTAAAGAAGTACCAGAAGAATTGTACAAAGAAAGCTGTCTGAAGAACAATATTCAGCAATTACAATACATAAAATGAAGAGGATATAAGGGTATGACATTTCAAATAGTATTTTATCAAAGCTGAAGAACAGGCTTTTCCTTTCTATCAATTGCCAATAAGTTGTTTTCAGGAAATATGCTTTATGTGTAAGGGAGATGAGAATAGTGAGGTGGATGCATATATTTACTATCATATATCTTGTTTCATTTTATTTCATCCATTTAAATGACAAAATAAATGACAGGTTGCCAAATTTGTTCATACATTTAAAACTGTAATGTGTTTGAAATCAAATGTATGAAACAAATGTATGAAGACTAAAAAGAATTGTTTTTATAGGAGTTGGAAAAGATGCTCTTTGAGGACCCACACATTAAAAAAAATTTATTTTCTGATTTCGTGAAGTCTTGTAATACTTATTACCTGTATCATACACATTATGTTTTATTTTTATGGGTCTTCTATGTCCTCAGTGGCAAAATAAGAATCTCTAGAATTCTTAGGCACAAAACTTTTAAAGACCTTGCCTGGTAATTTGTAATATGTGGGAAAGGAGGAAAAAAGAATACCAGCTTTGAGGCCAGAATGACTCTGGCCAAATCATTTCATTCCTAAGTGTTCTAAGCAAGAGATGTCAAATGCAAAGTGTGGTGGGAACTAGATTAAAATAAGAATTGAAAAAAATCTTAAAAATAAAACGCAACATTGATGATATTAACATGTGATTTTAGAGTCAATATGTAGCCACAGGCATCCTTATGTACAGTTTTGTGTTCCCAGCCTCTATTTGAGCTTGACACAACTGGTCTAAGGGACTTTCTAAGGCTGTATTAATGAGAGTTTCCTTCCTTGAGAGGTCTATAAAAATGAAATCATAGGTCTAATCATGTGTGTGTATATTTGTATTTCAAACAGACAAGTTGTTAAATCCTGTAATTTTATACTTGAAAACACATTTACAGAGTTTTAAATATGTGAACCAGTTTGTTGATTTACCATTTGTTTTGACATTTAAATGCATATTTTAAGTTTAAAATATAAAATTGAGCCACTATTTATAGTTTTAGAGGATAATGCAGATTTATATAGTTTCAAAGGAAACTTTATCAATAAAAATAATCATCATAAATTATTAATATCATTAATATCATAATCATAATAGTACATAATTATATAGTGCTTGCTATGTACAAAGTGCTTTATAATTGACTCATTTGATCCTTATAAATAGTGAGGAAACTGAGGCAAACATAGGTTAAATGACCTGCCCAGAGACACAATGCTAGTAAGTGCCTGAGACCAAATGTGTACCCAAGTCTTGCTGACTTTGGGCAGCTAGGTGGTGTGATGGATAGAGTGCCCAACTTGGGGTTATGCAGACTCATCTTCCTGAATTTAAATCTGACCTTAGACATTTTTTTAGCTGTATGATCCTGGGCAAGTCACTTAACATTGATTTTCTCAGTTTTCTCATCTGTAAAATGAGTAGGAGATGGAAATGGAAAATAACTCAAGTATCTCTACTGAAAAAATTCCACATGAGGTTACAAAGAGTCAGATATAATTGAAAAATCACTGAAAAATAATTTCCTGGCTTTAGATCCTGCACCCTATCTGCATTTTGTCTATTGTAAATTGAACTATAGCTTAAAAAATAGAAGAATTGTGTTTTTTTGCAAGGCAATGGGGTTAAATGACTTGCCCAAGGCCACACAGCTAGGTAATTACTAAGTGTCTGAAGCCGGATTTGAACTCAGGTACTCCTGACTCCAGGACTGGTGCTCTATCCACTGTGTCACCTATCTACCCCTAACATAAAGTTTTAAAAAAGAAAAAATATTTTTATAGAATAAAAAATAATATAATTGTCAAGTAGAACCATAATAGCTGAGAAAAATAATCTGAGAAAGTCTGAGCATCATTCAATAAAATAGAAAATCAACTGTTCCACATAGTCTCACATATTAACTGCAACAAAACTGTATGCTGTTTTGGAAGATAAAACTTTTCAGGAGTGGGGCAAAGAGTACAGGGAGAGCCAAAGTATCAGTTAATGATGAGCCTGGGGCCTGGGAGCCATGGAAGTTGCTTCAGGTTGAGGTTTGATAGTGGCTAGGGAAAGTAGAAAGGTCATTACCTCAGAGGGCACTTACTAGCTGTAACATCATTTGCCTTCAGGCCCTACATGGGGTCAGCTCTCAAATAAACCCTTGGGGTAATTGAGCAGAATCTCAGAACAGCAATGAAGCTGAAGTAAATTCATCCAAAGTTGTCTGAAAATCTTTCACCTCACTAACTCAGCTCTTAATAAAAATCAACATTTATATGTTTTTGCTTTTCTCTGACAAACATACTAGGGGATGGCATTAAGTAACTAATCAATCAGTTAGCATATATTGCATGCCTACTGTTTGCTAGGCACTCCCTTCTGGGTTCTGAGAATGTAAAAATCAAAATCAAACAGTTCTTGCTCTGCAGGAACCTATACTCTAGGAAAGGGTTTAATATGTACACACACACACACACACACAAACACATAAGCATTAGAAAGACACTTTGGTATGATGATGAGAATCCATTAAGAAAAGCTGGGTTCACATCTGTCTTCATGTGTACAAGCAATTTAGCCTTTCTGAACCTCACTTATCTCATCTGTAAAATGGGAGGTGAATTAGGTGTCTTTTAAGGACCCTTCTAGCTCTAAATCTATGATACTATGATAAATTCTTTTAAGTACATATAGCATAAGTGTAAATTGATTGGTAGAGTTGAGTGGAAGAAATAGCATTTGGGGGGATGCTTAGGAAAGATCTCATGCACCAGGTAGCATTCGAGATGATTTTTAGGGAAAATTAGGGATTCTAAGTGATGTCAGAAGAATGGAATGCAGTCATGACTGAAAGATAATCATTGCAAAAGTGCAGAGGGGGAGATGGAATTACCCTGCATGAGGTCAAAAAAAATCACTTAGTTTGAATTGTAGTGTAGATAAAGTGGTGTAACATATAGCAAGGCTGATCAAGTAGGTTGGAGCCAGATTTAAATATTAAATATATATTTATATGTTAATATATATAATAAATGTATTAAATATATATTTAAATATAAATTTAAAATAATTTAAAATGTCAAATGAGGAGCTAGCATTTGATCCTAAGAGTAGTACAGCAATAAAAATTGCCACCATCTGGAAAAGGGACATACCAGTATATACTCCTGGGACATTACTGGAAAAAAGACACAGAGACATAGCTGGGTCAGTGAAAGACAGTATAGGGGAAACTCAGAAATTATAGCAGTGTCCTTTCTATGTCCAAGGTTCACCAGGATTTTATTTATGTTCTATGACTACTCCAGACCTTCAAAAGGCAGACAAGTGAGCTGACCAATCTAATTAAATCTACTTGTACTAGTAACTATCTTTTTTCCTTCTTAAATTCAACACTTCTTTCCACTCAAACAAAAGCAGTCCAAGGCTAGATAGACAGATAGAGCTAGAGCTACAGCTACAGCTACAGCTACAGCTACATCTACAGCTACAGCTAGAGATAGAGCTAGAGCTAGAGCTAGAAATAGAGATAGAGAGAGATAGAGATAGAGATAGAGATAGAGATAGAGATAGAGATAGAGATAGAGATAGAGATAGAGATAGAGATAGAGATAGAAATGATAGAGATAGAGATAGAGATAGAGATAGAGATAGAGATGGAGATAGAGATAGAGATAGAGATAGAGATAGAGATAGAGATAGAGATAGAGATAGAGATAGAGATAGAGATAGAGACAGATATAGAGCTAGAGCTAGAGCTAGAGCTAGAAATAGAGCTAGAGGGAGAGAGAGAGAGAGAGAGAGAGAGAGAGAGAGAGAGAGAGAGAGAGAGAGAGATCTGTATAATCAGAGAAAACTCTTTTGCAATTCACCCATTAGTGTTGAAACAATCTTTCCACAAATACTTGCCAATACTTTGCTAACCACTATGCCAACCATGAAGACCTGGACTATAACATTGTAATGGAAGTGTGGTAAGTATAGAGAGAGGCATACAACTGTATAAATTACTTGTGAGAAAGTTGCACCATGGAACAAGGATTCACTGAAATGATGCTAAATCATTTTGCTTGACTTTCTCTAACAATAATGATCTTTTGCACAAGCTAACATTAATGAATCCTACTGATAATATAACATTTCCCTAATCTCTTGAAAAGCAAAAAGACTCACAGGAAAGATCTATTAGAAGTAAATGTTGAAGATAATACTGTAGTCCGTACATTATTCATTTTTTTACTTGTATGTATTAATAGAACTGTCACTTACCTAATATCAACCAAGTTTCATGTTACAGCTTACTGAAAGACATTATGATTTTGTTGGCAAGATTGTCATTTAGATATGTGCACCATAGAAGTCATAAGAGCCAGAGTAGATTGAATAAGATGTAACTGTTTCCAGGCACCATGAGATAAAGTGATTTTTTGGACAAGATCAAAACCTAGAATAAAATAGATTCTATAAATAGAACATATAAAATAAAGAATAGAACTTTCTATATCTTTTCCCTTGAATCTAGTATTAAAAATTCCTCAAAGAAGAAAACTAACTTTAACATTTGGTAAGTACACAGTATATAGCATTACTCTTTGCTTAACTTCCCTCTACTTCCAAATTCCTCAACAAAAAGTTCCACTCTGTTTTAGTCTTTTGCCTCTTCTTGTCACCTCTGTTCTATTTCTGTATCTTGAGGTATATGAGATAAGGGAACACAGGAGAAGTTAGTATATGATTAATGAAAAGCGACATAACATTGTACTAGATCAAGATGAAATCATGTGCATGAGTTCAGATACACTAAGGAAAGTTAAGAATATACCACAAGTCCAGAAGTCTAATTTAAGTTCAAAATCTAGGTCATTGGAACCATGAAGTAGAAAACATATGTGGATTCCATATAAGGAAACTAGGATCAGAATCTGTGGGTTCAAATTTAGTAGGAGAGAATAGTCAATGAGAAGATTCCAGAGAAGTATACTGGGGACACTCTCTCCATAGTGCAGCAGTTACATGTATATCTACATGAGTAACACAATGGAATGACCACCATTGATCCAAGGACAAAGGCTAGATCTTTTCTTCCCTAGTCTTATTCATTTTGTGGAGTTTAGACAAAGATGAGTTGATATGTATGTTCTGATAGCCAGTAACAATAGAAAGAGTAACAATTCTGAAGTTAAGTGACCTAGGATTAATTTGTGCTTTATTATGCTCCCTTTCTGTATAAACTTAGTCAATTCACTTAATGTTCCTCAATGCATTCATATGTGAGCAAGTTTAACTAAGTTTCCTTAAAGTTTTAGATCTATGATCCTTTAAAACACGAAGTTTTCCCATGTGCTGCTACCTGATTCATAATAGAATAGCTAAAATCAAATATATACTCCTGTTTTCTTTAGGGAAACTTTTCAATCATGAATTAGATTTCTGTGTCACCTTGGTATCTACCCACACAGATGCTAATGCAAGAAAGCTATTGGTCTACAAACAATAATCATTTTGGTCTATTAGTCAAACATCTCCTAAATGTCGTTTTCCCAACATTTTCTTCAGATTGATTAGAAAGTAGTAATGTGTTCAACACTTGACTTATTGTAAACATGTGGCTATCAGACTCTGTTTACTTACTGCATTTGGATTCTTTAAACTGAGTGCCACATGGGAAAAAAATAGTATCCATTGTCTATTTCTGTTATAGGTTAAAGAAACATGGCTTACTGAAAAGAACATTGGTTTCAGATCAGAAGACTTAAATTTTAATCTCTGACACTTAATAGCTATGTGGCCTTAGAAAAGTGATTTTATAGATAAAGAAATTGAGACCCAGAGAAGTTAAGTGATTTGTGAAAAGGTCACTGAGCTTGTATTAAATCTAGGATGAGAACCCAAATCTGATCCCAAATTTGGTTCTTTACCACACTATACTGCCTTTTATTCATTTACTTATAAAGATCAGGAAATATTTGCATGTAAATCAGTCTTCATACTCACTAGAAAAAATTAAGCAATAATGAATACAGTAAAAAAAACTAATTTCAGTATTATATTAAAATCAGTATTGTTGTAAAGAATTATGTTTTCCTTATAACTTGAAAAAATGTTATAATTTTATAAGACAAATATGTCTAACTTGAATAATGATTAAACATGGTAGTATGATTTTTCTACCCCCTAACAACTAAGATGAACAAAATTTAATAAAATCCTATATAAATAAGCATTAACTATGTCTTTATCACTAGAAAACATTCATTTCATCAAGCTAGCATTTAGATGAAATGGTTAGTTTTTGTTTGGGTTGGCAGTTTCATAAATAGAAGGAATTTCTATGTTATGAAAACAATTACTATGTTGATGAAGAACTGCAGCTCATTGTTTTATGTAGCTTTAATATACCTGAGGCGGTAAATATATGATTGCATCTGCTCTAATATCTCATGTTTTAGTCTGAACCAGACTAAAATGTAATTGGGAAATATTTAACAAAATAAATAAAAAGAAAAAATGTTAATATGATATTTTCCAAGTGAACATGAACCTATAAGGATCCTTATGTACAGTTCAGTGCCCCATCTCACCCTGGTTCCTGTTTGAGTTTGATACCATTGCTAAAGATTCTCTTGGGGGAAAGAAGTTAAGCAATTTGCTTCTGACCAAACAGCTATTAAGTGTCAGAATTATCACTAAACCTAGGTCTTCTTAATTCAAAAACCAACTCTCAATGTTCTCTCCTATCCCTGCTTCTCTTAGTGATATTATGAAAAATAAAATGAAAAATGAAATGTACATAAAGTGGTAGATAAACTAAAGTGCAAAACAAATGTAGTATTATATTAAAAGAATAAAAAAGACATATACTTTTTTTTGAAGAATTATAAGTCAGTTGTCTCTCCCACTGAGATACTACCTTCAATAAAGTCAAACTGCAAGACTCCACTACTGCAGGTCATAATCTGAATTGCATAATGACCATTCAGAATTACTTGATATTATTGTTTGTTCTGTGTTTTTAAAGAAGGTCAATGACATCTTTGGATGATGTCTTATTAGTGAATTGAAATTAAGTGAAGCAGAGTTGCATAAAGTCAGCCTCACTTTCCTTTCCAAAGTCATCAAAGTTCAATGGCAGGACAAAAGTCAAGGCATTAGAGATCACCCTAGGATGCAGTGGATGACCATGGTGTCATCTGTATGTGACCAAGCTCTAAGCACTCCATGGTGTCTATTTTAACTGCCTTCATTATCATTGGAACAAATTTTTCTCCTCTAACCATGATCCCAGGGGATGTTTTCACATGTATGGGGGAGACACTTTCCTAACTCACTAACTCACTGATGGGTTTAGATCCAGTAGTTACCGTCAACCTGGTTTATTCCATTTCATATATATATATTACAACCTCTTGGAACCACAAGTGAGAGTTGAGTGGTAAGTAGACATCAAAGGAACCTTGAAAAGGACTCATCAAGTCCTCACACCAGGAGTGGAATCTGTCTTGAATACCCCATATATTCCACTTCTGATCAGAACAATCACCTTAAATTTCAGTACTGGAAATTTCAAAGTGGACATCCAGTGCATTTTTTCTAAATTTCCTGAGGTTTCAATGTGAACATGGTATAGATACTTGGCCAGATGATCAGCTTGGGTCATAGAAATTAGAGATCCTGAGTTTGATTTCTAGATGGAAATCACTGTCTCAGAAATGGTATTCAGCAAATGGACTCCTGGGTTAGATCTCAGCGAGTTCCAGTCAACTCAATAATTGCCATCTTTGACATCTTTCTAGCTTCTTAATATGTTACCACTCATGATTGACTCAGAAGTGAGTCAACAACATGAGAACAGGGATGGCAGTAACATATCCTTATCAGAAAGAAAATGATATGAATTGGGTTAGCAACAAAGATGAAATAAGGCATAGAAACTTCCAAAAAAATTGTAAGAATCAAGAGTACCATATATATCTGTCCAATATGGAGCAAATAGAACTAACAATGTCTTTGGTCAGTGATTTGGGGTCAGCTTAGACAAAAGTCATAAATGACTAATTTGGAAATGGAATCCAAACACAAAAAGACTGAAGAATTAAGAAATTAGCAAGAAAAAAAAACAGAAAGCAAAGATGAATTCTTTATATTTAAGGAAATTTGCTAATTCAGGACCAGTTTCTTTAATCTCCTTGCATTCTGGTAGGAGCCAGTCCCTGATAAGGATCAACCTGATTCCTGCAGAGGAGGATAATTAAAAATAGTTAGGCAGGTAGAAAATTCAAAGGAAAGTAAGAGACTATTTCACCAGGTGGAATGGGGAAATCTGAGAACTGTTACTCAGTACTAATGATTTCTATGGGACTAAATGAGACTGCCAGAAGAAATGTAGAAGGAATGATTAGGGATTATGAAGTCTTACAAAGAAAATAGAATATGGGGATATAGATGGTATTTTATTGCCTGCAGCACATCACAGTACCTCTGAAGAGAAAATTGGAAATGGTATGTGAATCTGTTGGATAAGAAGAGGGTATCAAATAATGAGACTAGGTGTTTTTCTCCCTAGAAAAATGACATAGAATACATAAATGAAGTTCTCTTGGCCAAAGACAGAGAATATCTATTGGAAGCCATAAAGAATATGCTTGCTTAGATACAAACTGATTTGATTAAGACTACTTTAAATGAAAAATAATGCAAAGAGATGAAAGTTTCCAGATACTCAAAAAATTATGTATTCTAGAGAGCAAAAGGTATAACATGGAAGGGAGAATAGCAGCAGAAAAGATATTTAGTAATCTGCTGTAGATAACAAGGGTTAAATGGTGCAGAAATTACTATAGATATCTTTACATCAATGCACAAAGCAGGAGTAATATGCAACAGGAACTTGAGCTTTTAATACTTACTGAAAAATATTACCTCAAAAGAGTCATTGTGACTTGATTGACCTATAGGAAATGGCAATGGATGAATTATTGTTCATTAGAGTCTAAAAGTGATCAAAATTGACTCAGTCTCCAGCCTATAATAGAATCATGAAAAGTTTTACCTGAGGCTGGCTGGAATAGACATCACCTAGAACTATGCCCTCATATATGATCAAAGTTGTATGCGGAGAATGGAGAGTAAAGGAAGAGTTAATGTTGTCATTTGAATGAATTATTTAATGGAGGATTATCTGTGAATTCAGATGAAAATACAGCAGTATAGAAAGTATATTTAACTAAGTATCTAACAATACTGAGGGGCATGTTCAATTTCAGGTTGCTGTATTATTTTTATTTTTATTTTATCATAGCGAGCAAGATGAAAGTGGAGAATTAAATCAGTATGCAGAAACAAGAGTCCCAAAATATACATATATATATACATATATATATATACATGTACATGTACATGTACATACATATGTGTCCAGATAATACAATTGAATGTATCCTGAAGCCTAGTAGATTCCCTATTGAATAATTCCATTTAGAACAATGATAGATTTAATCACTATCAAATATGGTATAACAATAGCACAGATCTGAATCCCCATTCTATTTGAACATGGAAGTAAACTATTCCTGAGAGGTTTGTGGGAGCTATAGACAAAAGAACAAACAATGAGAGTAGACAGATAATGCCTGATAAAGTAAAGGTATGCTATGTTCTAGGGGAAGAGAATAAGTAGAAGGAAAGATAGGGATATATACATCAATAAAATATTTTTGTATTATGTAAACCAAAGCACAGTGTAATGTAAACATATTTGCATAGATTAAATACTGAGTAAAAATTATATTCCAGGAAGGACTGAATGATAAATTTATAGCCCAGATCACAAGGCTGGTGAGGAAGCAAGATAGGACTTTGACAAGAGACTTCAACAATCTGACTATTTTCTGAAGGAATAGAACAAATGATATATTTTTACTTGACATACTGATAATTTCATTTTCTGAGATGCGGAAGAAACATTGCGGTGTATTGTTTCCACAATCTCTTGGACTTCATATAAGGAGAATGACAGGTGTAATCAGACACAAAGTCTAAATTTTAGAACAGATTTTAAATATTCCAGAATATTGGGAGAAATGACTATTTCTCTCATCTTAATAGTAATTTATAAAATAAGGGCTAAAGTTCCTTTCCTTATCTATATCTATATCTATAAATCCTTAGTTATAACACTATCTATATATATCAGCCCCTGTAAGTTATTCAGACAACCTTTGAAATGCAGGGCATTTGAGATAAAATATTAGGCAAAACTGGCCCAACTGAAAAACTCAGATCTGATCAAAAGGTAAAGAAATTTTAGTTTTGATGGATTCTGGTTCATTGCGTTTTATTCAGAAAGATCTGGGAGAAAGTGGATTCCTTTTTTGTCTAGATTACTCCAGAAGGGTTGATATGGATATAGATGGATCTCTTTGATCTAGACTCAGAGATCACAATCACATCCCAAAGACCCTGATTCAAATATACCCAACTTCTCAAAATAATATTCATTTACACTTTACTTATTTTTCTTTTTCTTTCATTTTGTTTTTCTTCCTTTGGGTGTGGATAACATTGCTCATAACCAGTCTAATACAGTCGTCCTAGCACTCTGAACTGCTGAGAGGAGCTGCTTCCATCAAAGTTGATCATCTCTCAATGTTGTTAATATGTACATTGTTCTCTTGGTTCTGCTCCCCTTGCTCAGCATCATTTCCTGTAAGTCATTTCATACTGCTCAAGAGTCCAACCATTTATGGCTCTTATAGACCAATAATATTCTATAGCATTCATGTACCGTAACTTGTTTAACCATCCCCCAATTGATGGGCATCTCCTCAATTTGCCACTAAAAAGAGCTGCTATGAATAATTTGGAACATTTAGGACTTTTCCCATTGTTTTTATAATTTCTTCTGTATATAGATTTAGAATTGGAATTTCTGGGTCAAAGGGTATGAACAGTTTATTGCTCTTTTGGGCACAGTTCCATATTGCTTTCCAGAATGTTTGGATCCATTCACAACTCCACCAGCAATGCATCAATTCTCCCACAACCTCTCCAACATAAATCACTTTCCCTTTTACCCCATCTTGGCCAATCTGATAGGTGTGAGGTGAAACTTCATTGTTGTTTTAACTTGCATTTCTCTAATCAATAATGATTTGGAACATTTTTTTTTCATATGATTATATATAGCTTCAAGTTCTTTACTTGAATACTGTCAATTCATATCCTTTGACAATTTATCCACTGGGGAATGACTTGTGACCTGATAAATTTGATGCAATTCTCTATATATTTTAGAAATGAGATCTTTATTAGAACTCCTAGTTGTGAAGATTGTTTCCCAGCTTTATGTAGTCCTTCTAATTTTGGCAGCATTGATTTTATTAGTGCAAAACCTTTTTAATTTACTATAGTCAAAATCATTCATTTTGCAGTTTATAATGTGCTCTAATTCTTGTTTGCTTGTAAACTTATCCCCTTTCCAGAGATCTGATAGAGAATTTCTTGGTCTATTAATTTATGTATGGTGCTGCCATTTATGTCTAAATCCTGTGCCCATTCTGACCTTATTTTGTTAGAGGGTGTGAGTTGTTTGTCTATGCCAAGTTTTTGCCTTATCATTTTCCAGATTTCCCAACAATTTTTGTTAAATAATGAGCTCTTGTCCCAGAAACTGATGTCTTTGGGTTTGTCAGATAGTAGATTGGTGTCGTTACTGCAAGTTCTTTTGAAACTATCCTAAACTATCCTAATCTCTATTTCTTAACCAGTACCAGGCAGTTTTGATGACTGCTGCTTTATACTCCAGTTTTAGATCTGGTAGAGCTAGGCTACCTTTCTTTACACTCTTTTTCCATCAGTTGCCTTGCTATTCTTGGCCTTTCGTTGCAGATGAATTTTGTTACTATTTTTTCTAGCTTGGTAAAGTAGCTATTTGATAGTTTGATTGGTATGACACTTAATAAGTAATTTAATTTGGATAGAGTTATCATTTTTATTATATTAGCTTGACCTAAACATGAATAATTGATATTTATCCAAATAATTAGATCTGACTTTGAGTGAGAAGTTCTTTATCCTTGTGTTTATACAGTTTCTGGGTTTGTCTTGGAAGGTAGATTACCAAATTTTTAATGTTGTCTATAGTTACTTTAAATGGAATTTCTCTTTCTATGCTTCACTCTTGGACTTTGTTGTTCATATAAAGAACTGCAGATGATTTGTGTGTATTTATTTTATATCCTGCTACTTTGCTGAATTTTAAAATTGTTTCAAGGAGTTTTTAAAAAAAGGTTTTTCTCAGGTTCTCTAAATACACCATTGTATCTATCTTCAAAGATTGAAAGCTTTGCTTCCTCATTGCAAATTCTTATTCCTTCATTTTCTTTATTTTCTATTATTGCTATAGGTAGTATTTCTTATACTATATTGAATAGTAATAGTGATAATGGGCATCCTTGTTTCACCCCTGATTTTATTGAAAATGCTCTGAGTTTATTCCCATTATATATAATATTTGTTGATGGTTTAAATAAATGCTATTTATTATTTTAATGAAAGCTCCATTTATTCCTAAACTTCCTAGTGTTTTTTTTTTATGGGAATGGATATTATATTTTATCAAAGGCTTTTTCAGCATCTATTGAGATAATCATATGACTTCTGTTGGTTTTGCCATTGATATGTTCAAATATGTTGGCTGTTTTCCTAATATTGAACCATCCCTACCCATCTGATATAAATCCTACCTGATTATGGTGTATTATCTTAGTAATAACATGATGTAGTCTTATTGCAAAAATATTACTTAAGATTTTTGCATTATTATTTATTAGGGAGATTGAACTAAAATTTTCTTATTCTGTTTTGTTCTTCCTGGTTTAGGCATCAGCACCATGTTGGTGCATAAAAGGAGTTTGGCAGAACTCTTATTTTTTAAAACAGTTTGTGTAGAATAGGAATTAATTGTTCCTTAAATGTTTGGTAGAATTCATTGTACATCCATCTGGACCTGAAGACTGTTCTTAGGGAGTTTATTGATGGTTTCTTCAATTTCTTTTTCTGAAATGAGATTATTTAAATGATTTATTTCCTCTTCTGTTAATCTGGCAGTTTGCAGTTTTGTAAATATTCATCCATTTCACTCAAGTTATCCAATTTATTGGCATACAGATGAGCAAAGGAGCTCCCAATTATCTCTTTAATTTCCTCCCCATTGGTGCTTAGTTTACCCTTTTCATTTTGGATACTGGTAATTTAGTTATCCCCTTTCTTTTTTTAAAATCAGATTAACCAAAGAATTGTCTATTTTTTTGGTTTTTTTCATAAAACCAACTCTTAGTTTTATTTATGAGATCACTTGCATTCTTGCTTCCAATTTAATTAATCTTTCCCTTGATTTTCAGAATTTCTAATTTGATATTTAAATGAAGATATTTAAATTGATCTTTTTCTAGCTTTTTTTAATTGCATACCCAATTTATTGATCTTCTCTTTATTTTATTCATATAGACATTTAGCAATGTAAAGTTTCCCCTCAAAACTGCCTTGCCCGCATCCCATAAATTTTGGTATGATGTCTCACTATTACTATTTTTGTATATAATTATTGATTATTCCTGTTATTTGCTGTTTGATCTCCCATTGTTTAAGATGAAGTTATTTAATTTCCAATTAGTTTTTGGTTTATCTTTCCATGACCCTTTATTACATGGAATTTTTATTGCATCATGGTGTGAGAAGTGTGTATTATTATTTCTGTCTTTCTGCATTTGATTATAAGGTTTTTGTCCCCTTATACATGGTCAATTTTGTGATAAGTGCCATGTATTGCCAAGAAAAAGGTATATTCTTTTCTATCCCCCATTAAGTTTTCTCCAGAGGTCTATTATATCGAAGTTTTCTAAGATTTCATTCACCTTAACTTGCTTCGTGTTTATTTTTTTTTGGTTAGATTTATCTAGTTCTGAGAGAGGGAGATTAAGGTCCCCCTTATTAAAGTTTTTCTGTCTGTCTCTTTGTAATTCACTCAGCTTTTGCTGTAGGCATCTGGATGCCTGCCCTACCAATAGGTGCATACATGTTTAGTAATGAATATTGCTTCATTACCAATGGTGCCTTTTAAGAAGATGTAATTTCCTTCCTTATCCCTTTTAATGAAATCAATATTTGCTTTTACTTTATGTGAGATCAAAATAACTATCCCTGATTTTTTTTTATCTCAGCTGTAGCAGAATATATTTTTCTCCAACCTTTTACCTTTACCCAGTGTGTATCTCTATGCTTCATATGTGTTCCTTGTAAATAGCTTATTGTAGGACTCTGATTTTTAATCCATTCTGTAATCTGCTTCCATTTTATGGGACAGTTCATCCCATTCACATTAACAGTTAAGATCCCTAATTCTGTATTTCCCTCTGTGCTATCTTTCTCCATTTGTATTTTTCTCTTTCTTTTCCTTATTCCTCCTCACAAAAAAATTTATTCCCTTTCCCCTTTGACTTTTCTTTTACAGTTTAACTTTTGGTTTATCTTCACTTTTACCATTGCCTTCCCTTTTATCCTTCTTCCTTTATCTTTCCCTTTTCCCATCTCCCCTTTCCATGTAGACTAGGATAAATTTTTAAACTTAAATGGGACTGTATCTTATTCTCTATCTGGGTCAAATTTATTGTAAAGAATTTACTCAGATTTCACACTCTTCCTACATTCCCTCTAAAATTAAAAATCTTTATGCCTCTTCTCCTCACTTAATTTATCACTCTATTACCATTAATCAGATATTATCAATCACAGCTTGATTATTTGAGTGCTTGATAAATTTATATTATTATCAAAGTATCATCACAGATTGCTTGCTTGATTGCTAGATAAGTGGCATTGTCTCAAATCATATCCAATTACAGTTATAATCATTTTTATCTTACTCCTTTTTCAAGTACCCACCAAGGACACAGTCTTCCTCATGACCCAAAGTATCATCCAAAGCCAAATCATTTCTTGAACTAATTGTGTCCCTCCCCCCAGGCCTATTTTCTCTCCTACTTTAGCCCCACCTCCCCATCTAGAATATTTAACCCCTTGTTAAGGGAAGGATGGATTAGGTCAAACCCTAATCTAATTAACTGCAAGAAACTTAAAGATGTCTAAGCACTGGGAGGCTCTGGAGGTATCACTTGAGAACTTTACAAATGATTGTAAAATTGACTGACTCAGGACCACCCAGTTTATGCTGCACTCATTAGGTAGGGTGCTAAGCACAGTAGAATTAAAGTGAGTCTACAGATAATAAGACACTAAAGTTTAAAGTTAACACCCTTGCTTTTCATTAGGTCTTTTTTATCTCATAGTGAAGTCATCTTAGACCTCTTAAATTGATAAATAAGATGCAACTATACCCATATCCATCTCTTCAATTATATTTGACACCTTAATTATCTTAAGAGAAGTAAAGTTCTCAAGAATTAGAAGTGTTGGGGTGGCTAGGTGGAGCAATGGATAGAGACTGGCCCTGGAGTCAGGAGTACCTGAGTTCAAATCTGGCCTCAGACACTTAATAATTACCTAGCTGTGTGGCCTTGGGCAAGCCACTTAACCCCATTTCCTTGCAAAAGCTAAAAAAAAAAAAGAATTAGAAGTGGTATATCTTCCCTTTTAGGGTTGTATACTATTTGATGGCCTTGAGTAACATTTGTTTTGCTTTGTTTTGTTTTTCCTTACCCTTTTTATTTACCTTTTTATGTAACTCTTGAGTACTATATTTGGTGATTGAATTCTCTTTTCAATTCTGGTCTTTGTGTCAGGAAATTCTGGAAGTCCTCTATTTTTTAAATATCCATCTTTTTCTCTGACAGTATATGCTTAATTTTGCAGGGAAGTACATTCTGGGTTCTAATCCCAGGTTCTTTGCTCTCAAACATATCCTGTTCCAGGTCTTGTGATCATTCATTGTGGAGGCTGATAGGTTTTATGTGAGTCTGACTGTGTTTCCTTTGTATTTGAATTATTTTCTTTTTGCTGCTTGCAATATTCTCACCTTTATTTGAGAATTTGGCTATAATAGACCTTGAAGTATTTGTCCTGGGATCTCTTTATGGAGGGGGTTCTTTGGATATTTTTTCAATTGTTATATTGTTTCTTGTTCTAGTAGATCTGGACAGTTTTTTCTTATACTTCCCTGCATGATGTTTTCCAGGTTCTTTTTTGATCTAGGCTTTCTAGTAGTTCCATGACTTGCAAAATATCTCTACTGGATCTCTTTTCCAGGTCATTCATTTTACCTAAAAGGTACTTTACATTTTCTTCAATTTTTTCCAGCCTTTTTATTTTGTTTGATGAATCTTGCAGTATTTTAGATTCATTGGTTTCTACTTGTTCAATTCTGCTTTTTAGGGTTTTATTTTCTTCAATTAGCTTTCATGTTTCCATTTCCAGTTGGTTATTTCTACTTCCAATGGAGTTGATTCTTTGGTCAAGTTTTCATAGTTTTCCTGCATGACTGTAATTTCTTTTCCCCATTTTTCTGCTTCCTCTCTTCTTTTGTCTTTAAATTCTTTTTTAAGCTCTCCAATGAGCTTTTGTGTGTGAATCCAAATTATACACTGTTTTGCTACTTCCCCTGTGAGTGAGTGATTTTTCTCTGCTTTCTTCTTCAGACATGGCATTGCTGTCATCTTTGTCTGTAAAGAAGTTTTCTATAATGAGTGTTCTTTTAGATTTTCTGCACATCTTTGTTGTTTTAGCTCTACTCCTGGGGTACAGGGAATATAGATCCGAGCTTTTCTTTCCTGGTCCTGGGATCTGATCCCTAGTTTATCCTGGGTCACGATGTTGCCTATACAATCTACACCTTGCCTTTGCAAGATTTTTTTTTCTTCCTTTATGTACAGATTCTGACATAGCAGTGATTTTTTCCCCACCCAGTCCTGTCTTTTTCCCAGTGTTCCCAAGGTTCAGACTTTGGTTGGGATTGGGATCCTCCCTGCTGACTTCTCTCTAGCTGCTGGGACCTCTGCTTTTGTCAAGCTGTTGAGACCTGGATTTCACTGTTGACTAAAAGCCTCCTGCTGACTTTCCCCACTCTTCCATCTCCTAGACTTTACTTCTCCTTTTCTCCAAAGAGATAGACCCTTCTTGAAGATAATTCACAGTGTCTACAGTTGAAAACTTCTTTGAATTTTTTCTTCTTCTAGGTGGGATCTGTTACTTGAATGTCAGTATAGAGGCTTCATTTATCTTTGGTAGGAAAAAGTTACGGGAGCATATTAGCTTCATGCTGCCATGTTTGCTCCACCTCTCTCCTTACTTATTAACTAGAGTTGATTATCACTCAATGGTTCACCCTCTCTTAAAATGAGGGGGAAAAGCATTAAATGGGTTCTATGAGAGGTCTGCAGCATTCAAGAATCTCATTGAGTCTTTTATTAGTTGCATGCTAATATAATTAATAGAAAGATTAATTACCCAGAAATTTTATCTCGCAAGCTTTTTATATATTGCAATAGGGATAGTTAAGATCCCATAAAAATTACATTTGTGTGTATGTAGACTCTTTTGATTCTTCGATATTCCTGTGACAGGTATTATTATTCCCATTTTATATATGATGAATTAAGGACCAGAGAAAGTAAGTCACCTACCCACAGACACTAAGTTAAGCACCACTCTGCCTCTCATTTCAGGACCTGAAATTCTCAAAAGAAATAGAATACAGAGGAACGGAGACTATCAAAAAATATTCTAGCTAAGAATCATTATTCTGAAGAAGAAGGAATTAATGTCTCTTTAGAGCAGTTCATTAAGTAGAATTTCAAAGGAATAAATACAAAAAAATGGAAACAAGAACAGGTAACTTTATAAATTTACTTTAAAAACTAAATAAATTATGAATAGAAATGAATAACTAAGTTCCATAAGAATAAGATTAAGAAGACAGACCCAAAATGAACTGAGGCTTTGCAATAAAGAGTATTGGAGATAGACTTGTGGTTTGTATTAATATAGGAGGGGCAGTTAGATGGAGCAGTAATTAGAACACTGGTCTTAGAGTCAAGAGGACAGGAATTTGAATCCAACCTCAGACACTGGACTTGTACTAGCTGAGTGATCTTGGGCAAATCACTTAATCCTGATTGCTTCACATCCAGGGCCATCTCCAGTTGCCCTGATTCCTATCTGGCCACTGTACCCAGACGGTTTTGGAGGAGTAAGTGAGGCTAGTGACTTAGCACAAATCCAATTCATATACTTGTCATGGTATCACCTCCCTGATGTTGTGATTTTTCTCAAAAATGAAGTTCAAAACATTATCATTAATACAGGGGACTCTCAAATGAGAAAGCTACCTCTAGAAGATTAGCGTCTTCTCTATACTTATTATCATAGAGATACTAATGTACAGAGAAGTTAAAAGACTTATCCATTATCACCGAGTCCATATATATCCAAGCCAGGGCTAAGACCTAGTTCTTGATTGATTCAAGGCAAGTTCTCTACCCACTACACAATATTTCTTTTTCAGTAAATGCTAAAAAATAATTTTAAAAATTAAAAACTTGGAAATCAGAGATTTTATATTTGTTGGGTATAAGAAACAAACAAGGAAATATGGAGGAAAGACTAAAGCTTCATCCTGGAGATGGATAGAGACTTAAGAAATCATGAGGAACAGGAAAAATTCCAAAATTTCCCCCGAGTTCTTCAGCAAAATAAAATCTTTCATTTACTTGCTTACCTACCATTGCCCAGTAGGAAAAAATAGGGTTAAATGCATACCTTTAAGCAAAAGAGAATGCTAATAGAAAAGATCAGATGGTATATAAGTTTAGGGAGACTGATAGAAAAGGCATTTAGTGATAACAAAATCCAATCCAGAAAAATCCTGTCAAGATCTCACTCCTGTGTGTCAACTCCCCTGTTCTTAATTGTATCCTGTCTGGCTCTTTATGTTCTTTGTTTGAGAAGGTCAGCACCACAACTTGCAGCTTGTTATCTCTATGTAAGGGTCACTGGAGAACAGTGGGTTTTTATAGACTAAGGAGCTCGATCACTTCCAAAAAATCATTATGTTGTTCTACTGTTATGATAGATTCTACCCCCTCTGGGGAAAAATGGATACATATAAAATACCCAAACATTACCCAACTGATGGACCATTTCCTTACACCTACCACTTAAGGCTTCAAAAGCCTCTTATAAGTTTTCCCCATTTATTTGTTTTCCTAGAATGCTAGTAATAAAATCCCTAAGAAACCTAAAAATGATTTATGTGTTTTGTGGACATGGAGCAGGAAAGTATAAGTAGAAACTTTTCTACGGGTTTCCTGGGAAGATAAGTGGAAAAAAGCAGAGGTAACAGGATTAAGAAAGGGGGCAGCCCTAAGAGAAAAAACAGGGATCTTGAAAGGTGGCCTAGCACAGAAAATTATCTTTTAGTTTTACATAGATATGTAACAAATGGGAGGACAAAGAATGACTTGCAAAATAAAATCTCACTGGAGACCAGTCTCCTGATGCTAGCAGGAACCCAACCTTTTCCTCATGACTAGAATCCTAATCTTGCCAGTCCCTTCACTGCCTTCTTCTAAACCTACTTTATCACCTAATTGACCCTCAACTCCAAATGAACCCTACCACTTTATGAAGAAACAAAAATATTCTAAAAATTTTTGGTCACAGATTCCCATTATAATCTTAAAATTATTAAAAGATCCCAGAAAGTTTTTTCTTTATATGAAGCTTTTAATATATCAGAATTTACTATACGAGAAATGAAATCATCTTAGTATTATTATTAAAATAGTTTTGAACTCAAGTACTCAAGAAAGAAAGGGTCTTGGGAATGTCCAAGGGCCTATAGATCACATTTTGAGAACTACTGTTCTAGGCCAGGAAATTTTAAGAGAGTAATATTATATCCATCAGCAAAAAAAGAAAGGGAAGACTCATTTTGGAGTGTTCGAAAGCAATATTAAAGTGTCCTTAAGACATAAATATGGTGTCTTAAAACATAAAATAGTCTAAAAGTTTAGGCAATGAGATGGCAGAGTACATAGTACATACTTGGAATTAGGAAGACCTCAATTTAAATCCCACTAGCTATGGGACTCTGAGCAAGTCATTTAATCTATTTCAACCTCAATTTCTTCCTCTTTAAAATAGAGATAGTATGTGAAAAAGATTTAAAGAAGCACAAAATAAAGTGCTTTGCAAACCTTAAAGCACTATATAAAAGTGAACATTTATCAAGATGAGGTAAGTAAACAGATCTGGAAGGACAATTTATATAATTACAAAAATATTGTAAGCATAAACAATTTTCAAAGACTTAAGACTGATCAATGCATTAACCAACTATATTTCCAAGGGGATCTGTACAGAATGAGTTCCTATGGGAAAACACACACACACACACACACACACACACACACACCCATTCACACTTATTTTTTCCTTGATTATGCATATTTATTACACATGTTTTCTTTTTCTTTTTTTAATGGGTAGGAGGAGATGGAAAGAAAATAAAATAAATGCTTGTTAAAAAATTATTGTTTTATTCTAAAAGGAAGAAATGAGACCAGAGCAGGTATAAGATAGGATGTATCTCAAAGAAACATTGACTTCCATTTTATTTATATACCCACAGGAGGGCACTGCTTCCCAACAAGACATACTAACTCAACCAATATTTCTGTGTTAATAAGTTCAGGCTTCTATCTCAAGGGTCCATTGACCAGAGACCATTCTCTATTTTTGACTCTGTTGTTGTGTTTTTAAGGACTATAGAATATAAGAGCTGGAAGTACTCATCTTGTCCAATTCCCTCATTTTACAAATGAGGAAACTGATACCCAGAGATATAACTTGCCCAGGGTCACATATGCAGTAAAGGACAGCACTAAGACCCAAATTCTCTGACTTCTCATCTAATGACTTCCATTACATCATATTGCTTCATTGGGCAAAGCCATTTAGCAATTATTTTATGCTTAGGTTGAGATGATTTTTATTTTTCTCAGTGAAGTCAATTTTGTTCATTCTAGTACAAGCAAAACATCTTATTTTTAGGAAAAGTGGATGGAGCTTGAGTGACCCAGACATATTCAGGCAGGGAATTCTCTCAAACAGAAGCTCTGCTAAGGCCATACTGTATTTTCAAGGCAGGTATACACATTAATCCCCTAATAGGTCCAGTATCCGATTTTTAGATTCAATGAACATTCTACAATTGGTTCAGATACAGGTCTAATAAAAATTATAAATATTTTTATTGAATAAAGGAGAAATTAACCCCGCCCCGTGCCTATGAATTACAAGTGACAGGTTTGGTTCTGTACTGCTTACAAAGAAAAATAGTAAAGTGAAAATAACTTTGTTTACTCAAAATTATCAGTCCTTCCCCTCCACCCTACCACATAGCCAATATTTTTTTCCTTTTACCACTTTTATAACATGTATGACTAAGTGGAAAATGTAGATATCTGGAATCAAATGACTTGAGACAGAAACTCAATTCACTTTAAACCTATGTGTGACCTTGAACAAGTTATTAAATCTCCTTTAGCTTCTATTTTTCCATCCCTAAAATGAAGTTTACTTCTAGCTTTAAATCTAGGATTCTCATGCCTGGGGAACTGAACATGCACAGATAGGAAATAAAAGGTGGATTTTCAGATGCTGAGGAACACAAGAGTGATCTGGAGTTGATCCATCCCTGAGAGGGGAATTTCATTCTTTCTTTCAAACAGGACTTAACTATGTTGTATCTCTAGGGTAAACTATAATCCCACCCCCTCTCCCTATTCTACTACCCCAGACGTCTAAGAATAGGATTAGGGTGAGGGAGACTATAGTTGAGAAATAAAGAGCGACTTATAAGTGTGACTTGTAAGGAAAGTATAAGGAAAGTATAAGGAAGTATAAGGAAAGTATAAGGAAGTATAAGGAAAGTATAAGGAAAATGTTAGGTCATAATCTCTGGTGATGTTCCTACTCTTGGTCATTGTGGTCCTTTTTAATTCCTCTCAGATTAAAAATGTCCCCTTAGTTCTCCTTTGTACTTCTGATGAATGAAACCCTATCCTGTCACTTGATGCTAAATTTAGAATCAGAGGACCTGGAAAGAAATCTCAAACTCTTCCAGTTACTAACTGAGACTTTGGGAAAGACATTTCACTTTTCTGAGCCTCTCAGAAATGCCTATCTATAAAATGTGGGTAGTTGATAGGAACTTATGAAATGTAATCTATAATGTCTCAAAATTGAATTCCACCAACATTAGTCACAATCCTTCTAAAAGAGAGAGATGATTAATGGGAATGCTTCCTTTCATCTTTTAGGAATACCAAGAAGTGACACATAAAGGAATGTTTGCATGGTACCCAGAAAATCACAATGAAGAAATGATAGTCTGAATAACCATACCCAGAATTTGATTACAATTTTCAGCCTCTTGATCATTCCATTCCTTTAGGAAGAACTCTTAAGTGGCCAAGCTGTGATTTAAGCATAGGTCCTCAGATTACAAACCCAGCATTCTTTCTACTGTAGGTGGAAATGACTTTAGGTCAGATCCCATAGGAAGGCAGAAATTACTGAAGATTGGAAGGGGACTGAGCAGGTGGTGGGTGAAATGTATACACACATATGTGTATATGTATATAAATACACATATATAGTTGTATGTACAAATATGCCTGTGTATACAAATATACATGTGTGTATTTGAATATATGTCTTCAAATATCTATTTGTATTATAGACACAGAGACACAGACATATTCATACATATAACTCTCTATGCACAAATGCATGCATAAATCTATATAAACATACACATGTAGGCATAACTGTTCCTACAAATACATATATGTTTATATGCCTATCTCTATATATATAGATAGATACATATGCTTTATATATTATGCATATACATATAAAATATACATGCATATATATCTATGTGAATATATATTCTTTCTTTATCCATTCATATGCACTATTCCCTGGCTTAGAACTTTGAAAGAAGACCCAGAAGGTTTTAGAATATACATCTATGCCTACATATATGTAGGTACATTTACACATATATCAAGATATACATGTGGATATACGTATGCATGTAAATATACACAAGTATGTGTAGATAGTTATATATGAATCATAAATGCCAAGGTCAGGCAAAGTTCTCGATCTGGATAAGAAATCATAGGAAAGAAATTTGGTTTCATTACTTGTAAACTACATGACAGTGGACAAGGCCCTCCCCCTTTTTGGATCTTAGTTCCCTCCTTTGTAAAATGGGGGCACTGCACTGGATCATCTCTACAGTGCTTCCAGCTCTAAAACCTATGATAAGCTGAGGTCTGACTTTATCTCCACAGAGAGGAACTTATAAGTCACAGAATTTGAGCGAGCTACTCTCTTTGAGTGTGTCTGACACTACAGAGGCCCCCTGAACTTCAAACAGCAGCTTGAATCATTCAAAGCCACTCCCCAGTGTAGGAGAACTTAGGTAGAGATTGAGGAGGAGGAAGCAGACTTGACACTGTTCCTCTTCGAAAAAGAAGGATGAGCAACAGCAATACAGAAAGAAGAACCACGAAGAGGCCCCTGGGAGCTTCCATCTGGTTCATTTGTCTCCAGATTTGTTGTGAGTTAGTGATGTATTTCAAGAGGAAATTTAAAAAGTTAAAAAAGGGTTGGGAAGAGAGAACTCAGACAGACTCCACAAACTTTTGGTGCTCTGCATGGGTTCAGAATATCTTTCCTGGCTAGGATAGGAAGAAGCGTGTTATAGGGGAAAGAATACTGGCCCTACTGTCAGAGGGAGAGGGTCCAGGTTCAATCCCTGCCTGGGATTGGGTAAAGTTACTTAAACTCCTGGGACACAGGTTTTCACTTCTTCAAAATTGGAGGAAGAAGGGAAGGACAAAATAGCCTCAGAGATCCCTTCCAACTTTAGATCTATGATGGTATCAGAGCTGCAGAGATTCTCCACTCATCTGTATCCATTTTCTTTCTGACCAGGGGTGAGAGGCCAGGTGAAGGTGGACCAGAATCCTCAAGTTCTGAGCCTCCAGGAAGGAGAGAACTTCATCCTAAAGTGCAATTACTCATCTACTATGACTACCTTACAATGGTTCAAACAGAAACCTGAAGAAGGCCTCATCCTTCTATTTTTCTTGACTGGAGAGACACAGGAGAAAGAAAATTTAAGAGCCACACTTAACACAAAGGAACGGCAGAGCTCTCTATATATCACAAAGTCCCAGCCTAGAGACTCGGGAACTTATCTCTGTGCTATTGAAGCACAGTGCTCTCCAAGCATCTGTTGTCTGTACATGAACCCTACACCTATGGAAGGGATCACACTCCTCAAGGAAGGTGTGATAGGGCACATAGATCAAGAATCACAATATTTACCTAATTCCATAATTTTTCTAGTTGAGATCCTGGGATTGGATGCCTGTTTCTGACTTTCACTTTATCTCTAGACTCCTTATTTTATTTTAAAACTGAAATGCAGAAGCATATAATGCTATAATGGGTACCTGAAAACCAGGAGTACCTGCCCAACTAAGCTAATAAATCAGACTCAGAGAGAAAGATCAGCAATAGAACAAGAATAATGGAAACTTTAATTTCCTTTGTAGCACTAAATACAGTGTGCATGTGCATAAGATTCTCCTTATTGGTGGAAAGAATTATTTCTCAACTGATACCTGCATGAGGGGCAGAGTTATCAAGAGCTTTAGAAAAAGGGAGTTTCTCCTAGCCTCCATCTGTGAGAGAAGACCCATATGGTTTCATGCTCTCTTTGAGGAGAGAAAGAAAAGATGAAGACTTATCAGACTTGTTCCTGGTCTACTAAATAAAGTTCTTTATATTACTATCCCAGACTTATCTTCTACTATTTCTCTACAAAAATTGCTGGTTCTGACCTAATTGATCTTTTAACCATTTCCTAAATACAATTCTTATTTTTTTTACTTCCTACCTTTACTCTTAATGTTTCTTCCAATTGCAGCATCCTCCTCCCTGCAATCCCCCCCCATTTCCATATCATTACAAAACTAATAGTTCAAGACTAATTCAAATGTCAAATGCCCAGTAAAACCTTTCATTATACCCACCTGATTTAATCTCTCCCTCTTGAATTCCAATAATATAGGCTCCAGTGACATAACATATGTACTGTCAAGATTTTTATTTATATTGATTAATATGTAACAAACTTAGTAATAATAATAATTCAGTTTCTAGATATCATTATCACAGGCAGGCTCTGAGTCTGGAAAGATGTGAAAACAAAGTAGCAATTTGTTATATTCACTACAGATCTTGCATTCTTTTCCCTATATTAAATGGATCAGCCTTGTTCTGTTATGTACTGTACAATTCAAAATTATACAGCCAACTTAGGCATTCCCACAGGACTCCTA
This sequence comes from Macrotis lagotis, assembly GCF_037893015.1. Classification (NCBI taxonomy): domain Eukaryota; kingdom Metazoa; phylum Chordata; class Mammalia; order Peramelemorphia; family Peramelidae; genus Macrotis; species Macrotis lagotis. The sequence continues at coordinate 183,875,981 of NC_133661.1, read as the reverse complement.
TTTGAATAGTCACAAATAATGCAATTATTATATTTCTCTGCATGGTGGACTTGTCCTGGGAAGATCACTCAAGTACTGAATCTGATTATTGTATGATCCACCTGTGCACCTATGAGCATTTCTAAAATATCTGACTCCACAATGACAAGGTGGAGTAATCCATAATACAAGGAATGGAGTAATCCTATGATTTGCAAAATGGTTATTTATAAAGAAAGTAATTAATAAATTGCTGTTTGCTTAACTGGCACTCTGCCTCTGACCTGTTTGCCACAGCCGGGTTAGACATAGTTCAGTAAAATCTTAGTTAATAGTGCAGAGTTTTGCAAACCTTACAACTCTAAATACATGCAAACTATGGTGATGTGAGTCTCAAACTCCCTGGAAAATTAAAAAATTAGTTTCCACCTATGGGGAGAGTCTTATGCAAATGAACTTTGAGGCCCTGTTTCTATCCAGGGAAGAAGTTTAGGAAATAGGTTTCCATATTTGGCAGTCAACAAACTAAATTGCCAGTCATGTGCTTCTGAATAAAAAAAAAAGAGAGAGAGAAAAGCATGAGGGGAATATATATCACATTAGCTATTGGAAATCTGGCCTCAAGATGGCAATGTTTCCATTTCCCTTTGCAGCTTACATATGAGGTTGTTGTGGGGTGGACAGAGGTAGGGTAGGGTGTGCAGATGGGAGAGGTAATAAGGGCTGTTTATGATTGGCTGAAAGGTATTAAATATTTCCTATGTTTTCTAGAACAAGAGAACAAGAGCAACACACCTCAAGTCTCAGAGCCCTCAATTAGGATATTGGGCATAAAACCAAATCCGATTCTTGTAATTATCTTATTGCCCCCAAACTAAATTGTACTGATCCCAGGCAGAAGGAAGAATGATGAGACTTCTAAGATTTCCAATAGTGCTTCTGTGGTTTCAACTTGTCTGTAAGTTGAGTCGATACTAGAAATAGGAATGGAAACTATAGGGACATTTCCTTTAAACCTGAAGGCCAGAAGCAATGGTCAATCTGTTTTATTTGGGGGAATTGCTTGCAAAATACTGGAAAGAAAATTCAGGTTAAGAAAATTGATACCTGATGTTCAATTTCACCCTGTCTTTCTGAACAGGGGTGAATGGTCAGAAGAATGTGGATCAGATTCCTCAGTTCCTGAGCTTGCGAGAGGGAGAGAATGTCACCATGAAGTGCAACTACTCATTTACTGAAAACAGCCTACAATGGTTCAGACAGGATCCTCAGAAAGGTATTGTCTCCTTATTTGTTCTGACTATAGGAACAAAGAAGAAAGGAAGACTGGAAACCTCAATCACCTCCAAAGAACGACACAGCTTCTTACACATCACCAACTCCAATCCTGAAGACTCAGGCACCTACCTTTGTGCTGTGGAGGAGGCACAGTGGGTCCCAGGCACCTGCAGACTATGCATAAAGCCTACAGCTGCGGCTTTAGCCACACTCCCTACTGTGCAATAATACAATATCAGAATGTTTACCAAATGTTATCTTTCATAGATAATATCCTAGATGTATGTATAGTCTAACTTCATTTTCATAGTCTGCTTTGGATATTTGATATGATTTCCGGTCCTACCTCATAATTTTTTTCTTTTTTTAACTCTTACTTTTTCCAATTAAATACAAAAATAATTTTCAATATTCATTGCAAGATTTTGGGTTCCACACTTTTTATCTTTTTCCCTTTTATCCCCCTCCCCATGACTATGAGTAATCTGATATAGGTTATAAATATACAATCATGTTACAGATATAGTATTTCTATATTGGTCATATTGTGAAAAAATAAGAACCAAAGATGACAAACCCATGAAAAAAAATTAAAAAAGTAAAATAGTGTGCTTTTGTCTGTATTGAGGCTCCATAGATTTTTCTCTGGATGTGGATGATGACATTTTCATTCTCAAGTCTTTGAGAGATGTCTTTGATCTTGAACTGCTGGAAAGAGCTAAGTCTGTCATAGTTGACTATCACATAATGTTGCTCTTCTGATCACTTCAGCATCAATTGATGTAAGTCTTTTCAGATTTTTTCTGAAATTCAACTGTTCATGATGTCTTGCAGAACAATAGTTTTCTATCACATTATTTTATTCTAGTTTGTTTAACCAGTTTCTACTTGATGAACACCACTCAGTTGCCAATTCATTGCCACTACAAAAAAGAGCTGCTGTGAATATTTATGTACATGTGGATTTTCTCCCCCCTTTTTAATGATTTCTCCAGTTTTATAACCCTTTGTACATAGTTCCAAATTGCTCTCCTTAATAGTTGGATCAGTTCACAACTCCACCAACTGGACATAGGTGTTCCAATTTTCCCACAGTCTCTACAACATTTATCATTTTCCTTTTCTGTCATATTAACAATCTGATAGATGTGAGTTCACCTCACCATTTCAGTCACTATTCAAGCTATAGAGTACAAGGGAAGAATAAAGACTTCTGAAAGACAGAGAAAGGGGAAAGTTCCATGACTAACACATTAAATTCAGGTCTTCTGAGGAGCTAGAGATTGAGTAGACAAAGGGAGAGCCTTAAAATATCCAGGATACCTATGTCTCAAACAATGTCCTTTCTTTGAGGTTCAATCCTGAGGAGATTTGTCCCCATGGAAGAGAACTGGGCATTTTTTAATTCTTCACCCTCTCTAGATCATTATTCCCCAACCACAGGGAAAATATCCAGCATAAACTTAGGTAAGCTCATGTCTAGTATTTCCACTAAGAAATATTAATGATATTCCTTCTAGAAAAATTACTCAGTAAACAAAGTAGCAAGCATCAAGGGTAGGACAGCTATTTATTTCCTCCACCACAAAAAAGTGCAAAAACACAATAGGATCCATAAGCATATGTAATCAATCACATTAAAAAATGAAACAATAATTCATAACTTCTGCATTACTCTCCCAAAAGGTAAAAATTAGCTAAGGGCTTGTGTTTCTGCTGAACTAAATCTATTTCCACCTTGATCTTTAGTAGACAAATAATAATTGGCTCAACTTCTGACTGACCAGGTTCAACCTTCTAGTCATAATCATCTTCTGTTCTGACAAAGGTGTAGCTGCAAAAAGCTTTTCTCATTGGGCAACTAGCTTCTGGACCTCTAACTCTGGATCTCAAACTCTTGAGGTAGAGCCAAGGCTAGGAACCATCCATCTCAGGTTGCTGTTAAGTCATCTTTGTTCAGGAAAAGAAATTTAAAGTAGCAGAGGCAGCTAAGGACTTTAGATCTAATCAGAGGAAAAGTTTATATACTGGCTTCACGGATGTGTAACTACCATTACTACATCTGAGGTGTGGGAGGAAAACATAATTCCCCTTGCTGGAAGTATAAGGCAGAAAGGAGAGCTTTCAGAACCTTAAACCACAATGTAAAAGACAAGTAGAGAAAGCAGGGGGGGGGGGGGGGGTTTCTATTTAAAACTGCTGAGTGGGTGGTTCTGCTTGGCTCACTTGTCAGTCCTGTTTGGATTTTCTCCCTCTCCTCTCCTCATTACCAGAACCAAGGAATCCACTAGAAATGTTGGTCACATGCATGTCCTTCATCAGGGGACCAAAACAAATGTCTCCCCAAAAGAGGCCTGTGTGCACGCCCAATTCCATGACCTTTTAGTAAATCTGTTTCTATAAATTAAGTCGGTCTCCCATAGATTTGTTGCCAACATAATGTAACAAAATAAGGTTCGATACAACCTTTCCTTTTTCTTTCATTCCATCTAAGATTCAGAAATTTTTGGCACAGAAAGAAATCCAAACTTAGAAAGAGATCCAAACTTAGAAATTTTTTTAAATCAACATTATCCTTTGACAAAATAAATTAAGGAGATATGTGTGTGGGAGAACCCCAATATTCTTAATTAGTTTGGATTTTTATTTTAAAAAATTTCCATGCATTCTATAAATATTTTTTTAAAAATCTTCCAGTCACGTAGTAAATCATGGAGAATGACTCTTGAATCTCTTCCCAGGAAGAGAAAAATCAAAATCTCCATTGTCATTAAAAGGAAACAGAAATGGGAGTTTTAGACTTCCCTGGTGGTTCTGGCAAAAAAAAAAAAAAAAGTTTTTATCTATAGGGTCCATCTTTTTATGACAAACCTTTTGGAAATTAACCAAATTAATCCTTGGACTAAAGATGCTAAGTCTTTATGTGGGCCCTAAATAAAAGATTTTCCTCCTCACTAGGGCTTGCCAACACTTAGGTTTCACTGAAATAACTTTTTGTCTGTTTTTTGTAAGGCAATGGGAGTTAAGTGACTTGCCCAAGGTCACACAGCTAGGTAATTATTAAATGTCTGAGGCCAGATTTGAAATCAAGTCCTCCTGACTCAGGGCCAATGCTCTATCCACTCTGCCACCTAACTAGACCTGAAATAACTTTTAATAACCCAGCATCGCCTGCATGCTATGATGAGCCATCAGAGAAAAATGTGAGTGGAATGTAGCTACACATATTTAAATAAAAGTTTGAATTAGTGCTAATCTCTTGTGCCTTGTAGCTCAGGCTGTGATTCTCTACCACCATCTGCTAAGTTTCAGAGAACTTTCTAAGAAGAGAAACTTAACCTCTCCCAAGTGTGCAATTGCAAATCAACCATCACAGCGATGACAACTTTGTGACATTCTCAACAATGCATTGCTAATATCAACTCTTTGTTAAATATTTAGTTAATATTTGCAAAGTCCAACAAATTTTTGCTCCTTAGAATCATGGAATATTAGACTTGGAGGTCTAGTGCATTTCTTTACTTTTTTTGAGATTTTCTCCTCCACCCCCTTCTAAATGATTATCCAACTTGTGCTTGAATGCTTTCAAGAGTGGGGATCAACTTTCAGACACCTCTAATGATTAATAAGTTCTACCTTGTGTTGAATTGAATTCCCCTTTCCCTGAATTGCTGCCCATTTGTCTGTCTTTGGCTGTTCTCTAGATCCTAAAGAATATCAAAGGGTGTTTTCCCTCCTTTCTCAATGAATTCAATGGTTTCACCTTTGTTTCCATTGTGATTCCTACCCTCCTACAAGGGAACTTCAACATATATATTAACGTTCTATCATTCCATCTCTCCTACATCTTACTCTTCCTGAACTTATCCCCTATCTTCACCATGACTTCAAATTTCTCCACCTTCCATTGCTTTCCTAGACTGTCATCCTTGCTCTGACTATAATCTCTCCCTTTCATAATTTCCATTCCTTAGTAAACAAATTCAACTTTATACTACCCTGAGCTTTCAAATATTTCACACTCTTGTACAATCCATTTTACCTTGACAAACACCTTAGATTATTCACATTGTCTATTTATCTCACTCCTGCTAAATGGAGCTGGGGGAAGTCTTTCCAGTGGGTCCTCTACAAATTTACAGCAATTTTCTGTGATTTCTAATAAATTTGAAGTAAAATTCTGAGATTTCAAATAAGGCCCTAACTTCAGCAAGGTAATCCTTATATTCCTCCTTTATCACTTCCCTTGGAAGTTATTCCAAAAGGTCTCTTCCCTTTTCAAGCAACTCACAAGATTCTCCCTCTTCCTTATGCCATTTTTAATTTCTCAACTGAAAACGTCCCCTCATACTGAACTGAAAAATAGAGGTGGTCTGCTAGGAGTCTCTTCCTCATCTAACAGTCCCTTGGCATAATTTTCTATTTCCCCCCCTTTATTCATCAGCATTTATTAAGCACTTACTATATACACAGGCTCTGTGCTAAACACTGAGGATACCTAACAAGGCAAACTTTGCACTCAAAGATCTTAGCATCCAATGGGGGAGACTTGTTTTCATGAAACTGTAAACAATAATTAGAGATAATCAACAGAGGAAAGGCACTACTAACATTAAGGGGTATCAGTAAATGATTCTTGTAAAAGGCAAAATTTGATCTGGGACTTGAAGCAGGAAGCAAAGAGGAAGGAAAGAATTCCAGGCATGGAGGACAACAATTAAAAATACATTGTCAGGAGATGAAGGATCTTGTTGAAGAAACAGCAAGGTGGCCAGTATCACTAGATGTAGATAAGAGTAATGTATAAAAATACTGAACTCTTCTATCCCCATCTCTTATCCTTATTAAGGCAACCTCTCTACATGTATCCAGAATCTCATCACCTTTTCTCTCTAAAAGATTTCATTGACTTTCATTCCTTCTCTTTCTGTTAGTGAATAACTTTCTAGCTACTGGTTCTCACCCCATTCCCTATAAGAATACCTAACTCTAAAGGGGCAATTAGGTGGCACAGTGGATAGAGCACCAGCCCTGAAGTCAGGAGAACCTGAGTTCAAATTTGTCCTCAGACACTTAATAATTACCTAGCTGTGTGACTTTGGGCAAGTCACACAACCCCACTATCATACAAAAAACAAAAAAAATAAAAAATACCCAATTCTCCTCCATCTTTTTTTCTTAATATTTTGTTTTTCAATTCTATAGAATAGTAGCTTCTACCTATCATTTTTTGTAAGGTTTTGAATTTTACAATTTTTCCCCTACCTTCCCTTCCCTCTCCCCACTCCCCCACAGAAGGCAGTCAGATAATCTTTGCATTGTTTCCAAGTTATACGCTGATCAAAATTGAAACTGTTGAGAGAGAAAAATAATATTCTTGAGGAAAAAAATAAAATATTAGAGATAGAAAAAATTATGTATCACATAAGACACTTTTATAAAAAAATAAATGAAGGTAATAAACATGGTCTTTGTTTAAACCCCACAGTTCTTTCTCTGGATACAGATGGTATTCTCCATCACAGGTACTCTAAAATTATCCCTGATTATTGCACTGATGGAATGAGCAAGTCCATTAAGGTTGATCATCATCTCATGTTGCTGTTAGGGTGTACAGTGTTCTACTGGTTCTTCTTATCTTGCTTAGCATCAGTTCAAGAAAGTCTTTCCAGACTTCTCTGAAATCCTATCTGTCCCTCTTGGTTTCTAATAGAACAAGAGTGTTCTATAGCATACATATACCACTCCTCCACCTTAACAAAAAAAAAAAACTTCATTAATTCCTACTAACCCCACTGGCTGCCATGCTGTATTACACTCCCTTTCAGCCAAAACAATCGAAAAATCAAGTATAAAGATAAGAGCATCAATTAGTTCTTCCTATCAGTCATTTGCAAATGAATGGTTATCATTGGTTCCTTATTCACCTCTCATGGTCAACTAGTTGCTTCCATATAAATACTCTTTGTATTCATATCTATCACTAGTAGTATCACTAGTAGTATCTCTCACCTGTATTATTGCAAAAGCTATCCTGGATGCAAGAATATCTCTATTCCAATTCTCTCTCCACATTGCTAGCAAAGTAATTTTCCTAAACATTGTTCTAATAATGTTACCAATTCTCCCCTCAAAAAGCTCAATTTTCTCTTTATTACTACTAAGATAAAATATAAACTCCTCTGTTTGACACTTAAAATTCTTCACAGCTTGACCCTTTTTTAACCTTTCCAGTCTCCTTGACACATTATTTAGTCCAGCCACATTAGCCTACTCACTGTTCTTGATATATAATGCTCTGCCTCCCACTTCTTTTTTTAATTTATATTTAATTTTTCAAAATATATATTATTAAAGCTTTTTCAACATTCATCCATAAGCATATGAAATATTTTTAAGTTACAAAATTTCCTTCCACCCTCCCTTCCCACCCTCCTCTCCTTGGCAACAAACAGTCAGGTTAACACTGTACATACATATTTCTGATACACATGTTTACAGATTAGTCATTTTTTGGTATGAGGAACCACCTCCTATTTCTATGTTTTTTTTATTAGTTATTCCTCTTCCAATCCCCAGCTATGTCTCTTAGAGAGCGTAGCTGGTTTCAAGACTCAACTCAATTGACACTTTTTTCAGGAGGCTCTCTTACTCCACTCCCCAACACCCTATCTGCTATTGCTTTCCCATCCAAGGACTTTTTTGTTTGTTTTGCATTTGTCTTATATACATTTATGTTATGTAACTGTGGTATGACCTTGATTCCCTTTCTTCTCTCCTTCCATTCATTCTAACCTTCAGTCATGCTGGTAGGTCAGAGAATCCCAGATGAGATGGATCACATTTCTAGAATTCACTAAGGGTAACTTTGGTGTGGAGAAGCCAGACTTCTATTATTCATAATGGAATTCTAAGTCCCCAGTGATATTCTTATTTAACAATAAGTCAAGAAGGCACTTTCTGATTCAATCTATAAAATCAGAGTGACCATAGGAGTTAGTCTCTCTCTATTCATCTCCCCAAAGAGAGCATAGGACTCTTTCCATGCCCTGATTTACCCTAGGACACACTACTAGAAATTATTGCACTTTGTAGGGCAAAAATGTTCCAGAAAAGAATTGTAAGCAGTATCTCTTCGACTTTGGTTGGGACAGAGGCTTAGAGAGACATAGAACAAGAAGACTACAGGATACCCTGAACCCGTCAATTAAAGACTATTTATTAAGTATCTGCTTTGTACTAGACACAGTACTAGACATTGGACATATAGAGATTAAAAATTTAAATCCCACCCTCAATGAGCTTACCTTATATTGGAAAGGGGAGGATATGCATATGTAAAAATTTAAATATATATATATATACATATATATATATTTATATATCCATACATAAATATACAAATTAAATACTAAATAACTTGGGAGAGAAACACTGGGACTTGGAAGATTAGAAAAGTTTCCTTGCAGTACTGATGAGATTGTGTTATTACTCTGCACTCTCAGTGTTAAATGAAAACAATTTCCTGATTATAAAAAAGGTCCTCAAGTAGTGGAAGCATGCCTACCTGAGGAAAGAAAGGAGAAAGGAAGTAACTCATATATTGTCACCCAGAATTCACTCATTATTCCTATATCTCCTCTGCAACTGTTGAAATCTGATTAAATCTCATGTCATGGCATAACAAATTGACTATGCAAAAACTAGCCCTGAAGTCCCAAAGTTCATTTTTATTTGTGAATCAATTCATCCAGGTAATAATAAGCCAGGATACATTTGAAATGTAAATACTTTTATTAAATAAGTCTATGATACATAGATTATTATTATAGAATTTCACAGAATGCAGGAGTTGAAAGGGTCCTCAGAGATCATCTTTTCTATTAACCTTAAGCAATTATCTCTTCTCCAACAACTGTGACTGGTGGTCATCCAGCCTTTCCTTGAAAATCTTAAAGTGAGAATAAATCTATTACATTCCCATTCAACCTTTTCCAAAAGTAGAAATTGCTTCTTATGCCAAATGTAAATCTGACTCTGTAACTTCTACTTGCTGTTTCTAGTATACCAAAAGAGTACCAATTAACACTAACCAAAGATAAAAGATTGATTTGGGAACCATCTCAAAATAATATCTAATTTTAACAAAATAAGGTATAAAGTCTAAGTCACATATAACTACCATACTACTATATTAATACAAAGTCTGTAAATTCTTCATTCTGTCTCTTTGTTTATTGTTCCAAATATTTCATATGTGTTAAATATCCTTATGATTTCAGGCCTCTATAGTAAACCCAAAATACTATCTTTTTGAGCTTAGTACTCCCACTAATCACTCCATGCTTCAATTTTCTAACAGAAAAAAATCTTGTCCTGCAGCTGAAATGCTCCAATTTATTCACTTTCTTTCCTCTTTGAAACCATTGCTATGAGTACTAATCAGTATTCTCTTGTGGATTTTTATTTCATAATTTTCTTCATTATGTTAAAATGTGCTTTGTTTGGAGATGCTGATTTTTTTAGCAAGGCAATGGGGGTAAGTGGCTTGCCCAAGGCCACATAGCTAAGAAATTGTTAAGTGTCTGAGGCTGGATTTGAACTCAGGGACTCCTGACTCTAGGGCTGGTACTCTATCCACTGCTCCACCTAGCTGCCCTGGAGATGCTGATTTTAATATAATGCCCAAAATTAATTTTTGAATAATGGATGTTTGTACAGCATATTGGAATTTTTAATCCATGCCTGTTTATTAACAATAAAAATTAAGTTCCTATTTAACAATTTGTTATTCTATATTTTAGTATTTTATTATATTAGAGAGGAATCATGGTTATTCTTTTCTCTTCTATCTTTAATCTGTGCTTAAGAAATGAAATAAGCTAAAAATCAAATGAGGCAATGGGGATGATCATTTGTAACACCAATAAAAGTTCAGGGAGAGAAATTAGAATTATTTGTCAAAATCAGATTATTAGTGGATTTCCCTCAATTACCCACAATGATAGAGAATAACTTCTTATAGCAAGGTTTATTGATGCATAATATGGAGAAGAAAAAATAAAGAGCAGAGGGCTCATTTGAATTCTATTTCTGACCTCATTTCATGTGGGAACTTGGACCATTCACTTTGCCTCAATGAGCACAGTCCTAATTAAGGTGGCAAAACAGTGACACTAATACAAGTTAATTTCCATACCTTCTCTGAAAGTTCTCTGAGTTGTCTCCCAGGGTCTTCCCTCAGAATGCTGATGTCATAGTGTCTCTAGCTTCTCACCATGGGGTCAATATTGGGTCCTCTCTTTAGTGTAGCAACTTTAAAGACATGTATAAGTTTACCCCCAACAAAATATTATGCTACTTTCTAGACCTAATGCTAAAATTGTTAGTTTTAGTTCTTGGTCTTAATGTTCTCATCTATGAAATGAAGCAGATGATATCTAAGGTTCCTTTCAGTTCTAATTAATAAGGTGGGAAAATTTCTTATTAGTTCTAATATAAATTCATGTGGAAAAATTCATCACATTTGAACCCCCAGAAAACTACCCTAGGTTCAAGGCAATCTGCTCACTAATGTGTTTCCATTTACAAATCATTCAGAGGAGATGTTAATTCAAAGAAATAGACAATTAACTGAGCAACATGACATAATAGAGATTCCCCTCCCCTGAACGAGAATAAAATTCCCTACATTCTTTACAAAGTACCAAACCACCAGTGACTTGAATACATGTTCAGAGGACATATAAGAAAAGGAAGTAGATATCTCTAGAGCATAAGCATGTCTAAAGAATATGTTCTCTTTTTTCTGAGCTGCTAATATACTCTGGTGATGGCATTAATGCAGCTTTCTACAGGAAATGACTAGGTCCATCACATCCACTGGATATCTCATCTAATCTTTGGGGTTCCTGAATGACTTTTTGTTAATATCTTCTAGGTATCAATTATCTAGCCAATATAGGATCTATATTCTGTTTCCCTCTGACCTCTCAAGTCAATTCATTTACCAAGTTCTGCTAATTCTAATTTCCTAACATGTTTCCCATTCATCCTTTTCTTATTTCTTCAGCCTCTATCCTAGATACCTCCTGTTTAAATCATTGTAATAGCCTCCTCACCAACTTTCTCATCTTTTCTTCTTTTTCTCATCTAATCTTTTTTAAAAAAACAAAACTTCATTTATATATTATTGTTGAGGGCTGAATTAGAGTTGAAGAAAAAAAAATGGAAACAGTCTAAGATAGAGTCCTGTACAGACAAGAGAAGGAGAAGACAGATTATGAGAAAGGGAAAAAAATACACCAACTCACATACACACAAGACATACACAAACAGAAGATGAAGGCTGGCCAGCAAGGGTCAAGACTCTTGACTAGTCACCTGCTTTATATAGGTTTCCAGAAGGCCATGGGGGACTGGAGAAAGGAAAATAAACTCCCAGGTGGCAAATGCCCTCATCTAATCTTTATATGGATTCTTTGTATTACTATCAAACTTTTCTTCCCTATGCAAAGATCTGGTTATGCCACTCATGCTCAAAACTTTTTAGTGACTCCATTTTTGCTTTTTAAATAAAATGTAATCTTTCTATTAAAGAGTCTTCACACAATGTCACCATCTTGCCTTTTCAAGTTTCATATTATAGCTAAAGAAGAATTCTTATCATTCTTTTCATATTTTCTCTTTCTGCCTCTGTGCCTTAGACCATATTATTTCCATGACTAGGATGGCCTCCTTTTTCCAATACGGTGTCAGCTAATGAATTTCTACAAGTCCTTTAAATTCCAGCATATTTGCTGACTCTTCAGCTAATGATTCATTTCTGATCACTCAATCAATACAAATTCATATCTGATCACTCAAACAGCAACAATCACAAAGACCTGATGATAGATAGACATGTGTTTATATGTCTCTTACATGCTTGTCATACATTATTTTAAATAAGTTCTCTTATTAGACTCTAAATCCTATAAGGAAAAAAGCATCATCTCACTTTAAATCTCTCCTAGTACCTGACTTGTGTACCTAGTACCTGATTTGGATATGGAAATACAATGGTGAACAGATTGTCTTGAATCTAGGGTAGGTTCTTTGAGAATGTTTGTTGAATTAAATTTAATTTGACACTAACTGCCACATATACATAAATATACCTTATGCATGTGCATGTGTGTATGTGTATATGCATATATGTCTGTATATATCATGTATGTGTCATATTCATATAGATTTTTCAGTTGCTGGGATATTAATTAGTGATGCTTCACACATATAAATGTAATCTGCTTCTCCAGTTTACAAACATATATATATATATATATATATATATATATATTTATATATATATATATATGTATGTTATTGAAGATGAGAAACTAACCTTTTCATTCTCCCAATCTGCCTTCAACTAAAGCAAAGTCATCACCATCAAAAAGAAAGGAATTCTATCATCAGAGTAAAACACAAAACCACTTACTTTCAGAATATTCTGACATAGTTTCAACCTACATAATTTAGAGGAAAATCAAATTTCTTAGAGGAAAATTGAAGAAAATGAGAGAAAAATGGATCATCTATTCAACATTTCAGAATCTGGTGCCATTGTGTAAGTGTTTACAACTTTTCAAAAAAAATCAAATATGGTAAGTGTAACTCTAGGTTAAAATATATCTTTGAAAAAAATGTCTATCCAGGGGATTCCCAAACTCAGATGAGATTTTAGGGGACATCATTAGAAATCTGGTGGAGGAGCTTGGAGAGCTTTCTGATGCGGTAACAGAATTCCTGTTTGTATGGCAATTCCCTAAGGTCAAATATCATTTCTTCTATTTGTTCCATATAATGAGGGGCTTCTTCATGTGTGAAAACCTGGGAAATACTCATGATGAATATGATAATGAAAAAAAAGGCTTAGCAAAGAGAAAGGGGAGTTTATGGGATTCCCCACATGTCTTTCATTGTCTTCCTCAAAAGGGTACATGCAATGAGTAAAGAAGAGCCCTCAAGATTTCTGGGAGCTGGGTGGCTAGGTGGCATAGTGGATAAAGCACCGGCCCTGGAGTCAGGAGTACCTGTGTTCAAATCTGGTCTCAGACACTTAATAATTACCTAGCCATGTGGCCTTGGACAAGCCACTTAACTCCGTTTGCCTTGCAAAAAACCTAAAAATAAAAGATTTCTGGGAGCCAAAATGATGAACTTAACAGTAAATTGCAGAAACTTTCCCATATTAACCTCAAAAACGACCAAAAAATAGTACCTCAAAACAATTCTCAGAGCAGAGCCAGCATAAAGATGGGTTGAAATAATCTTTGAGCTCAAGAAACTTGGAAGATGAGTAACATCTCTCCCACTCAGGTAAAGGGGGAGTACTGTCCAGGAAAAGAAGCATTCTAACAATCAAACAACAAGTCTCACCTTAGCAAATCAGACATAGATCCTGAACCCCAGTGGGGTGGAACAGGAAAACACCAAGACTAAGACCCTACACTTGCATCAACAAAGTCTCCAATTCTGAGAATTGCCATAGGCCTCAGGGCAAACAGGTAGTTGCCAGCAACCATGAAACACATGTTTCAGTGTATCCCCAGAAATATGCAGAATTATTCCAGTGCCAGACACCAACACTGGAATCCTGGCTCAATATCAGGTAGGTTGCCAGTCCATACAGTCTCCAGCAGCTCCACCTACTTCCACCCTTCTCCTTCAGTGCAGCACCAGAAAAACATAATACAGCACAAGGGAAACAGTAAGGACCTGGAAAAAGTAATCTGAGACAAGGGCCCTTCTATCCTAGGAGCAGATCTCAAATTTAAAAGAAAGAAAACAAAACAAAAAAGAACAAAAAACAAAATAATCTGACTGTAAAAAGTTTTTGTGGTTCCAGGGAAGATCGAGACACAAACTCAGAAGAGGACAATAATCTCAATTCATCTATGATAAAACCCCAGAGAAAAATGGGAAGTAGTCTTTACGTCTAGAAAGAACTCTTGGAAGAGCACAAAAAGGAGCTTAAAAATCATATAAGAGATTTGAAAAAATGGGAAAAGAAATGAGAGTGATGCAAGACAATTAAGGGAAAAAGAATCATCCACCTGGAAAAATGAAACCAATTCCTTAAGAAGTAGAATTGACCAAATGGAAAAAGAGATACAAATATCTACCTAAGAAAATAACTCCTTAAAAAGTATTATTGAATAAAAATTTTAAAAGGGGGCAACTAGGTAGCACAGTGGATAGAGCACCAGTTCTGGCGTCAGGAGGACCTGAATTTAAATTTGATCTCAGACAAAAAATAATTACCCAGCTGTGTGATCTTGGGCAAGTTACTTAACCCCACTGCCTTGCAAAAAAAAAAACTAAAAAAAGAAAAGAAAAGAAATAAAAGTTCAAAAACCAATTGAGGAAACTCATTCCTTAAAAGTTAGAATTGGGCAAATGGAAGCTAATAACTCTATGAGATATCAAGACTTAACAAATTCAAAAGAACAAAAAAATGAAGAACATCTAAAATATCTTATGGGAAAATCAACTTACTTGGAAAATAGATCCAGGAGAGAGTGTCAGAATAATTGGAATGCCTGAAAGTCATAATCAAAAGGAAGATCTAGACAGCATCTTTAAATAAATTTTCAAGGAAAATTATACTAATAACCTGGAACTAAAGGGCAAAATAGGCAATAAAAGATTCTAACAATCAGGAAAGAGAGCTCAAAACTCCAATGAATAGTTTAACAAAATGTATAACTATTAGGTCAAGGAAAAGAGTACTACAAGTGACCAGAAAGAATCAATTCAAATAAGGGGAGCCACAAACAGGATTACATAAAACTTAGCGGCTGCAACACTAAAAGATCAGAAGTCATGGAACACAATATTCTAAATGCAAAGGAACTGGGATTGTAACCAAGAATCACTTAACCAATAAGATTAAGTAATATACACCAAGGAGGAAAATGGTCATTCAATGAAATAGAAGTATATCAAGATTTCATAAGGAGAAGATCAGAAATTTAATCTCCAATATCAAGACCAATAGAAGAATGAACAGATAAAAAGGGGAAAGAAAACTTAAAGGGATTCAATAGAACTAAATTGTTTCCATCCCTGTATGGGTAGATAATACTTAAAATTCTTAAAAAACTATATCACTATTAGAACAGTTAGCATAAGAAATAGCATGACAAAAATAATTGAATAAGAAAGAGGAATCCATTGGATACAGAAGTTAGGGAAAGTTAGAATGGATAAATTATTTCACATGAAGAGGCACACAAGACCTCTTACAGGAAAGAGGAAGATGGTAGGGTGGGCTATTGGCATTGCTTGAACCTTACTTTCAACAATATTGGCTCAAAGATGTAATAATATACACAATAATTTGAATATAGATATCTATCTTACCCAAAAGGGAAGTAGGAGGTAAAGAAATTAAATAAAAGGGGCAGGGGGACACACACCTGAAAGAAGAGAAGGCAGATAAGGTGAAGTGGTAGACAAAAGCAAAGAACTGGTGAGGGAGGAAAGAGTAAAAGGAGAGAGAACAAAAGAAGGGAAAATGGGCTGGGGAGAAATACACAATTAGTAATCATAACTGTGAGTATGAATGAAATGAATTCTCTAATAAAATGTAAGAGTGATTGATTCAGTGAGTTTCCTTCTTCCTGTCCCATAAATAAAGAGAGCATCTTTAAAATGATAATATTAATCTAAAGCCATGAGGAAGTATTAACTGAATTGGGGATAAGTTAGAAGCCTGCCCAATAAGATCAGGATGAAACAAGGATGCCAATTAATACCACTATTATTCAATATAGCCCTAGAAATGCTGACTATGGCAATAAAGAAGAAAAAATTTGAAGGAATTAGACTAGGTAATGAGGAAACAAAACTATCACTACAGATGATATGATTGTTTATTTAGTAAACACTAGAAAATTAAGTAAGAAAACTACTTGAAATAATGAAGAATTTTAGCAAGCTGTATAATTATAAGATAAACTCATATAAAACATCAGTATATTTTTATGACTCACAAAGCCCAGTAGAAAGAGAAATTATATTAAAAATAATCTATTATGCTATCTATTATTTTAAATTATATTAAAATAAAAAATTAAATCATATTAAAAATAACCAATATGAAATATTTGAGAATCTTCCTGACAAGACCAACTAAGGAACTAGAAGAACACACTTTTTACACAAATAAAATCAGGTCTAAATGATTGGAAAAATATCAATTGTTCACAGGTAGACTGAACCAATATAATAAAACTGACAATTCTGCTTCAAATAATTTACTTATTCAAAATCATTGCAACCAAACTATAACAAGTTACCTAATAGAGCTGGATAAAATAACAAAATTCATCTGGAGAAACAAAAAGTCATACATATTAATGGAATTAATGAGAAATACAAAGGAGTCAAAGGATATACAAAGGCAATTTTCAGATAAGGAAATCAAAGCTATCTGTAGTCATATGAAAACCTGCTCTAAATCATTACTGATTAGAGTAATGCAAATTAAAGCTTCTCTGAAGTACAATTTCATACATTTTGGATCAGTCAATAAGATCAAAAAGGATAATGATCAATGTTGGAAAGGATGTGGGAAATCTGGGACACTGGTGCATTGTTGGTGGGGCTTTGAACTAATCCAACTTTTCTAGAGAGCAGTTTGGAATTATTCCCAAAGAGAAATAAAAGTGTGCATTTCCTTCGATCCAGCAATACCTCTATTGAGTCTGTATCCTTGAAAAGATCATGAAAAAGGATAAAAACACCACATGTACAAAAATATTCATAGCAGCTCGGTTTGTGGTGACAAAGAATTGGAAATCGAGGTAATGTCCATCAATTGGGGAATAGATAAAAAAATTGCGGTATATCTATGTTATGGAACACTATTGTTCTATAAGAAATCAGGAGGGAATGGAATTTTAGAGAAGGTTGGGAAAAACTTGCATGAATTGATGCTGAGTGAGATGAGCAGAACCAGAAAATCATGTACATCTTAACAACTTGGGGAAGATGGTCAACCTTGATGGACATGCTCACTTCATCAGTGCAATAATCAAGTACAATTTTAAAGGATCTGTGATGGAGAATACCTGTATCCAGAGAAATAACTGTGGAGTTTAAATAAAGAACAAAGATTATTACTATCAAGTTTTTTTAAAGTCGTTTTATGTTTTACATAATTTTTCTATCTCTAATATTTTTCTTCCTTAAAGATATGTTTTTTCCTCTAAAAGCATTGTTTTGATCTATGGATAACATGGAAACAAATGTAAAGACTCAAATTGCTTTCAATTGGGGGGAGGGGAAGGGAAGGAGAAGGGAGAAGGCAAAGGAGGGTGGGGGGAAATTGTAGAATTCAAAACTTTGCAAAAAATGACTGGGAGAAATTACTATTGTATATAATTAGAAAGCATATAAAATATTTCTATTGATAAAAAAAAGACAAAGAAAGGTGGCCTGGCAATACCAATCTCCAGCTATAGCATAAAGCAAAAATCATCTAAACTCTCTGGTCCTGGATAAGAAACAGATGAACAATTTTAGCAAGTTGTATGCTTATAAGAAAAACCCATATAAAATATCAGTATATTTTTATGACTCACAAAGCCCAGTAGAAAGAGAAAGAAAGATAAATTATATTAAAAACAACCTATTATGATATTTATTATATTAAATTATTTTAAATTATATTAAAATAAAAAATTATATTATATTAAAAATAACCAATATGAATTAGGTACACAAGATGCAGTAGACAATAATCAGTATTTTTTGATAAATCAAAAGACCCCAATCTTTGGATAAGAACTTACTATTTGACAAAAATTGCTGGCAAAACTGGGAAACAATAGGCATAAACTAAGTATGGACCAGCATCTCATATTATTTACCAAGATAAGGCCAAAGTGAGTGCATGATTTATTTTATGTTTTTAGGAAAATCACTTTTTTAATTATATAAATATTTTATTTGTTTTCAAATTATATACAATAGTAGTTTCTACCAATCTTTTTTTTTGCAAGATTTTGAATTTTACAATTTTTCCCCATCTGTCCCTTCCCTCCCAGCTCTCCCCAACAGAAGGCAATTTGAGAGATGTGAGGTGATATCTCAGAGGTGCTCCAATTTACATTTTTCTAATCAGTAATGTTTTAGAGCAATTTTTCATATGACTATGGATAGCTTTGATTTCTCAGCTGAAAATTACCTTTACATATCCTTTAACCATTTGTCCATTGGAGAATGACTTGCTTTTTTATAAATTTTACTCAGTTCTCTATATATTTTAGAAATGAAACACTATTTGTAAAAATTGTTTTCCAGTTTACTACATTTCTTTTGATTTTGGTTAGATTGCTTTTGTTTGGGCAAAAGCTTTCTAATTTATTGTAGTCAAAATGATCTAGTTTGTTTTTTATAATATTCTCTCTCTTCCTTGGTCATAAATCCAACAGGGTAAATTATTCCATGTTCTCCTAATTTGCTTATAATATTGTCTTTTAAGTCTAAATCCTTGAGTGTGTTATTTAAACACAAAAGATGACACCATAAGTAAGGAACATTTTACATGTCAGATTTATGGGAAAGAGAAGAATTCTTTTTTTTTTTTAGGTTTTTGCAAGGCAAACAGGGTTAAGTGGCGTGCCTAAGGCCACACAGCTAGGTAATTATTAAGTGTCTGAGGCCAGATTTGAACTAAGTACTCCTGACTCCAGGGCCGGTGCTCTATCCACTGCACCACCTAGCTGCCCCAAGGAGAAGAATTCTTGACCAAACAAGAGATAGAGAGCATAATAAAATGTTAAATAGATCACTATTATTATAGTAAAATAAAAAACTTTTAAATAAGCAAAACTATTATAACTAATATTAGAAGGAAAGCAGAAAGTTGGGAAACTATCTTTCCAGCAATTGTTTCTGTTAAAAACCTCATTTCCTAATATATAGAGAACTAAGTCAAATTTGTAAGAATCTGTCATCTCCCAACTGAAAAATGGTCAAAGAATGATATAAACAGGAAAAATTCAAACTGTCTACAGACATATGAAGAAGTGTTCTAAATCACTTTTTATTAGAGAAATTCAAATTAAAATAATTCAACACTTCATACATATCAGATTGGCTAATATAGTAAAAACAGAAAATGATAAATGTTGGAGAAGATGTAGGAAAATTGATATACTAATACACTGTTTGTTGGTAAAGTTGTGAACTGATCCATCCATTCTGGAGAGCAATTTGAAACTATGCCCAAAGTAAAATAAAACTTTGATCCAGCAATACAACCACAGGTCTGTATATCAAAGAGATCATTAAAAGGGAAAAGAACCTATTATGAGTCTGAATTAATCAGTCATTTCATAGAAAAATATTGGAAAATGAGGGTATGCCCATTAATTGAGGAATAGCTGAACAAGCTGAGGCATGTGAATGTAATGGAATCCAGTTGCACAATAAGAAATGATGAGCAGGCAAATTTCAGAAAAAAAAAATCTTGGAATATTTGTATGTACTGATGCAGAGGAAAATGAGCAGAGCCAGGGAAACTTTGTAACACAGTATCAGCAACATTGTGCTGGTCAGTGTTAATGATTTCGCTCTTTTCAATAAAAAGATCCAAAAAAAAAAAAATCCAAAAAAATGATCCAAGACAAGTACTGTTGAGTACCAATTCTAGACTCCCTCAATCTTCCCCAGGCAATTGTGGAGGGGTGGGAGACAAGGATGACAAGAGGGACAAGTACTTCATCAACATCTCCAAGTGCTCTGTTTATTTACCAAAACACCAGTGCTTAAATATCTTTCCAGTCTCTAATCCACTCCCACTCCCATGGCACTTAGTAAGATAAGACTCTGGTGTTCAAGGACACCAGGTGATGATAATTTACAATGCATATATATATATATATATATATACACACACATCCAGATAAAGAACAATGAACTCTAAATGCAGTAGTATATTTTTCTGCTTAGTTTATTCTTCATGTTTTTTTATTTGAGCTGTTTTTTCTTTCACAATTGTGACTAATATATTTTATCTCATAGTGCATGTATAATCCATGTCAAATTGTCTACCATTTTTGGAAGTGGGCAAGGGAGGAAGGGAGAAAAACTTGAAACTCAAAATCTTGTCAAAATGAATGCTAAAAAATGTCTTGAAATGTAATTGGGGGGAGGAGGGTTAGAAGAGTTCTTAATCCTTCCATCTATTTTCTCTGCACTTTTTCAAACATCAAAACGACTTATAGTGGACAGTTAGAAACCTTCAGAAATGTCTCTTTAAGGATATGAATTAGCTATTTAAAATGTAAGGGAAATAATTTGATGAGAAAAAGTGACACAACCACAGGCATATAAATATCTCCCTCATTATTGAACAGATATTCATGTTTTCTCTGTCCCAGGGGGCATTTGAACACTGGTCTGTGGTCTATTGGATAAAGTGAGTTTTTCATCCTTTTCAAAGAGGCAGGGGGAACAACAAAGAACAGAGGAAATTTTAGAAAACCTTTCAAGAGTGGGATATGATTAGCTGCCAACCAATCTTACACAAAAACTGCATATCCTGTTCTGGGCCAGCCACATCAGTTGTCCCCAGTGAGTTTGTACCAGGATTTGTCACACACATATTACATGGCTGAGTCTCAAACTTCAGAGTAAAACAGGATACATTCCCCATGTGGGAAGTGCTGCCAGCCTGTTGCTCACCAGCCTGCTATGGATGGTCATAACTTCCATCTGCTTGGGTAGGTCATGGAAATTGAATTACCCTTAGGGATCTAGGTATGGAGTAATGAACAATTGCGTTGAGAAGGTCCAATGCTTTGGGTTAGTAAGTTGTTAGAATGACAAGGATCACACTGTCATGCCTTCTGCTTACTTGTTATGTCACAACTCAAACTAGGGCAATTGCAAACAATATTTCATGAGCTATATTAGAGGAAAAGAGAATCCTGTTATCTTTCTTTTACATAGGATGGAACATGGCCTGAAGAGTCACTAAGAGACACTAACAGCATCTGGTCAAGAGGGAGATGTTATGACCCTGGACTATGTAAATGAAACTAAAACAACTTACTATAATTTTTTCTGGTACAAGTTCTCTCAGTGGAGAGAATTTGTTTTTTTTCAGAATTTTTTTTCATAATTCTTTATCCTGAAACAAAAACTACTTTATTCAGTAGTAAAAGAATGGATCCATATTCCACGAACATCTGAAAATCAATAAAATTCATCAGCTTCACTATCTCATACTTGTAGCAAGTCTCAGGGATGTATTTATGTGATCTCATTTAATAACATGCTAAAACAAACCAAATATATATAGACTGTGGCAGTGTAGTCTAAATGGTTTCATTTGTAGTAGATACTTAGAAAGAATGTAGATTCCCTCATCTATTTGTATTGCATTAATTCTTCAGATCTGCAGAATATCAGTGAAGTCTTTCTTCTTTTGTTTTCTGTTAAAGTTGTATAGAACAATTTCAATGATTAGAAGCATGAATCAACTCGAGTTGCCCAAAAAAAACCCATAAGAGCTATTCATAATGTTTTAGTTGTAGCTGTTCCTTAATCATAA
Organism: Macrotis lagotis; assembly: GCF_037893015.1. Lineage (NCBI taxonomy): Eukaryota > Metazoa > Chordata > Mammalia > Peramelemorphia > Peramelidae > Macrotis > Macrotis lagotis. The sequence goes on along the minus strand of NC_133661.1, from coordinate 183,854,110 downwards.
CTTCTCTTCTCTCCTTACAGGAAGGACCCAGAAGCTACATGCACTTACCAGAGAGACTTATCCTGTTATACTGGGAGTAAAATATCATTAAATACTATAAGGATTTTCTTTGGGTCATAAATTTCTGTGTTCTATAGTAGAAATATTTATGATCATAATTTTTCAAGAGGGAGAGATGGAGACTCATTAAATTAGATAAAAACTGAAAACTTACTGTGAAGGACTAAGAACTATGATTGTCATGTCTATTATCTCTCCATTTTCTTCTGGTACAACCAGTGTAATAATTGAGAACTTTGGCAATTATATGCTAACAGAAAACCAAAGGAAAAACAGCAAAGACTATAAAAAACAATTAACAAAATGATTTTTTTCCTGGATAAATCAACACTGATAAACACATTTTTTCCTTCCAGATCTCCTTTAATAGATAATCATCCATATCATGCCCCTTAACTGAATGACTCTACCACCAAATGCTTTGTTTTGAACCCTCTTCTCTTCTTCCTCCCTGATACATAAATATCTGAGAATAGAGATTCAGAAGAGTTGTCATGAATGCAACTTTCAATGACCTTATGACTCAGTCAACATCATAACTATTCAGTGTTCTCTATGCCAAACCCTCAGGCAGTTTGAAAATTAGACAAATGCAAAGAATACTCTTCAAGAACACACAGCACAGAGAAACAAAAATACAGGTAATAAAGGTAAAGTTACCCTCAAAACCAGATAACAATATTCTGCTAGAACTAGGTATCGTATGCTTCTCTCTCTCCTGTCAACATACTCAAGCCTATAAGGGCCTGTTTAAGAAACCGTGATTTCCTTCAGTTCTCAACTCAACAGCCTCTTGCTGCAGGATACCTTTCATAATCATAACAGATACTAAAACATATTTTCATCCAAAGTTACTTTGTTTTGTATCTGGCACATACATATTTATAACATATATGTAGTAGTCTGAGTTTACTCCCCCAGTCCCTACTCACAGTGGCAGATTAGGTCCATAGAGAGTGAATAAATGTTTCTTCTCTCATATTTTTAGGGTTAACTGTTTTAGAAGCTGGGCTTTTTCTAGTATTGTTGGTTATGAGCCTCCATATGGTAGGCTCTCACTGATTATTAAAGAGACAAAATTAATAGCTTTTAGAAATATTTTTATCAATAGTAATAACAGTTCAAAACTATTGAAAAAAGTTCAAAAGTAATAATATTCTAGGATGAGCTTTACCACAACTCTATACAGAGTCCAAGGAAAGTGGTCTAGAGGTCTAGAATAAGTTTGATTCTGAGACTCTAATTAGAAAGACTGAACTCCCTTTTCTCACATTCCTTGGTTCATTAAACCCAGATTCCATTAGGAGAAAATTGTTTATGTCTTAGATTTTTCTCATATCTAGTTTCTCCCCAAATAAGAGAAGCAGAAAGATACTGAGGGTAGAATATAGTAATGGGGCAGATATTTATTTCATACACAAAAATATTAATGTTAACCACAAAATACTCACAAAGCCTACATTAACAAACTTAAAAATATAATTCAGCAACACAACAAATAACAAATATGCTATGACATTATGACATATAACATACATATATATGTGTATATATATATATATATATATGTTTAAAACACATAACTATGTGACATATCAGTTATACACTCCCAGTTTTTGTATATATCTTTAAACATCAACACAATATGAAACAATTTGGAGGTTACTGGATAAACACAATTACATTTCCAAACAACTCCTAATATACTTCTGACAAAATAAGGCAGGCTTATATTTGCTTGTTGTCATCTTCTCCAAGAATTCTGGAGTAGATGTTGGGGTTTCTTTCTTTGATACCAATCAGATCTAACCAAAAATATTCAGAACCTCTAGACTGCTCTAATTTACAGGTCAACTTTAATCCTAGATACTTTCATCTCAGGATAGATTTACCTAACATTAGGAAAGAACAGACACAAAATAAACACCCAAAACCCAAGCTCAGAGTTGCTGGACCATGATGTCTTTTTTTTTCCTTTCATTGACACAAGGCAATTGGGGTGAGGGATAAGACAAACGACATCTCCACCATTCTTCACTGGAAGCAATTTATAATAGTCCCAACATGACCACAGTCAGAAAGCTTGGAGGATTGCTTACTTTTAAATAGTTAATGAGTCATCAGTTCTCCCTATTCTATAATGAAATGAAGAGACTTGTTGTCTCCTTATCTCAAAACACCTAACCTCATCAGTGTTGAGTCACAAGCATGAATTGACCAGATGAAAGGTCAATTTACCTAGTAAAGGCCCCAGTTATACTATCTTTTATCACTTTAACAAAAGTATAATTCAGAGAATTAGAAAAAAGTTATTTTATTAAAGATGCATTTATGGGGGCAGCTAGGTGACTCAGTGGATAGAACACCAGGCCTGAGTTCAGATCTGACCTCAGACACTTAATAAATTACTTAGTTGTGTGACCTTGGACAACTCACTTAACCCCATTGCCTTAAATAAATAAATAAAAAGGTACCTTTATAGAGGTGATTCAATGTAACACAGTATAAGGGATAGATAAGAATGGGTAAATGAAAGGAGAAAGAGAGAGGAAATCATGAGCCAAGTGGTTCAGTAGAATCATGGAAACTTTGGTATCAAAAGCTTCATATCCCAGGCCTACTACTATATGACCTTGGACTAGCCCCTTCATCTTTCTGGGCCTCTATCTTTTCTTATCTCTAAATTGAGGCAGCAAGATTACATGACTTTGAAGGTCCCTTTCAATTTTAATTCTATAAGCTTATTATTCTATCAGTTAATTGTTGAAGAAGAAAAAAATATCCCTAGACCATGGTTGGACCTGGAATCACTAATGAAGAAGAAGAACTAAGGGTTGATTGCTATCCAGTTGCCTTGAGAGCCTAACCAAGAGAAATGTTTGATTTATCTGAGATGGTGCCCTCTAGTATTGTGATATGATCATTGCATTTTGATGACAGTCCTTAAGATTCTCTTCCCTACTTCCACCAGCTCCAAAAGTTCTTTCTCAGAATTCAATCATGATAATTTTCTATAGGAAAAAATAAATTCTTAAGCCATACTATAGAAAATTCCGAGCTTTATTGAGATTTTTTTTTAAAGTCTGGATGAAGTATAGGGACCAATTGAAGGTATGAGGAATAATAGAAATGAACTGAATAAAACTTAAGCAAAACTCAAGATGATAATCAAGTTCATGCAAATACACTAAACTCCTCCAAAGACTGTATTTTCAGAGACAATGTAAAACAGTGTAATGCATGGAATCCATGAATATTTTTTAATATTTTCATGACTATTTCAATATAATTGGTTTCCTTTATAATTCTATGGATATTTTGCATTTTAGGAACATTATTTTGAAAAGGAGTGCCAGGCTTCATCAGGTTGCCATGATACACAAAAAAGATTAAGAACCCCTAGTGTAAAAAGAGATGGAATCTTTGAACTACTCTTCATTTCTTATTTATTTCATGTCAGATCATGAAATAAGCTTCCTGCTGACTCAGAAAGCTTTGAAACAGAAATGCAGTAAGTTTCTTTCCAAAAACAATTTCAATTCCTCTTCATAACAAGACTTATGTCATACTGTCTTCAGAGAAGAGAAAGAGAGTATCCCTTTCCTGATCATGGGATTTACATAATTTACTATGAACTAAAATGCAGAGTCAAATAGGACCAAAGGTTCCCTTGGATTTCCTCTTATATGTACAGTCAGGTGATTAGGAAGTAAGAATACAGTCATTTCCAGGACAATACCCATCTTCCTAATGCCCTATATCTTGGTCTAATGCTTAGAACACATTCTTGAGAATTGCAATTACAATTCATCAACAGAAATCAAGAGAGTTTTTTACCACTTTTTGTTGCTATCGTTCAGTTGTGTCTGATTCTTTGTGACCCCATTTGAGGTTTTCTTGGCAAAAGTACCAGAATGATTTGCCATTTTCTTCTCCAGCTCATTTTACAGATGAGGAACTGAGGGAAAAAAATTGAAGTGACTTGCCCAGGGCCACGCATCTAGTAAGTAGGCCAGATTTGAATTCAGGAATATCCACTTAGTTGGGTAGAAAGAACTAAGAAGAATTGACTACAGTTTTCAGAAAGGTGGCTCTCAGCATGTTATAAAAAAGGCATTTAATTTGCTATCCAAAATTATAATAGACTGCCTCAGGAGAGAGTGAATTTTCCATTACTGAAATTGTTCAAGGAGAGACTTTGATGATTACAAAATATTATAGAAGATTCATGTTTAGGTAGTGATTCAATTACATGACCCTTTCAATTTTGAGATCCCATGTTCCTATTAATGTGTTGTCAGATATTCTGGCCTTCTTCAGGGTGAGCATTTTCTTATTGACTCAGAAATTATTATTTATGGAATGGCATTTGAGGGTACAGGATAAAGGGCCATCATGGCTAAAAATGCCTTCAATTCAGGATCCCGGTTATGTCTCTGTCAGGTACAAATTTTGTATGGTATATGAGATAACAGACCAGGGTTTATTTGAGTAGGAAAGCAAACCAAGAAATTCCTGTTTACTGGAACAGAAAAAGAACTGAAAAAATTCTTAGCTCTTTTGATCATTTCTATGTGTTGGATAATTTCTGTTGAAAAAAATGAAAAACCTTCTGGGAGCCTCAACAGTGCTTCTGTATCTACAACTAAACTGTGAATTAGGATAGAGGGTGTGGAGGATTGAACATAGGAACAAGGAGGGTCAGGGGACTTTTCCCATATGGCTGAAGAAGAGAAAAAAGGATTCAGTCTGGTTTGTGTGGGATTTTGTGGGTATGTCAGTTCCCAGATTAGGGATAGGAACTGGAACAAGAAGTGGGACTGGGACACAAAGAGGGATTCTATTAATTTCATTTATGTAGAGCTCCCAGAGAAAACTCCCTCTACTTATCCTCATTAGTCCCTTCTCTACAATTTAATTCCCAGAATTAAAAGGGTAATTTTGGAGAAGCTGACTTAATGATTAGTCTTCCTCATTATATATTGTCTTTCTGCCCAAGGTTGTAGTTTCTTTAATTCATGAAAACTTTTTTTAGAATAATCAAGGCACCCTGAGGAAGAGATAGGAGGCAACTTGAGTGTGAAGAGTCAAACTACCACCATCACCACTTCTCCTGAGAACTAGATGGATAGATGGATAAAACTAGCTCAGAATCCTAACCCCCAAATCCTTCAAAGTGTCTTTGCCACCCATACTATCTGTCTTGCTTCCACTCCAGTCCCCAAAACCATGAGCCATGGAAGTAATATCTATAGAAGAGGAGCTAACCTTACCCACCAATTACTGACCCCCTGTCACCAAAGCGCAGACAAACCAGTCTAACTGGAATAGCAAGTAATTATGAGACTCCAGACAGTATGTGTCAAGTAAGTCAAGCTGCTACTACTACTACTACTACTACTACTACTACTACTACTACTACTACTACTACTACTACTTCTACCACCGCCTCCCCTCAGACCCTAATAGAAATAACTCAGGATGCCAAATCCAAGAGCCTTCATAATAACAGCACCTGCTCATCCCAGGTTCTACTTGCAACTGAAGCCCTAAATTACTGAAAAGAAAAATCATCATGGAAGTAGGCATCTTTGTCACCACCACTCCTACCCACTGCTGACTAAATTCTATCAACAAGCAGGTAAATCTAAGAGTACTGGAAATGATAACACATCCTTTACTCCCAATGTCAGAACACTTGTAGTGTTTCCAGTCTATTCCTTAAGGTCATTATTCAGAAAAAAAAAACAATCCCTTTTGAGTGATGACCTAGTAATTGCTTCTGTAAGTGCTACAGCCAGAGTTACTGAAAACCTTGGAAAACAAGTTCTGACCATCAGAATCCTTGGCATTTTCATATTATTCAGCTTCAGAAACTGATATGAATTTGTCAATGACAATTATATCAAATTGGTTGTGTTATCCTCACCTCTGATGCTATATCCTAAAGACTACGGGACCTGTTCATCTGTCTTACAACTGGAACTTCTCCCCCAGTAGAGTGAGACTTTTTTAAGAACAGGAACTTTCTTAACTTTTCTGTTTATATCTGTAGCACTCAGAATGATGATTTACACATAGTAAGCAATTAACTAATGTTTTCCTCAATCATTTCTTCATTTGATTCTTTTTCTTCCCAGTTGGGCTTGCTTCAATCCTGTCTGGGTCAATGCTAGAACAAGATTTCAGACTTTTTAAAATTCTATTTTGAACTTTTGAAGTAAAACAAGCATTTCTGTAACATAGTAGAATAAAAAATGGTTGCACATGAAACTCCTCTATTTTGTATATGTAACTATTCATTTTAAATGCATATATTAAAGTTATCATGTAACTTTCTCTTTTTTCTTTTTTCCCTTCTCCATCCCTCTCCTCCAAATGACTACCATTAAACTTAAATATGTACATATAAGTAAAATTATTCTATACATACTTCTATTTATCAATTCTTTTTCTGAATGCAGATAGCATCTTCCTTTATAAGTTCTTTGTATTTAATTTGGGTAATTATAATAATCAAAATTATTTTGTCACTCAAAGATGTTCTTAAAATAATGTTACTGATAATTTATACATTCTCTTGTTTATGGTCATTTCACTCTTCTTTATTGTGCAAATTATCCATTTTTTCTAAGATCATAGAGCTCATCATTTCTTATAACACAGTAGTATCACATCATAATAATATATCACAACTTGTTCAACCATATTTGAGTTCTCTTAGCCCTTATCCCCTAACTTGCTTTCTAGTTTTGGTACCTCTAGGTAGCTAGACTTGAGAAAACACTTTTCTATCTAGCCCCCAAAGTTACTTTTTTATCATTCTTCTCTTGTTTATTTCCATATGATCCTCACCTGTGTCTAATCATCAATATTTAGTAGAGGACTTCAACACACATGCAATGATCACAAGTGTGATGTAGTGAAAAGGACACAAAACTTGGATTCAGCTTGCAATTCTATTCCTTACTATATTGTGTTTTTGAGCAAATTTCTTAAACTCTTTGTGAACTTTATCACAACAAAAGTACATTCTAGCTCTAACCAATTGTGGTTATAAAAGGACCAAAGCACCCAAGAAATCATTTCTAGGAAAAATAAAATAAAATAAATTCTTTAACAGTAGAAATTCTCTTTATAGCCTGAGGGGGGCAACACTATCATTACCAGAAATGCTTGCCATGGGGGACTTACCTGTGTGTCCTCTGAGAATAGGAGTGTGTGAACTACGTGACAAAACAGTGCAGTCCTCCTATTGGCTCAGAAGCCAGGCTGAGAATTCTTCCTATTACCCAGGGAGAGAAAAAGTAGAGACATTTAGAAGTGGGAAAGACTTACTTTTACTTGAGAGAAACCATATCCTAGAACTCAGAACATAGTGATTTCAGACCCTGGAAGGAGGATGGAAAAGTTTCTGGGGAGCTCACTACTGATTCTATGTCTTCAACTGGACTGTGAGTTGAGGGATTTGGAGAAATGGGAAGAAGGGAATTTTTCCTCAATACTAATAGGGAGAGACAAGGTTCATTCTAGCTTTCATAGGAATTACTATTTATGTTACAAAAAGAAAAGCAAAATTTTGGACACAATAACTTGATAGCATTCTGTGTTGGACATTTCCTTTCTCCACAGGGGTGAGCTGCCTCCAGGTGAATCAGAGTCCTCTGTCCTTGAGAATCCAGGAAGGAGAGGACACTGCCATCAATTGCAGTTTCACAGAAACTTCCCAAGCCATCCAATGGTTTAGGAAGGATGCTGGGAAAGGTCTCATCTCACTACTCTACTTGGCTTCAGGGATAAAGGAGGAGGGAAGATTCAGATCCGAGATCAACATTAAGGAGCGTCACAGTTCCCTATTTATCTCTGCCTCCCAGCCTGGAGACTCAGCTACCTACCATTGTGGTGTGAGGGCACAGTGATTTCCAGGCACCTGCATCCTGTGCACAAACCCTGCATCTGGAACTCCAGCTACTTTCCCTTCTAGGGGGGCCCATGCAAAGTTGATGTTCTTGATTATTGAATCTTTCTTTTTGTCCCTTCTATAGGAAGTCTTTTTTATTGTTTTCTTTTAATATTAGAGCCTTTCATCTGAGATTATCTTTCATATCAAGTTATAGCTTCTCTTTATACAGTTATTTGTTTCCCCTACTAGAATATCAGCTCTCTGAGGACAGGCACTATTTTTGCCTTTCCTTTGTATTGGCAGCCCTCAGTATGGTGCCAGACTTTGCTAAGTGCTTTAAAAATATTTATTGACTATTGACTAATTACAAATTTACGTCACCATTTTATTCTAACCCTAACTTGAAATCTGTAATTGAATTTAGCTCTTACTTTCATTCATAATATTCCTAGTCCTACTCCAAATCGGAGTCCTGAACCAAGAGAGCCTGACTGTATCTGGAAGCCTGGAGACAATTTTATTTAACAATCTAAACCAAAGCTCAGATAAGAGCCAATAATGGCTCTCTTCAAGTCAGCCATGAAGATACTCTTTAGGCCCAGGACAACTCCCTTCATCCTTTTCCAATGTCTCTACATGGTTTTGTTTATCTTTTTTTAACTTATTATAAAAATTTCTCCTATCTAGGTACCCTTCAACCTGTAAAAGCAGATTTCGATTTCTAGTTTCCCTTCTAGGATCATAGAACTGTAGCTAGAGGAGACGCCATGAACCATTTAATGTCCCATTTTAGAGAAGAGAAAACTAAGTCTCAAGGAGGGTGTGACTTGTCAAAGATCACACAGGTAGTACTGAAGGCAAGATTTGAATCTAGGTGTGCTGACTTCAGTCAGTCTAAATTGTGCTGTGCTGGCTCTTACCTAACTGCCTCATAAATTAGCCATAACTTAAAGTTTCAAAAGTATTTCTTAATGTAAATAGAGAGAAAAATAAACCAGTTTTAAATTCAGAAATGCAAGATATCTCAAACAAAACATATGTGGATTTAGCTTTTTGGGGGCAGTTAGGCGGTGCATTGGATAGAGTGACATGCCTGTACTCAGGAAATCTCCTCTTCCTGAATTCAAATGTGACCTCAAACATTTACCAACTATATGAGGCTTAATCCTAATTGTCTCAGTTTTTCATTTGTAAAATGAGTTGGAGGGGAAAAAATGGCAAATTATTTTAGTAACTCTGCCAAGAAAACCCCAAATAGGAACACAAAGAGACTGAAAAAAATAAACAAGGTCTTGAACTCTCTTAGCTTCTTATATTCAAAAACATTTTCTTTTAATTCCTTTTTTCTAGAGTCAGTCTGAACCTAATTCTATTTTAAATATCTGTCTACTACATCAAATGAGATTCATATTTTCAACACTATCCATTTTCTCAGCCCTTTTCCAAGTCTCAGCTACATTTGTTGGCCCTCTTACTTGAAATAGGCAATTCCCTAAAGTCATCTCCATCACCCCACTTCTAGGTATTTAGATGTTGAAATTCTTTCACTTTGGGGTTTAGAGGCAGGTATAAAGTGACTTTTTTCCCTGGAGCAAATTAAATACCCTTCAAGAAAAAAATTATATAGATAGATGTATGTATGTATGTATATATAAATATATATATATATATACATATACACACAAATATATATATACATATTAATACATATTATATGTAATATATATATATATATATATATATATAGTCGTAGCCCTTCTCCCAAAGGTGAAAGAGAAGTGATTCCTTGCCTTATATAATCTGTACTTCATTAGTTTGCATATTTTACCCTAAAATGTTTCTTTTGCCTACTAGGGATAGGTTCACAGATTCATTCTTATTTCCTTTAAAGCATCCTCTCCCACAGAATGTCATCAATGGGTAAATGACTGAACAAATTATAGTATGTGAATATGAGGAAGTAATTATGTTCTGTAAGAACTCATGAGCATACAGACTTTAGAAAAGCCTAGAAGGACTTGGATGAATTGATGTTGAGTGAAATGAGCAGAACAAGGAGAACACTGTATGCATTAAGAGCAACACTCAGTGATGATCTATTATAATAGACTTAGCTCTTCCCAGCTGTTTAATGATCAAGGAAAATTATAAAAGACATGTTGGAAAAAATAATCTACATCCAGAATGATAAAAACTTTGGAGGCTGAATGCAGATCAAAACATGCTATTTTCATTTTTTAAATGTTATTTTTTTTCTTGTTTATGGTATTTTTTCCTTTGATTCTGATTTTTCTTTCACAACATGACTAATATGGTAAATATAATGGTACATGTGTAACCTATATCAGATTACTCACTGTCATGGAGATGGGGGAGGAAAAGAAGCGAGTTACAAAAATGTGGAAATCAAAAGCTTATAAAAAGATGAATATTGAAAATTTTCTTTGCATGAATTGAAAAATGAAAACCATTAAAAAAGATGAATGCCCTCACACATATATGAAGTGTAATCCACTATTTAATGAAAGACTGGAAGCACCTTGAGGGAAGGGACCTTCTTTCTTAATCTTCTCCATCCAGAATTAGAATTCCTCACATGCTTTGAAATTTCAAACACTTAAGGCAAAAAAAAATTGATGAAAAAATCAGAATTGATATCAATTAATAACACAGGGTTTGATAAACCCCAAAACATAAATTACCTATGAAAGAATTTATTCAATAAGAACTTCTAAAAGTAAAAAACTAGAAGTCTGACATAAATTAGTCCTAAAAAGAGTGTATACCTTGTTTTACAATAAATTCAAAATGAATACTTTCACTAAATTTTAAATATATTATATACACCCTTTACAACTATACATAGAGAATGAAGTCTATTTAATTTTTTCACTCAATAGAAATGTATTTTCATACAGGCAATTATAATAAGTGAAATATATATTTATGATACATTAAATTAAAAAGCTGTAATGATGTATATAAGTTATAGTAACTTATAAAATTACAAAAATATTTTATCTGTTTCCTAATATCTTCATGAAGGATTTGATATTTACGATATATGGATAACTAAAAAAAATGTATAAGATCAAAAGTCATTTCTTAACTGAGAAGAGGTCAAAGAATTTCTCAAAAGAAAAATTGGACTATTAAAAACTACATTGAAAAATTCTCCAAATCACTAGTAATACCTCCCTGAGATTTTAGCTCAGAAAGGGATTGGCAAAATTGACAAAAGACAGTTTAAGGGCTTATAGAGAGAAAAACACATTAATGTATGATTTTGTAGAACTGTAAATTGGTACAAACATTATGGAAACAATTTGGAATTATACAAATAAACTGGTTAAACTGTCCCTATCTTTTTACCCACACCTTCCACAGTTAGGCACATACTTCAGTGAGAAAGAAATGAAAGGTTTCAGTATACACCAAAAATACTAATAGCAGCACTTTTTTTGTGTAACAAAGAAATGGAAACAAAATGGATCTTGGCAATTCCTAAACAAATTGTGGTATATGAACATGATGGAATATTAAAACATTATTAAAAAACTATAATGAATTCAGAGAATCATGGAAAAATCTATAGGAACTTGGGGCAGCTAGGTGGCACAGTGAATAAATCACTGGCCCTGGAGTCAGTAGTACCTGAGTTCAAATCTTGCCTCAGACACTTAATAATTACCTAGCTGTGGGGCCTTGGGCAAGCCACTTAACCCCATTGCCCTACAAAAAAAAAAGGGGAAAAAAATCTATAGGAACTGCTAAAGAGTGAAGGAAGCAGAGTGAAGAAAGTAATGGATGCAAAGACTACAATGATATAAATAGAAATAATAGCTACAAAACAATCAAAACTGACTGCTTTAAAAGTAGAGGGTATCCCAAAAGGCTTAGTATAAAGAAGAAACTTGGACACAAAAAGAAATATAAGAAAGTACTTCCTTCAGGACCTTTGAAAAGTTTGGTGTACATGAGTATGGTATACAATACATAACATCATATTTTTCCCAATACACTGAGTGATTTTACTGATTATTTTTCTTCTTTTCTTTCTTGTAAAAAAAAAACTTGTAAGGGATGTTTCCCTGGGAGGAGGGAAGGAAAGACTGACATGGAGAAATCTAGGTGATGTGAAAAAAAGTCAATAAACCTCTTTAAAAAAAAGAAAAGAAAACCTCTCTGTGTGCCAATTATTCATGAATATTGATTTATTTTGCTGAACATTACATATTTATTACTTAAAAGGACTTCTACTCAGAGAGTCAGTGACTGGGATAGGATAGAGATACTTTAAAAAAGCATCAATAACATTTCTTTAATGCATTACTGAAAATGGGGGCACAAATAGAGGGATTTTGTTATTTCATTAATTATATATTTTAAATGCTACTTAAAACAACAAGCGATATATAATAACTTGCAGTTTCTAAGACAATCCTCTTTCTCATTTTTTTCATGTTTAGTGAAACACTTGCTTTTGTAGATTATGAAATTTTCATTTAAAAAAATTTTAGAAGGACCCCAATAAAATTCTTTTTAAAGGAAAACTGGGGAGATGCTCACTTAAGGATCAGTCTCCACTGTTTGACATTGTCTTTCTGCACAGGGGTGAGCTGCCAACAGAAGATGAAACAGTCTTCAGACCCTTATGATCCAGGAGGGAGAGAGTACCACTATCAACTGCAATTATCCAAAAAGGATCCCACAAGTCTATACTGGTTCAGACAGGATCCTGGGAAAATCCACATCTTCCTGTTTTACATTGCCTCAGAGGAAAAGCAGAAATTAATACAATTATCAGGAAAGAATGTCACAGTTCCCTGCACATCACTGACACCCAACTTAAAGGCTCAAGTAACCTACCTCTGTGGTCTGAAGTCAGAGTGAATCCCAAGCACCTGCAGGCTGTGCACAAACCTACACTCTATGGTTAGGAAGCCTTTGATAAAAGCCCAAGACATTCCCACAGACTTGCCTTACCTTGTCACACTGGGATTGCTTTTGGTCCAGACTCAGCTGGCAAACAAGAATTGAGATGCCCTGCACTTTCATTTCGTAAAGATTCTAGAAGGTTCACAGACTATAGAGCACTTACTGCAAATATGTCCACAGCTTTAGAGATGATCAGAGTGATTCACCATCGACCATCACCTTTGTGGGTTCTTTTTAAGGAGGGAATGAGAGGGTAGCAGAAAATACAAGGTCCTAAACCTCTTGGAGGGAAATTCTTTCTAAAGTACAGACATTCATGACCTATGCATAATTTACAATGCTTCAAATAGAATCTTGAGGAAGATCTGGTTTGCTTATTTTACATGATTTTAGAAATGAAACTGAAAGAAAAGTTCATAATCATGATCAATATAAAAGAACAGCATAGTTCCATATCCATCATATTTTGACCAAATCAATTACTTAGGTCTGTACAGTGGAAGCAAGATGAAATAAAACAAGTTGATCAGGCCTCAGGACATTACTGACTGGGCAATGAGTAAAGAGTTCAGCAAAGTTCAAACCTCTGACAAGGTTTCCTGGTTGTCTATGGCCATTAAAGTGATTTCCTTGTTATATAAAGGCGCAAAAAAGTCTCACCTACATAAGATAAGAGCCCTTCAGATTTGGCAGGTATCCCAACAACTACTATGTTACTATCTTTTGCTTTGCTAACTAGACACATTCTTAAGTGGAGATGAAGAGGGTCTATCTAAGTACTTGAATGCCCTTGCTGACTATCTTTCATATGCTATGAATAAGTAAATCCCCTTTAAAAAGAACTCTTGAATGATCTTTGAGTGCCTCAGTTTGTCCCAAAATCAAACTTGAACTCAAAAGGTATCAGACCCTTCCTTAGCACAAGATAATCCCAAAGCATCATAAGTCTGTGTATAACCTTGCAGTTGAGGTTTTAGCTACAAACCTTATCTATATGAACACCAACTGCTTCTAGTTCAATAAACATTTCCTTCCCTTCTTTCATTTTCAACTATGGGATCAAATTATTGGCTATGGCTTTCACCCTATCTCAGGTTCTAAGTCTTGTTTTAAACTTATATGAGAAGATAACCTTGGCTTTCAAAGAAAATGTGAGTAGGTCTGGATCTTTAGGTTATCTTAATTTCTATTCACTGATAAATTATTTAATTCTTATCCTCAGAATTAGTCTACAGTTTTTGAGGATAGACCAAGTTATTGAAAACCATGTTTTCAAATTATTAGTTCAAGGTTGATTTATATTTATTTCAAGATTATTTAGAATAATATACTTCTAATATAACATATAATTATTAAATAATTTACTTCCTCATTCGTTTAGAAAACATGGATGAGATAGAGTCAAGAGATATGAGTCCAAATCTCTTCTCACATATTTATTAGTGATTTGACCCTGGGCCTCAGTTTTGTCATCTCTAAAATGAACAGGTTACAAAAGGGATAAATAGACCTTTCTTTTCTATAGTAAATAATACCTACCTAAATCCAAGAGTAAATATTACATATATATAATATAAAATAAAGAAAAATTATAATTCCTTCCAAAACTATGAGGAGTAGAGCAAAGGTGCCTATTATCATCACTACTACCTAACATAGTCATAGAGATACTATCGGTAAAAATAAGACAAAAATTTGAAATTGAAAGGGAAAGCAGAGGTAAAAAAGCATGTTACAAAACAAATTCTGTTGAAGATTAAAATATGACTTACTTAGAACATCCTACAGTCAACTAAAACAAATATATTCAGTGAAGTATCAGGGAATTAAATAAAACCACATAAACAATCAGCATTTCTGAATATTACCAATAAAATACAGCAGTTAGAGTTGGAATGAGAAATTCCATTCAAAATTACTACAAAATGTATAAAAATATTTAGGAGTGTTTATACTGAAACACACTTAGTGACTATATTAATATTATTATGAAATTCATTTGAAAATAAATTCAGGGGTGGCTAGGTGGCTCAGGGCAACTAGGTGGTGCAGTGGATGGAGCACTGGCCCTGGAGTCAGGAGTACCGGAGTTCAAATCTGGCCTCAAACACTTAATAATTACCTAGCTGTGTGGTCTTGGGCAAGCCACTTAACCCTATTTGCCTTGCAAAAGCTTAAAAAAAAGAAAAAAGAAAGAAAATAAATTCAGACAAAAATTGTTAAAGAAATATTAATCACTCATTGGTAGATTGAGCCAAAATAATTAAAATTACAACACTAACTCAATTAAATTATGTAGTCACTGCCATACCAATCAAATTTTCAAGTGATCATTTTATTGAGCTAGGAAAAATAATGAAATTCATGTGGTCTTTTGGTTAATAATCTCAAGGAAAATTATGGAAAAAAACTGGCAAAGAAAGGAATCTCAATACAAAATCTTAAGCTATACCACAAAGTATAATCATTAAAATGATTTGGCATTGGTTTAAAAAAAAAGTAGAAGGGACCATTAATGGAACAGATTACATATATAAATATAGAGGCAAATAAATGCAACAGCAACATGCTCTGAAAAGTCAAGGACCCCAGTTACAAGAAGAAGACCTTACTTGCTGATAAAAACTATTGGAAAAATTGGACAGTAGTTTTACAAGCATTAGACATAGATTCATATATCACACAAATTAAACTCCAGATGCCTATATGATTTCAGCCTAAAATATATCAGCATAAGTAAATTAGAATAAGGAATTACTTTGCAGATTTATGAATTTACAAAGGATAGAGGATGTTTTAAGATAGAATGGACAATTTTGATGATGTAAATACAAGTTTTTGCAACAATAAAGCTAATCCAAAGGGCAATGGATAATTTGGGGGAAATCTTCCCAGCAAGTTTCTTCGAGAAATTTCATACCCAAGATCTATAAGGAATTGATTCAAATGCATTAGATCAAGAGCTATTCCCCAGAAGATAAAGAATATGAAAAGGCAGTTTTCAGAAGAAGATACCCAAGTTTTCAATAACCAAATAAAAAATTTTCAAAATCACTAATACTTAGAGAAATACAAATTGAATCAACTCTCAGGTTTTATTATCCTGGCAAAGATGACAAAGAAGAAGATGACCAGTATTGGAAGGGTCACACAAGAAAACATATGCACACACACACACACACACACACACACATACACACACACACACACACACACACACACACACACACTATTGCATTGTTTGGTAGAATTGTGAATTCATCTAGCTATTTTGAAAAGCAGTGTGGAACTCTACACAGCAAATAATTAAATTCTGTATACTTTCTGACTCAGTTACTCTACTACTAGGCTGGTATTCCAAAGAGATTTTGAAAAGAGGAAAAAGACATATATGTACAAAAATATTCACAGCAATCTTTTCGTAGTAGTAAAAATTAGAAACTAAGGGTGTACTTACCTTAGATTTAATGTTATATTATTGTACTCAAAGAAGTGATGCAATGGACAATTTCAGAGGACTCTAGGAAATTCTCCAAAATCCTTTATATATGTATATATATATATATATATATACATATATATATGTATATATATATATTGAAGATCAAAGTGTAGAAGTGTTCCAGGTGAACAGCAGTTGAATATGGATTAGTTGGTCCTGAGAGATAGGCGAGAGCTGCTCCAAAGGACTAGGTGATGACCTCCATTGCCCTCAGTTGACTGAAGGGGAGTAGGTTCATATCCCCGAATCTGGAGTGGTCAAAACAGGTAGGTGACATGAGGTGCCCAGTGAGATAAAGAAACCAATCCTAGAGAAGTCAGCAAAAGCCCCATGGAGAGTTCTCTTTTAGTTGTGAAGGGCATCACCATCCTGGAATTGAGAGAGAGAGAGAGAGAGAGAGGCTTTGCATCTTGGAAAATATTGAGGTGCTGGTGGCATTCATTGAGATTGAATTCTATGGAGTATACTAAAAGCAGAGCAGTGTAATGAATAGCAAACTGGCATTGCCCTTGTCTTAAAGCCATTGTCGACTGTATCACCCTGATAAGTAGTGAGAGGAAAGATCACACTGACAATTATTCCATCAAGAGACAGGTTAGGATATAATTGACTTTTGCATTGCCTGTCATTGATGAAGCACTATGGTGCCTCGTTGATACAGGAAGAACATTTATGGCCAGGAGACTCCTGCAGCAACCAGACCATCTTCAATATTTCTGTTTCCTATAAATTTGGCCCTGAGATGGAATTATTCTGGTAAAGGTAAGTGAGAAAGGTGCATTGCAGAGCAATCTCACTATAATAAAATTAGCAGTACTTGTAACAGAGAGAAGTAAGAAGAATTAGAGCTGTCAATCAATAGTACTCATTGGACCCAGAGACAACTTGGACTTAGGTGACACTCTTGTATGAATGATGACTAGAGCCAGGGAATTTAAAAGAGAAATCAGATATTGGAGAAGGAAGAATGGTGCAAGAATGCTGAAATAGTAATAGTGATTGTACTTAATCAAACTCAAACTCATACCCTTCATGCCATTTGTCTACAAAGAAAGCCAGATAACAGTGCCTCCCTGTGGAGAAGTCCAACAGAAGTTTATCAAATGCTCAAGTGGAAGACATTGATGAATACACAAAGTTGTTTTATCTAAAAGGGAGCTTAGTATAGTAAATAAAGCAGGATACTTCAAGTAAGGAAGACCTGGTTTCAAATCCCATCTCAAAAGATTATTAACTGAGTAATCCTAGGAAAATCTATTTCAACATATATCAATTTAGTTTTACGTACTGCAAGGTGTGGACTTTGTCCATGTAGGTTCTGTTTATTTTCACCTAGGCTTTCTCCTTGATATCATTCTCTCTTTCCAGGGACCAATCCATGAAGAGATCCTAAAACCTCTCTTAAACACCAAAATCTCTCCTCTCCAAAACTTTCATTAACTCTACCTTCACATAGGAATAGAGCATGAAATAATTTTTCCCCACCAATGAGAATTGTGGATGTGAATTATCTAATGCAAATGTCATATTTGATCACTGGATTACATATAAAATTGATGAGGTTAGAGCTGATAAATCTCTTCCACTCCAAATCTATGATGCGGGGAGATGGCCAATGTAGAGCCAGGGTAAGGTTAAATTTCTGAGAACTTGAAAGAAATTACCCTACAGTTTCACAATCCCTTTCTCTTTTCCCTTCTAAATCTTCGGGTGTGAAGGGAAAGAATCCTACCTACATACATCCATGGCATGATTTACGATAGAGTAGTATGGCAAGAGTTTTTCAATCCCAGAATCAGAATAATGAACTTTAAAAGAGATGAAAGGGCAAGGAATAACAGGGAGGACAAAATGGGACTTTCAGATTAAAAGGGATATCAGTTTCTCTATCTCAACAGTCAATAATAATTGCTTTAGGTCTCAGCAACTTCGAATCTTTTCACCTTTCTCCCTTCTTTGTCTCTCTATCACCTGCCTAGTTGCTTTGATTAGTTGCTCTGGTTTCCAATGACCTCATTCTCTTAGTGATTTGGCTATAGAACAGCACCAAACAGTGTCTATGCTTTACTCCCCCCATTCCCCAGTCATTATTGTCTCTCCAAATTTCTGAATCTTAAGACCAGATCAAGGTATAGAAAAGGCAAAAAGAGGGAGCTACAATTTAAATATGGTCCTTTCATCCTACTATCTGACTTCTGAAACTTATGCAAAGGAAAATTCACAGAGACTCCAGGTAAAGAGCAAGGTATAGCCAACCACCTTCCTTTCAGGATTATTAGAAACTGTTCTTTCTGTCTCTCCATAAATCATCCCCATGGGTGCAAGGGAAACAATATTTCAGACATGCAAAGCAAATGGAACTTCTCCTTGTTACAAACAGTATGAATGTAAGCATTTGGAAAGTCCAGGCAAATCCATATAATCTCTATCCAAGTCTAGTACTTGATGGTTCAAATAATAAAGGACTTCAGTAAATACTGAGTAATTCAAATGCAATGTAATGAAAAGGATCAGAGTTTGCAGTAAAAGGAATATAGCACAGTTTCCAGTTCTTACTACATATGTGATGGATGTCTGGCAAATCACAGGTACTCTAGTCCTCAGTGTCTTCATCTGTGAAATTTTAAAAAAAGGCTATGATTTAAGTTCCCTTTCAACTCAAGATGCTAAGAATATTGATGAAAGCACCACTCTATTCTTAAAGTATTCAGGAATCTATTGTGGAAAATATTTTCTCATTGTCTCAAAAATTCTCTTTATGACGTAAGGGGGGCTCCATTGTCATTGTCAGAAATATTGCCAGTGGGAAGACCCAAGTTCTGTGTCTATAAATAGTATTTTGTGAAATGACAGACCATTTTCTGATTAGCTGAGTAGTTGAGCTGAAAAACTTTTCTCTTCTCTGGGACAAAAGAACTAGAAGCATTTAGAATTAAGAAAGACACTTTTGAATAAAGAACCTGGATCCCAAGCTCAAGAATTGAATTGAATTCTCAATGGAAAAACTTCAGGGAGCAATATTAGTATTCCTATGGCATCAGATCATCTGTGAGTAGGGAACATTTGGAAATGGGAACAGGAGACATTCGTCATAGGATCAAGGGGAGAGACAGGACTCATTCTAGTTCTCATGTAATTTTCTGGCTGTTCTATGGAAAGAAAAGGAAAATTTGGAAATATTAACTAAATAAATAATCTTTTGTTCCTGACATTATCTTTTGACACAGGGGTGAGCTGCCTACAGAAAGTGGAACAGAGTCCTCAGTCCTTGAGTGTCCAGGAAAGAGACATCATCACTATCAATTGTACTTACACTGAAAATACTTCCAGTGGCTTACATTGGTTCCTACAGGATTCCAGGGGAGATCTTGTCTCCTTGTTTGTACTATCTTTAGGAATGAAGACAAAAGGAAGACTAAGAGTATCCCTGAACACTAAAGAAAAGCATAGCTTCTTCCACATCATCAACTCCAAGGCTGAAGACTCAGGAACCTACCTTTGTGCAGCCACCACACAGTGTTTCCTTAGGACATAAAAGCTGTTCACAAACCTTACACCTGAGGCTTAAGACACAATTTCTTCAGAGGGAACTGATGATGACTCCCTCAAGAGTATATATGTAGGGTCATGTGCCTGATTTTACATTAATCAACATTTTGATTCCAACTCCAACTTGGGAATCTAACATGTTTGCTTTTGGTTTCCAGTCTTTTAGTACACCTCAAGCCCTACTCCAAGTTGTAACAGAAAGACAGGCTGAGACTCCTTACTGAAGAGTGCCCTGCTGATCTTCATGTCAATTATGAAAACATACCAAGCTTGCATTCATGTTACCATATAGGTCAACACAATTTAGTAGACTTCTTCTCCTCTGAATTTATTACTATCACTCCTTCTGTCCAAAGCCCCCTTAACCTTTAGAAGAAGATATAGATTCCAAATTCCTACCTTAAATCCTAAGTGTCTTATGTTCATAAATTTAGAGAGATATAATATTTCATAAATTATCTAGTGGTCAATAATTGTTTGAAGTATGACATAATAAGTTGTGGCTCATGCATATGTAAGATTATTACTGTATTAAGAAATGATAAATGTGGTGATTCAGAAACATGAAAAGCTATGAAATAATATAAAGTGAAGTAATCAAGAACTGGAAAGCTTTGCATACAATGACTACAGCAGTAAATGGAAAGAATGACAAAGCAATCAGTAATGAATACTATGTAATTAAAATGACCACGTAAGGTTCCAGAAAATTGTTATGAGAAAGAAGAGCCCCCCCCCTTCTTTGTAGAGGTGGAGAATTTATGGTTCTGGACCACTGTATGTAGTATTACAGCTTTTTTTTTACTACCTAGAGTATTTTGTGTTAAATTTTTTTGTTCTATATTATAATTTTCATTGGGTAATGGCATTCTTCATAAGGAAAAAGGGATATTTTTGAGGGACATGCTAATGAAATAAAATCAATTGGGCAGCTAGGTGGTGCAGTGTCCAGAATTTGCAGTCAGGAGGACCTGACTTCAAATCTGATCTCAGATAGTTACTAGTTTTGTGACCCTAGGCAAGTCACTTAACTCCAATTGAGTCACCTCCCAAAAAAGAGAGAAACAAATGCAATTACTAAAAATACATTTATTTTTGAACCAGATATCTAATTTGTAGTATTGTGCTGTTTGTGTTTAGGAGAATTCCAAATCAATGTCACCTAGGTATAAAGGATCATTTTATTTTAAAGAGAAAGGAATTTTTTTCTATTAAAATTATATTTTCCAGAACATGGAAAATACTTAATTAGACAGAAGCTATAAATCATAAAAATAAAAGTAGATTATTTAATTACATCAAATTGAAAAAAATAAATTTATAGACCTTATCCTCTCTCTCCCTATTGGTTCTCTCTCTCTCTCTCCTATCTGTAATGATAGTAGCTTTTTCATACAGAATGTTAGCTTTCTAAATATTATCTCATTTAACATTCACACTAACCTCTGGGATATAGGTGCCAATATGATTTCCATTTTATAGATGAGGAAACTGGGACAGTGAGAGGTTAGATGACTTGCTCTAGGCCTCATAAATTCCAAGTATCTCAGGTAGGATGTGAGTTAAGGTTTTGTGTTCTATCCACTGCACTACCTAATTGCCCAAGTTTTGCTCAACAACAACAAAAAAAAATTCTGCCCAAGTCTCTCCTTCCTCCCCCACCAAAAAATTTCCAAGGATCTCTTAGAGCCCAATCAAATGATTTTTTTTTAATTTTCATTTTTCTTGAAATTTCAGTTCAAGTGCTATCTACTATGTGAGATCTTTCCTGTTCCACCCACATAATGTTGATGCTATAAACATGTGTGTATATATGTGCATATGCATACACACATTCAGTATTTGATATTATTGACCATTATTTTCCTGAATACTCTCTCCTCCTTAGATTTTTCCTGATACTATTTTGACTTGGTTCCTCTCCTATCTGTCTGACCATTCTTTCTGAGCCTCTTTCACTGGGTCATCATACATTCAGGCACTTAAAGTTCTATGGAGTCCATTTCTATTCCCTCTTCACAAATTCTTTTAATGATCTTATCATCTCCTTTGATTTATATAGTATCTCTATGGAGATGATGTCTAAGTCTATGTATCCAACCCTACTGAGGATAAGTTATGCAGTTCTAATTACTGAGTGAGCATTTGAAACTGAAGGTGCTGTCAGCATCTCACACCCAACATATTCAAACCAGCAATTAGTACCTCTTCCTCAAAAACTACCATTCTTATGAATTTCCCTTTTTGTATTAAACCACCATCCTTCCAAAGGAAAAGCAGGCTTGTAAATTTGAAGTCACCTTCACCTCCATATTCTCCCTCAATCTACTTATCTACATATGTTGTCATTTTACCTCCATAGGAATATTTTTATTCATATTTTCTTTCCATTTCCTCAGCACCTCTCACCTAGAGTATTACAATGGCCTCCTAATTGGTTTCTCTGTTTCTAGGCTCTCCTCTCTCTAATTCATCCTTCAAAAAGCTGACAAAGTGACTTCATCAAAGCACAGATTCTTACTATCATTCCCCTATTCAATAAACCAGAATGGTTTCTAATTGACTCTAAAATTCATTTAAAATTCCTTTGTCTTGTATTTTAAAACCTTTCATACCCTGGCTTCAAACCTATCTCTCTAACTTTATTCTACAATGCTCTATTTCATTCAGTCAGTTCAATCTGAAATTTTTACTGCTCTCATACATTTTCCCCATCTGTTCACCTTAACTAAGATTGAAAACCTAGAAACCAATTGGAATCTACTGCTTCCTATCTTCTATCTCTTAGACTTCTTAGTTTTCTTGAAATTTCAGCTGAATAAGACCTTTCCTGATGCACCTAGATAATGCACAAGCATTTATACACAAACGTACACACACACACACACACACACACACACACACACACACACGCATACACATACACAAAACTATATACCAATTTTCCTCAAAGGAAAGATGGGATTATATTTTTCTTGTCTTTGTATATCCAGTCCTTAATATTGTCTGTTACATTGTTACTTAATAAATATTTGATTAATTGATCATTAATTTAATGCATATAGCATAAAAACTGATGTCAATAGGGGAGAAAAATCTTTGCATCAAATATATATATATATATATATATATATATATATATTCAAGTTCTCATATCTAAGATATAAAGGGAGTTAAGATTAACATAAGACCAAGAAATATTCCCCAATATCAAAGTGATCATGGGATAGAAATAAACCCAATCCTCTATAAAATTTCAAATTTCTAATAAATATAAATGTATGGTGATAGTAATAATATAAATATATTATGAAGAGTATTATAAAATTATAAAATATTCTCAAAATATGATTACAAATCACAAGTATTAAGAGAAATGCAAAATGAGAAAAATAATGTACGTAATGTCTACAAGTGAAAAGAACAATAAAGTGAAATTGAGTCAAAGGAAATTATGATACCTGAGCTTCTCCTCAAAGAAGGGATGAGAAAATGCATCCCCCTTCCTTCCATTAAGGGTGGCCCAAGTGTAGATTATTGAATATACTGTCCGACTTCATCAAAATGTTGGTAAAACTGTTTAATTTTCTTTATATTATTGCTACAAGAGAAGTCTCATTGAAAAGGGGAGAAGGGAGTGAGCAGGTATTTATTTTAAGGCTCCTATTATGTGTCAGGCAATTCATTGAATATTATCTCATCAGATTCTTACAACAATACTGTGAAGTAAACACTATTATTATACCCATTTTATGATTCAGGAAAATGAAGCAGAGATCAAGTGATTTGCAGAGGGTGGAACACATATTAAAGGTGCCTAGGTGTCACATTGGTTGGAACTTCGGTCTGGACTCAGGAAGACTAGCATTTAAATCTGACCTCAGACATTTAATAATGATAGGACCTTGGGCACTTAACCTCTACCTCAGTTTCACCAGCTATGAAATGAAGACTGTAAAAATAACATTCCCAAGGTTGTTGTGAGTATTTGCAAAACACTTGGAATGAAGTCTGGCACATAATGGGTACTACATAAATGACAGTTATCATCATTACCATCATTATCATTATCATCATCATCATCATCATGTATCTGAGTCTAAATTATAACTCAAATCTTCCTGACCCAACACCCAGAATTCTATATACTGTACTGCTCCGGGACCTGTCCTGAGCCGACGCCTGGATACATACCTCTTTCCAGTCTTCAGACGCCACGGACCCTCCTTGGGGATGGAGGGCAATAAACCGGACAGAACACCCGGTTGCAGTTTAACAAGCAGGTCTTTATTGGTTACATGCGCAGCAAATATGGCTCCCATCTTCCCCAGTCCCATCCCTTTTATAGTCCAGACCTCCTCCCTTGTTCCTCCCTCATGGGTGGAGCTGTTCCTGTTAACAGAGCGTTTCCAGTGCCCAAGTGGGTGGGTTCACACCCCTAGGTGTCTCCTAGCCCATACATGGCCAAGGTCCAGAGCTGGGTCCCTGACACTGTACCACCTAAGTGCTTCTCTTGCTGGACATCAATCAGTAAATATACATAATGATATGAATATAATGTAAAATCAAAAAGCATCAATGAATTTACTTTTTCCTCTTGATGAGTAGGGGGAGTAGAGGAAGCACTAGAAAATCTGAGATAAATTTCCAGCCTGGCCCAAACAGAAACCATATATCTACTCCTAGGACAGCAACATTACACATGTCCAGGGAGTCTATGCCAGAACTTGTCAAGCACACTGAACGTGGCTGAGTCCTGAGCTTCAGAACAGAACAAGAGACATTTCACACAGGGGGAAAAGCTTCCAGCATTCTGTTCTCCATTCTGCTGACAAGAATCACAACCTCCATCTGTTTGGAAAGAGACAGTCTTAGAACTGGGAACTGAGTTACTTCTTGGGGTGCCAGAGACTAAGGAGAGGAACAGCAGCTTGTGTATATTAAAAAGGGTGGAACTATTAAGAGGATAGGAAACCAATTCCTTCTGCTCACTTGCTGGATGCTAAACCTAAATCTGTACTATTCCTGACAATATTGCCCAAGAATCACATCAGGGGATAAGCTCTGTTCTTTTTCTCTAACACAGTATGGAGTTTGACCCAAATAAATAATCACTCAGGGCCAACCAGCAGGATCTGTCCAGGTTGGGAAACTATGACCCTGGACTGTGTGTATGCCACTAATACCATATTATTTTTTTGTTCTGGTTCAAACACTTTCCCAATAGGGAGATGGTTTACTTTATTAAACTGTCAGCTTAATATGAAAGTAGAAATGCAGAGGAATAAGTTTTGAATTTCCAGAAAAAGAGAAGTCAAAATAATCATTGTCTCTTCTAAGTCAAAGGACACAGGGATCTCTCTCTGAGGTATCTTGGATACCTACAGCAAATAAACTTATAGAAATATTAATTCAAAAAACTCAAAACACATGAGACACTGTTTCCCCTCCTACTTAAGAAGCTAAATGATTATCCACAATTATGCCCAGAAATAAAGCAAGGAAGTAAATAAGAAAGATATGACTGCAATGGGGGTGTCTGAAAAGGGTTCTGTTGCCAAAATTCTAAAAATACTCTCCCAAAATTGTCTCTAACCTGAAGATGATTGTGTGACAGATAAAGATGACATTTAATATAATCTTCAAAACAAACTACCTATGGTCTATAGGAGTTGGATTTAAATGTTTAGATTTGCTGCAGGTACAAGGAAACAAAGCAGACTCTTCAATTTGTATTACAGTGACTTGAGATTTATGCAGAGACACTGTTATCATTTCTCTTCAGTCTTTTATTACCCACATTCATGAAATTCAATAGGGAGAAATATATAACCTTACATTTGAAGTGGTCAGATGCAGTTTGTCTGAAAAAGATGCAGGGTTTGGACTAAAACCCAATATGAGTCAGCTGCATAATTTAGCAAAAAAAAAATGCAATTTTGAACTTCTTTAAGAAAGGAATAGTTTCTAGGAAAAGAAAGGATAATTCTCTGGCCAGACTGTCACTGGAATATTGTTTTAAGTGAGTTTAACTCTCATCAGTTTAAGGACAGTTTAAATAATGATCTGTATAGTAGTCAGGATGGTCAGGGTCTTTGAGATCTGGCAGATGAGAAAATGGTGAAAGAACTGTGATTATTTAATCTGGAGAAGGGATGACAGGGGTAAAGAGCACACATATCTTTAGATCTTTAAAAGGTTGTGAGAAAGAAAAATTACACTTGATCTATTCAGTACCAGAGGGCAGTTGTAAACTGTCAAGAAAATATTGCACAAAAGTAGACTGGGTTGCATTGGAAGATGGTGGGTTCTCCTTAGAGACCTTCCCATGGAGGTTCTCAAGCAAAGATGCAGTTTAGACTGAATGACCATTAAAAATGTGATTTTGTGATGTTGTGATATCATCTCATATGGTCAAAAGGGCAGAATGAGTTTCATAACCAGGTAAGAAATTATCCTCCCACCCACATTGTATGATATTTCCTATTGTATTATTTTATTTTTTTTGCTTTTCTTTCAGATTTCTATCATTCATATCTGTACTTGTATGTATATATGCATATTCTTATATGTTAATTTTTCAACCATCCCTTCCCATTCTTCACTAGGAATTTTTTACTAGTGATAGGAGGATTAAGGTTCCTTCATTTAATGATGGGAAGAAGAGAGAGGCAATAATTTAGTCAAAATTACACATAGTCCACCATCTTATACAGTTTATCACAGTAAGCTCATAATGAATACAAAACTTGATTGTTAATGGTCATGTCAGAAAACATTTAGAAAGTAACCAATCTGGTCCTATTCATAATCATAGCTTGAAAAAGAATTCTAAAAGCCAAACAAGAATGAATACAAAATGGATAATTTACACTCAATAAAACTTAACAGCTTTTGAACAAATAACATTGAGGAATCCAAAATAAAAGGAAAATCAGTCAGCTAGAAAAAAATCTTTTCATCAATAAGTGTCTGAAATTGATGATTCATAGATAAATAATACAACTATAAGAACAGATACCATTCCTCTTAATTGCCAAATATGTTTGCCTATTTTCAGTTCTCATTCTTCATCTATCTGCTGATTCAGCTCTAATGGCAATATTCTCCTGAATATTCACACTTTTCTGAATTTTCAAAACAGTTTTCTCCTGGTTCTTCTATCTCCCCCCCATAAATATTGATTAAGTACCTACGATGTGCTAAGCTCTGGGGATACAAAGAGAGGCAAAAGACCATCCTTGTGCTCAGGGAGTTCTCTATCCAATAGGGGAGAAAATAAGCAAAAAACAATAAATATTTGCAAACAAGCTATATACAGGGTAAATAGGACATAATTAACAGAAGGAAGTCCCTAGAATTAATAAGTGTTGGGAAAGACAGAATAAGCATTTTTGCTAGAATGTAAAAGGAGTCAGGGATGGCAGTAGGTAGAGGTAAAAAAAGAAGAACATTCTAGACATGGAGGACAGTGCTGGTCATAGAAAATGGCCAGAACAGAGAAAGGTAGTATAGTGCTCTGAGAATAGCAAGGAGGCCAGTGTCACTGGACTGAAGAGTATGTGCTGGGGAGTAATGCATAATAAGAATGGAAAAAAAACAGGAGGGGGCAAGGTTAGAAAGGGCTTTGACTAGCAAATGAGCATTTTTGTATTTTATTCTATAGGATCAGAAACCATTGGAATTTATTGAATATGGGATGTCATAGGAGTCAAAAAGGTGATATGAAGCTAACATAATGCTCCTGGAGCTTTTCCCTACAAAAGATAAATATAACCTCTGCTCTGATATTCAAACTACAGGTCCTACCAAGAAAAAGAGAAGATTAAAAGAAGTTTTCAACTGTAGACATCATAGAGAATCTTCATCAAAGTTCTGTCTCTTTGGGGAAAAAGGGGAAATAAAGATCAGGAGGCAAGACAGTGGGAAAGCCAGCTGGAGGCTTTTAGCCACAGTACAATCTGGGTCCCAACAACAGCAGAGATTCCAGCAGCTAGATAGCAAGCCAGCAGGTTGGATCCCAAACACAATCAAAGTATGAACCCTGGGAACACCCGGGCAAAAGACTGAATTGGGTCGGGAACAAACCACTGCTGAATCAGAACCTAGACATAAAAGAGAAAACAGACCTTTGCAAAGACATGGCCTGAACTGCATAGGCAACATCATGGCCAATGACAAGACAGGGATCAGATCCCAGTACCAGGGGGGGAAAAAGCTTGGATCTACACTCCTAATACATCAGGAGCAAAGCTAAAACAACAAAGATAAGCAAAAAAACTAAAAGAGTGCTCACTATAGAAAACTACTTTACAGTCATAGTTGATAACAATGCAATATCTGAAGAAGAAACTAGTGAAAAATCAAACAGAGGAGAAGTATTAAAACAGGTCTATAAATTGGACTCGAATAGAAAAGTTCATTGAAAACCCTAAACAAATAATGTAAAAACCAAAGAAGAGAGGAAAAAATGGAAAAAAGAAAGGAAAGTCATGCAGGAAAATTATGAAAAGTTGACCAAAGTAATCAACTCTGTTAAAAGTAAAAATAACCAACTAGAAAAGGAAACACAAAAGCTAAAGAAGAAAATAAAACCCTAAAAATTAGAATTGAACAAATAGAAACCAATAAATCTACCAAACTATAAGATTTCATCAGACAAAATATAAAAGGATAAAAAAACTGAATAAAATGCAAAGTACCTTTTAGGGGAAATATATGACCTAGAAAATAGATCCAGAAGAGACAATCTGCAAATCATGGGACTACTAAAAAGCCTAGATTTAAAAAAAGGACCTGGAAAACATCATGCAGGAAATGATAAGGGAAACCTGTTCAAATCTGCTAGAACAAGAAAAAATACAGCAACTGAAAAATCACTCTAGAAAGAGATCCCAGTATAAATACTCCAAATGCAGTTACAGCCAAATTCCAGAACTCTAAAATAAAGGTGAGAATATTGCAAGCAGCAAAAAGAAAATAATTCAAAACAAAGGAAACACAATCAGACTGACACAAGACCTATCAGCCTCAACACTGAAGGATTGGAAGACCTGGAATAACATATATATGAGAGCAAAGGACCTGGGATTACAACCCAGAATGTAGTACCCTGTAAAATTCAGCTTATACTGTCAGGAAAAAGATGGATGTTAAATGAGATAGAGAAGCTCCAGAATTTCCTGATATATAGAACATAACTGAACAGAGAATTCAATAGTCAACTATAGGACTCAAGAGTTACATAAAAAGGTAAACAAAAAGGAGAAGGAAAAAACAAAACAAAACAAAACAAATGTTGCTTAAGACCATCAACTTGTATACCTCACTAAAAGGGAAGATGTAACACCTCTAATTCTTTAGAATTGTACTTCTCTTAGGATAATTGAAGGATCAAATATAATTGAAGAGAATGGACTTGAAGCATATAGGTATAGTTGGATCTTATCTTTCAATTAAAGAAGGACAATATTTTTGGATAAAAAGCCATAAAGAAAAGTAGAGGTGTTAACTTTAAACTTAAATGTCTCATTATCCTTTGACCTACTTTAATTCTACTGTGCTTAGTGTCTTGTCTAATGAGGGCATCATAAATTGCAAGGTCCTGAATTGGTATCACTTCTATCTTAAAACAAAAAATAATTACCAAGAATAAGAGAAGGGACACTATTATATAAGGGAAAAAATGGGAATAAGAAGATTGATGGAAAAGAAAAAAGATAGTTGAATTTTGAGAGACTTAAAAGGAATGACCATGTTTATATAGATGAAACAATCTCTCTCCTAGACAAAAGTTTCCAATTCTAAATAAAAGGAAGTAAGAAATCTGCACTTCATTTAAAATCAGAGTATGTACAGTGAATCAGGAAGCTCATAATAATGTATAAAGGGAGTTTCTTTCCACAAACAATTTTCTGTTGCCCAGAAAAAAAGATTTATAGAGTACTGTATCGATTGAAGAAAAAAAATTATGCTGTCCCTGGCCTTGGGAAACACATTCTCTTTTACTAGGTACTAAAATGCACAGAATCTATTAGAGTAGGTATACTCATCACCCACCTCATGTTCCCACAGGCCTCCTTTCATATGTGAAATCAAGTTTTTAGAATATAAGATTGAAATCTTCTATATGGCAAAGTTGCCTAGATCTATTCTCCAAAAGAAATTAAACTAAACACTTATGCACAGAAGAATTTGCCTTCAAACACTGCCTCTATTTTTGCTCCAGTCTTTGATTATAAAAGACAAGAATATTCACTTCACACTTCAGTTCAACAAAAATCTAAAAGGTAAGAAAGCCCACTCATCTTAGAATAATAAGATAAAGTTGTAGGGTAAGAAACTGAGAATACAGAAGTTTACTCATTGGAACAATGGGATTCCCAATAGAAGGTAGATAACTTTGGATTTTTTCCTCCTTGTCAACTCTGAGTTATCATTTCTGCTCCAAGTTCCAAGAATCTTCTCCAGCTGCAATAATTTCAGGCTTCCTTGTTCTCATGGTACTCAGTTTTCATAGTTGCACTTGTCCTGATTTCCACACCTCTTTAAATGAGGCCATCATTGAATCAAAACCTCTCTCTCTCTCTCTCTCTCTCTCTCTCTCTCTCTCTCTCTCTCTCTCTCTCTCTCTCTCTCTTTCTCTTTCTCTCTCTCTCCCAAGTCTTAATCCAAAGAAAAAGATGGGGGGAAACAAAAGGCAAATACTTCAATTTTAAGTACTTTTCTCATCTTGCATGATTTCTACAAATAGGTAGATTGAGAGTGGGATTAGAGTCAAGAAAAACCTAAATTCAAACACTACCTCAGTTGTGTATTAGCAGAGTCATCCCAAACAAGTCCCGTAACCTCTATTTTTCAAGTTTTCCCACCTTGAAATGGGGATAATAATTACACCTTGCCCTCAGGGGTGTTGTGAAGTTGAAATGAGATAATTTATGTAAAGTATTTTTTCAAACCTTAAAGTTCTAAATAAATGCTAGTTAAGGTGATGATGATGAAGATAATGGTGATGATGATGATGCCCTATTACAAATGAGGTTTACTTAGACTCCAAATGAGGTGACAGGGATAGCCTCCTTCCTGTGTTAAAATTAGCATTAAACACTCTCCATCTATCAATGAATATTCCCCAGGGAACAAAGAGGAATTAATAATTCAAAGACATAAAAGGACAAGGATATTCCCTCCTGGTCACAGCAAAAATTCAAGTATTTAGAGGAAAAAGAAAAATCTGTGTGACTTCCACATATAAGGGACACCATAAATATTCAGTGATACAAGTGTAATATGGTAGAAAGAGCACAGAATTTGCTGTCAAAGGGTTCCGAGTTCAGTTTCCAGTTCTACTGTTTTCCATATATGTGATGTTCATCATGTCACTAAATTCCATTTCCTCATTTTTAAAATGAATAGTTTGAATAAGGATTCTCAAAATTCCTTCTAAGTCTAAATGCTAAGAATAATGGTGACAAAATTTATCCTTTTCCAAGAATTCAGGAGAATCCTTATGGGAAACAGTTCCTTTTTGTCCCCCCATATAGCCTGGGGTAGGGGAAAGGAGGAAAGGGAGCAAGGTAAAAAGGAGGGAGGCAGAGAAGTTCTGTCATTGACAGAAATGACATCAGTTAAGAATGTATTCATCTGTGAATGGGACTGAAAACAATATACAAGATAACAGACAGGGCTCTGATTGGCTGAACAATCAGTCTGAGAATTTCCTCTGTTCTATGGGGATGAATAATAAGAAACATTTGGCTTTGGGAGATCTTTAACAATATAGAAAGCCCAGATTCCAGACTCCAGGATTCAATGTTCCCAGATCCGGAAGGAAGAAAGATGGAAAAGCTCATGGAAAGCTTATTACTGATATTCTGTCTTCGCCTAGGCTGTGAGTTGAGATATTTTGGAAAGTGGGAAGAGGGGACTTTCCCAGAAGTCCAATGGGGAAAGACAGGATTCATTCTGACTTAAATAGGAATTACTGTTTGTGAAAGAAAAGAAGAGGAAAAATTGAGACATACTAACTTGACAACCAGTCAGCATCCTGAGACTAATATTGCCTTTCTGCACAGGGGTGAGCTGCTTCCAGAAGGTGGAACAAAGTCCTCAGTCTTTGAAAATACAGGAGGGAGAAAGCACCACTATCAACTGCAGTTTCACTGAAAATATCCCATACCTACAGTGGTTCAGGCAGGATGCTGGAAAAGGTCTCAACTTACTATTTTATCTGACTTCAGAGATGAAGAAGAAATGCAGATTCAGATCAACGTTCAATGTGAAAGAACGTCACAGTTCACTGCACATCACAGTCTCCCAGCCGGGAGACTCAGCCACCTACCATTGTGGTGTGGGGGCACAGTGATTTCCAAGCACCTGCATCCTGTTCACTAACCCTGCATCTGAGGTTTCAGTCATACTCCCAGTCCACAGTCATACTAAAAACCTTTGTGTAGCGTTTTCTTTCCTGATTTACATTAATCAGCATGTTTGTTCCAGCTCCAGCTTGGGACTCAGCACTAGATATTTGCTTCTTGTTCACTTCTTAAATATACCCAGGTCCAATTCCATCTGGTAAAACAGAACCAGGGCAACCTGAAAGAAATTATACTTTAACTTTTCAGTCTAGGTTCATGGAAGTCCCATCACTGGCGAGACTGTATGCCATGATAGCCTTTATATCAATATTAAAGAAACAATTCAGCCCTGGAACAACTCCTTGCATCCCTTCTTTCACAAGTGCCCACAGGGTTTGACTCTTTCATTCCTCTTTGTATTTACTGCCAACCTTCTTAATGTAGGACTTTTATAATCTGAAGATGATAGTACAGGGTTTTTTTGTTGTTGTTTTATTTTGGTGTTTTTAAGTATTATTTCGGTTTATTTATTTTATATTATTACAGTAATTTTGCTATAATTAATTTTGAATTTTAACATTTTTCCCCTATTCTCTCTTCCCTACCCCCACCCCACCACAGAAGGCAGTCTGTTAGTCTTTACATCATTTCTGTGGTATACATTGATATATGTTGAATGTGATATGAGAGAAATCATATCGTTAAGGGAACAAAATAAAATATAAGAGATAGCAAAATTACATTATAAGATAACAGCATGTTTTTTAATAAAGGTAATAGTCTTTGGTCTCTGTTCAAACTACACAATCCTTTCTCAGGAAACAGATGTTATTAATCATCACAGATACCCCAAAATTGTGCCTAATTGTTACAATGATGAAATGCGCAAGCCTATTAAGGTTGATCATCACCCCCATGTTGCTGTTAGGATTCACAATGTTCTTCTGGTTCTTCTCATCTCACTCAGCATCAGTTCATGCAAATCCTTCCAGGCTTCTATGAGTTCCCATCCCTCTTGGTTTCTTTTTTTTAAATTTATTTTTATTAAAGATATTATTGGAGTTTTACAATTTTCCTCCCAATCTTGCCCCACCCCACGCCCATGGAAAGCACTCTATCCGTCTTTACTTTGCTTCCATGTTGTACCTTGATCCAAATTGGGTGTGATGAGAGAGAAATCATATCCTTAGAGAAGAGAACAGAAGTCTCAGAGGTAACAAGATCAGACAATAAGATATCTGGTTTTTTTCCCTAAATTAATGGAAATAGTCCTTGCACTTTGTTCAAATTCCACAGCTCTTTATCTGGATACAGATGGCACTCTCCTTTGCAGACAGCCCAATATTGTTCCCGATTGTTGCACTGATGGAATGAGCAAGTCCTTCCAGGTTGAACATCACTCCCATATTGCTGTTAGGGTGTACAGTGTTTTTCTGGTTCTGCTCATCTCACTCAGCATCAGTTCTTGCAAATCCCTCCAGGCTTCTCTGAATTCCCATCCCTCCTGGTTTCTAATAGAACAATAGTGTTCCATGACATAAGTATACCACAGTTTGCTAAGCCATTCCCCAATTGAAGGACATTTACTTGATTGCCAATTCTTTGCCACAACGAACAGGGTTGCTATAAATATTTTTATACAAGTAATGTTTTTACCCTTTTTCATCATCTCTTTAAGGTATAGACCCAGTAGTAGTATTCCTGTTTCAAAAGGTATGCACAACTTTGTTGCCCTTTGGGCATAGTTCCAAATAGCCCTCCAGAAGGGTTGGATGATTTCACAGCTCCACCAGCAGTGTAGTAGTGTCCCAGATTTCCCACAACCCTTCCAACAATGATCATTTTCCTTCCTGGTCATATTGGCCAATCTGAGAGGTGTGAGGAGGTAGCTCAGAGAAGCTTTGATTTGCATTTCTCTAATAATTAATGATTTAGAGCATTTTTTTCATATGGCTATCGATTGCTTTGATCTCCTCATCTGTAAATTGCCTTTGCATATCCTTTGACCATTTGTCAATTGGGGAATGGCTTTTTGTTTTAAAAATATGACTCAGTACTCTGTATATTTTAGAAATGAGTCCTTTGTCAGAATCATTAGTTGTAAAGATTGCTTCCCAAGTTACTACATTTCTTTTGATCTTGGTTATATTGGTTTTATCTCTGGAAAAGCTTTTTAATTTAATGTAATCAAAATCATCTAATTGGTTTTTGGTGATATTCTCCAACTCTTCCTTAGTCATAAACTGCTCCCTGTTCCATAGATCTGACAGGTAGACTAGTCCTTGATCTTCTAATTTGCTTATAGTATTGTTTTTTATGTCTATGTCCTGTAACCATTTGGATCTTATCTTGTTAAGGGTGTGAGGTGTTGTTCTAATCTAAGGTTCTTCCATACTAACTTCCAATTATCCCTGCAATTTTTATCAAAGAGGGAATTTTTATCCCAATGGCCAGACTCTTTGGGTTTATCAAACAGCAGATTACTATAATCATCTCCTGCTTTTGCACCTAGTCTATTCCACTGTTCCACCACTCTATTTCTTAGCCAATACCAAACAGTTTTGATGACTGATGCTTTATAATATAATTTTAGATCACGTAGGGCTAAGCCACCTTCTTTTGTACTTTTTCTCATTAAGCTCCTGGCAATTCTTGACTTTTTATTTCTCCATATGAATTTACTTACAATTTTTTCTAGCTCATTAAAGTAATTTTTTGGAATTTTGATTGGCAGGGCACTAAACAGATAGTTTAGTTTTGGTAGAATTGCCATTTTTATTATATTAGCTCTACCTATCCATGAGCAATTGATATTTGCCCAGTTTTTTAAATCTGACTTAATTTGTGTGAGAAGTGTTTTATAATTGTTTTCCAAAAGATTCTGAGTCTGTCTGAGTAAGTAGACTCCCAAATATTTTATATTGTCTGAGGTTACTTTGAATGGGATTTCTCTTTCTAGCTCTTCCTGCTGTTTCTTGCTAGACATATATAGAAAAGTTGAGGACTTATGAGGGTTTATTTTATAACCTGCAACTTTGCTAAAATTGCTAATTGTTTCCAGTAGTTTTTTGGATGATTTCTTGGGATTCTCTAGGTAGACCACCATATTATCTGCAAAGAGTGAGAGTTTTTTCTCTTCCTTCCCAATTCTAATTCCTTCAATTTATTTTTCTTCTCTAATTGCTGATGCTAACATTTCTAATACAATATTGAATAGTAGTGGTGATAATGGGCACCCATGTTTCACCCCTGATCTTATTGGGAATGCCTCTAGCCTCTCCCCATTGAATATAATGCTTGTTGATGGTTTCAAATAGATGCTGCTAAATATTTTAAGGAACAGTCCATTTATTCCTACACTCTCTAGTGTTTTTAATAGGAATGGATGCTGTATTTTGTCAAAAGCTATTTCAGCATCTATTGATATGATCATATGGTTTCTGATAGGTTAGTTGTTGATATAATTGAGTATATTAACAGTTTTCCTAATATTGAACCAACCTTGCATACTTGGAGTAAATCCTACTTGATCATAATGTATTATCCTAGTGATGAGTTGTTGTAATCATTTTGCTAAGATTTTATTTAGGATTTTTGCATCTATATTCATCAGGGAAATAGGTCTATAATTTCCTTTCTCTGTTTTAACTCTTCCTGGTTTAGGTAACAGTATCATATTGGTTTTATAGAAAGAGTTAGTCAGAGTTCCATCTTTCCCTATTTTTCCAAAGAGTTTATATAGGATTGGAACCAATTGTTCCTTAAATGTTTAGTAGAATTCAGTTGTGAATCCATCAGGCCCTGGAGATTTTTTTTTTATGGAGTTCAATAATGGCTTGTTGAATTTCTTTTTCTGAGATAGGGTTGTTTAGGTATTTAATCTCATCTTCATTTAACCTGGGAAACTTGTTTTTGTAAATATTCATCCATTTCACTTAGATTATCAAATTTATTGGCATAGAATTGGGCAAAATAATTTCAAATTATTACTTTAATTTCCTCCTCATTGGTGGTGAGTTCACCTTTTTCATTTATGATACTAGCAATTTGCTTTTCTTCTTTCTTTTTTTAATCAAATTGAACAGAGGTTTATCAATTTTATTGTTTTTTTTCATAATACCAACTTTTGGTTTTATTTATTAATTCAATAGTTTTTTGCTTTCAATTTTATTAATTTCTCCTTTAATTTTTAGAATTTCTAATTTGGTATTTGATTGGGGATTTTTGATTTGTTCCTTCTCTAATTTTTTTAGTTGCATGTTTAGTTCATTGATTTCCTCTTTCTCCAATTTATTCATGTAAGCATTTAGAGCTATTAATATATCCCCTGATAGTCGCTTTGAATGAATTCCATAGGATTTGGTATGTTGTTTCATTATTATCATTATCTAGGATAAAATGGTTAATTCTTTCTATAATTTGTTTTTTGGTCCACCCATTTTTTAAAATGAGGTTATTCAGTTTCCAATTTGTTCTGGGTCTATATCTCCTTGGCCCAGTATTGCATATGACTTTTATTGCATTGTGATCTGAGAAAGATGTATTCACTATTTCTGCCTTTCTGCAGTTGATCATTAGGTTTTTATGTCCTAGTACATGGTCAATTTTTGTATAAGTTCTATGTACTGCAGAGAAAAAGGTATATTCCTTTCTATCCCCATTCACTTTCCTCCATAAGTCTACCATATCTAATTTTTTCTAACAATATATTTACCTCCTTAACTTCTTTCTTGCTTATTTTATGATTTGATTTATCTAGATCAGATAGTGGGAGTTTGAGGTCTCCCACTAGTAGAGTTTTGCTGTCTATGTCTTCCTGTAGTTCTTTCAGCTTCTCCTCTAAGAATTTGGGTGCTGTCCCACTGGGTGCATATCCCTCTTGGTTTCTAACAGAACAATAGTGTTCCATCACATGCGTAAACAACAATTTGTTCATCCATTCCCCAATTTTTGGACATTCAAATTCCAATTCTCAGGCACCACAAAAAGGACTGCTAAGAATATTTCTTTACAAGTGATGTTTTTACTCTTTTTCATGATCTCTTCAGGATATAGACCCAGTAGTGGTATTTCTGGATCTAACAGTATGCATACTTTTATTGCCCATTGGATATAATACCAAATTGCTCTCCAGAAAGATTGGATGAGTTCACTGCTCCACCAACAATATAATAGCTCCCCAGATTTCCCACATCCTTCCAACACTGATCATTTTCTGTTCTGGACATATTGGCAAGTCTGAGAGGTATGGGTACCTAGAGATGTGTAAATTTACATTTCTCTGATAAGTAGTGATTTAGAGAAATTTTTCATATCACTATGGATAACTTTGATTTTCTCATCTTTAAATTGCCTTTCCATATCCTTTGAACATTTGCCAATTGGGGAATGGCTTGGGTTTTTTTTTGAAAATTTGACTCAGTTCTCTGTATATTTTAGAAATGAGTTCTTTGTTAGAAATACTAGTTGTAGGGGTGGCTAGGTCACATAGTGGATAAAGCACCAGCCCTGGAGTCAGGAGTACCTGGGTTCAGATCCGGTCTCAGACACTTAATAATTACCTTGCTGTGTGGCCTTGGGCAAGCCGCTTAACCCCATTTGACTTGCAAAAACCTAAAAAAAAAGAAATACTAGTTGTAAAAATTATTTCCCAATTTGCTACATTTCTTTTGATCTTGGTTACAGTGGTTTTGTCTGTGCAAAAGCTTTTTAATTTAATGTAATCAAAACTGTCCAATTTGTTTTTAATGATGTTCTCCATCTCTTCCTTGGTCATAAACTGTTTCCCTTTCCATAGAACTGACAGGCAAACTATTCCTTAATATCATGCTTTGCTTAAAATATTGTTTTTTATGTCTAAATCCTATATCCATTTTGATCTTATCTTGGTATAAGGTATGAGGTGTTGATCTAATCCAAGTTTTGGCCATACTAAATTCCAATTTTCCCAACAGATTTTATCAAAGAAAGAGGTTTTATCCCAATAGTTGGAATCTTTGGCTTTGTCAAACAGCAGATTACTATAATCATTCCCTGCTGTTTTACCTAGTCTGTTCCACTGGTCCACCACTTAGCCAATATGAGACAGTTTTGATGACTAAGGCTTTATAATATAATTTTAGATCTGGTAGGGCTGAGACACCATCTTTTGTGCTTTTTTCATTAAATCCCTGGAAATTCTTGACTTTTTATTTCTCCATATAAACTTAATTACATTTTTTTCTATAACATTAAAGTAATTTTTTAGAATTTTGATTGGTTGGATACTAAATAAGAAGTTTAATTTAGGTACAGTTGTCAGTTTTTATATTAGCTTGCCCTATCCATGAGCAGTTGATATTTGCCCAGTTATTTAAATCTGATTTTATTTGTGTGAGAAGTGTTTTGAAATTTTTTTTCAAAAAGTTTCTGAGTTTGCCTTGGCAAGTAGATTCCCAAGTATTTTACATTTTCTGACATTACTTTGAATGAGATTTCTCTGTCTAGCTCTTCCTGTTATATATTGCTAGTTATATATACAAATGTTAAGGGTTTATGAGGGTATACTTTATATCCTGTGACATTTCTAAAGTTGCTTATTATTTCTAATAGAGTTTTGGATAACTTTTGGGATTCTCTAGACATACCATCATGTCATCAAGAGTTTTCTCTCTTCCTTCCCCAATTCTAATTCCTTAAATTTCTCTTTCTTCTCCTATTGCTGAAGTTAACATTTCTAATACGATATTCAATATTAGTGGTGATAATTGGCATCCTTGTTTCACCCCAATCTCATTGGGAATACTTCTAGCCTATCCCCATTGCATATAATGCTTGTTGATGGTTTCAGATAGATATTACTTATTATTCCAAGAAACAATTCATTTATTCCTACATTCTCTAGTGTTTTTAGCAGGAATGAGTGCTGTATTTTGTCAAAAGCTTTTTCAGCATTTATTGATATAATCATATGACTTCTGAGAGGTTTGCTGTTGATATAATTAATTATACAAGCAGTTTTCCTAATATTGAACAAACTCTGAACTCCTGGGATAAATCCTGCTTGGTCATAATGTATTATCCTAGGTATAACTTGTTGTAATCATTTTTGCTAAGATTTTATTTAAGATTTTTGCATCTATATTCAACAGGGAGATAGGTCTATAATTTTCTTTCTCTGTTTTAACTCTTCCTGGCTTAGGTATCAGCACCATATTGGTGTCATAGAAGGAGGTAGGCAAACTTATATTTTCATCTATTTTTCCACAAATTTTATATAGAATTGGAACCAATTGATCCTTAAATGTTTGCTAGAATTCACTTGTGAATCCATCCAGCCCTGGAGATTGTTTCTTAGGGAGTTCAATAATGGCTTGTTGAATTTCTTTTTCTGAGATAGGGTTATTTAGGTATGCAATTTCCTCTTCATTTAACCTGGGCAACTTATATTTTTGTAAACATTTGTCCTTTTCACTTAGATTATCAAATTTATTGGCATAGAGTTGGACAAAATAATTCCAAATTACTGCTTTAATTTCCTCCTCATTGGTGATGAGTTCCCCTTTTATATTTATGATACTAGCAGTTTGGTTTCCTTCTTTCTTTTTTTAAATCAAATTGACCAGAGGTTTATCAGTTTTATTGGCTTTTTCATAAAGTCAACTCTCAGTTTTATTTATTGGTTCAATAGTTTTCTTGCTTTCAATTTTATTAATTTCATTTAATTTTTAGAATTTCTAATTTGGTATTAAATTGGGGGTTTTGATTTGTTCTTTCTCTAATTTTTTAGTTGCATATTTAGTTCATTGATCTCCTCTTTCTCTTTTTTATTCATACAAGCATTTAAAGTTATAATATATCCCCTGACAGCTGCCTTGGATGTATCCCACAGGTTTGGTATGTTGTTTCATTATTCTCATAATCTAGGATGAAATCTTAATTCTTTCTGTAATTTTTTGTTATATTCACACATTCTTTAAAATGAGGTTATTTAGTTTCCAATTAGCTTTAGTTCTATTTCTCCATGGCCCATTATTGCATGTGATTTTTATTACATTATGATCTGAGAAAGATGTATTCACTATTTCTGCCTTTCTGCAATTGATCATTAACTTTTTATGCCCTAGTACATGGTTAATTTTTGTGTAAGTGCCATGTACTGAAGGAAAAAAAAATATTTTTCTTTCTATCCCCAGTCGATTTCCTCCAAAGTTGTATCATGTCTAGGTTTTCTAAAATTCTATTTACCTCCTTAACTTCCTTCTTTTTTTATGATTAGACTTAACTAAATCTGAGAACAGGAGGTTGACATCTCCCACCAGTAGAGTTTTGCTCTCTTTGTCTTCCTGTAACTCCTTCAACTTCTCCTCTAAGTATTTGGATGGTATACCAATGGTCCATGCATATTTAGTATTGAAATTACATTATTATCCATGGTACCTTTTAGGAGGATATAGTTCCTTCCTTATCTCTTTTAAGGAGCTCTATTTTGCATGTGCTTTGTCTGAGTTAAGAATTGCTACTCCTGCTTTTTTTCACTTTGGCTGAAGCAAAATATATTTTGCTCCAACCTTTTATCTTTACTCTATAGGTATCTCTATACTTCAAATGAGTTTCTTGTAAGGATCATATTGTGGGATTCTGTTTTTTAATCCACTCTGCTATTCACTTATGTTTTAAGGGAGAGATCATCTCATTCACATTCAAAGCTATAATTGCTAACTCTTTATTGTCCTCCATGCTATCTTCCCTCTATTTGTATTTTCCTTTTTTTCACTTTATCCATATTCCCCAGTATTTTGTTTCTGAATACCACCAACTTCAGTGTGTTTGTACCCCTATATCCAACCCCTCCCCTTTCTATCCCCTTTTTCTTTGTCCCTTCTTCCTTCCCTTCCTTCTTTTGCTTCCCATGTTCCTCCCCCTCCCCTTTTCCCCTTTAATTACTTGAAAGGTAAGATATATTTCTTAACTTAAGTGTCATTGTATATTAACTTTAAACCAATTCTGATGAGAGTAAGATTCAGGTAGTTCTCACCTCCTCACTTCTTCCCCTCTATTGCAATAAGTCCTTTGTACCTCTTAATGTAATGAAGTTTACTCTCATCTCCTTTCTTTCCCCATTTTTGAGGAGGTAATATTTTTAAATCATTCTGAGTCCTCAAAAAAGTCATGAGTGTCCTCCACTTCTGGGTACATATATTCTTTCTAATAGAGCCACAATTTTCAAGATTTATGAGAGTTTTTTCCCCAGGTAGGGATGTAACCAGTTTCATCCAAATGGATAGCAGTCTTTTTTTAACCGCCCTTTTTTTTTACCTTTTCACGTATCTCTTGAGTCTCCTGTTTGAAGCCCAATTTTCTATTAAGCTCTGGTCTTTTCATCATGAAAAGTTGAAAATCTCCTATTTCATTAAATGTCCAACTTTTCCCCCTGTAAGAGAAGGCTCAGCTTTGCCTGATAGTGGATTTTGGGCTACATTCCAAGCTCCCTTTCTCTTCAGAATATCACATTCCAGGCAGTTCAATCCCTTAATGTTGATGCAGCAATGTCCTGTGTAACCCTTACTGTGGCTCCCTGGTATCTTAATTGTTTCTTTCTGGCTATATGCAGTATTTTCTCTTTTATCTGATAGTTCTGGAATTTGGCCCTAATATTCCTTGGTGTTTTCATTTTGGAATCCCTTTTCAGAGGAGATCGATGTATTCTTTCAATAACTATTTTTCCCTCTTTTTCCATGATGGCAGAGCAATTTTCCATCACTAAATCCTGTAATATTAAGTTCAGGCTTTTTTTCTTTTCAATATTTTCAAAGAGTGCTTAAGTTGTCTCCCCTGATTCTATTCTCGAGGTCAGTGGTTTTGCCAATGAGATATTTTACATTTTCTTCTATTTTTTCCCTTTTATGTTTTTTTTAAAGAGATTTGTGTTGTTTCATGAAGTCATCAGTTTCCACAGACTCCATGCTCTCTTTTTAGAGAAGAATTTTCTTCATTTACCTTTTGGAACACCTTTTCCAATTGATCAATTCTATTTTTGAAGTTTTCCATTTGACTAATTGAAGTTTTGAGAGAATTATTTTCTTTGCCCAATTGTATTTTTCAAGGATTTGTTTTCTTCTTGCAAGGTATTAATTTTCTCTTCCAAATTTTTCAATTGATTTTTACACTCCTTTCTGATTTCTTCAAGGATGTCTATCTGGGCTGGAGACCAAATCACATTCTCCTCAGAGGTTCTATATGTCTCTGAATTAGGGTCTTTACCTTCTAGCTAGTTTTCTAGGAACCCCTCTTTCTACTGGCCTTTCTTCATTTTCTTAAGATCTTGTACTGGGGGTGGGGTTGATTCACAGAAGTTTGGTGTTGAGATCCCTAGAAGCTATTGATCACTGGGTTTAGTAACTCCACGTGAGCAGACCAGTAGGGGTACTAGAGGCTTTACTCACTGGGTTTATTAGCTCCAAATGGGCCAGCCTGTAGGAGGTGCTGATTACTTTCTCTGGAGTTTATGTGACCTTGATTTGAGGCCCTTTCCCTAGACCTGGAGGGAGTGGGTGGCTACTGCTAGATATTGCTAAATACTTTTATCCTTGAACAATGTAGGCTGAGCCCTGAGGCAAGGTAATTAATCTTCCTGTTCATAGCTGAGGGAGCTCTGCTTCCTGCTCCTGAGACTGTGGGTGGGGAGGTGGAGGAGTGGGTTGTTACTGTGTTTGTTCTGGGAAGAGGGTTCAGCTGAAATAAATGTATGGATTCTGAGGTCCTCCAGACCAGAAGAATCCAGTTGATTGATGTCTGGACACTTCACAACTTTCCCTCCAGCCCCACTGGTGCACCCCAAGCTATCAGTCCCACAGTCAAAGCCTGTATGTCCTAGTTGGCTCTTGTACCATGACTCCCTTAGTCAATGCTTCTGTGGCTGATCCTAGGTTAGTCTGACTCTCACCCCTGCCTCACTGGCTCTCTGCTCTCTGCCCCTGTTTCCTGAAGTCAGACCTTGTTTGTAGATGTTCTCCTAGCTTCTTTTTCTGAGTTTTGCAGATTGAATTTCTGTTAAAAGGTTTGTTTCATATTATATAAGAGGGAAGGCCAGGAGATCTTAGCACAGTGCCAGTCTTCTCTCCATCATTTTGGCCAGAAGTCCCCATTATTTTTGTTGCTGCTCATTCATTTCTGATTCTCCATAACCCCATTTGAGATTTTCTTGCCAAAGATACTAGAAGTTTGCCATGTCCTTCTCCAGTTCATTTTATAGAAGAGGGAACTTAGACAAACAAAGTTAGATGATTTACCCAGCATCACACAACCAGGAAATGTCTGAGGCTAGATTGAATTATTGAATTGAATCCTGATTCTAAGGTCAGTGTTCTATCTACTAGCTGTCTCAATTTTACTGAGAAGCAATATTGGGGGAGGGGAGAATAATCTTTCTGTCAAAAGAATCATATTCAAGACATGTAAAGCAGTAGAAATCTATAAAATAAAATTATTCCTTTGGTAAGTTAGTCAAAAATATAATTATATATTTCTCAAAAGGATTGCAAACTATAAAAAAACTATAAACTCAGAAGTTTCGTCTCAAGAATAGTCAGTGTTGGAAAGAATGTGGAAAGATGGGCATACTAAAGTTTTCTTGGAGAAATTATAAATCAGTACAACCATTCTGCAAAGCCATCTGAAATTATTAAAGTGACCAAAATACCTGTACACTATGACCCAGAGATTTTACTGGGAAGGGAAAAAACATTCATATAGTAACTACCAGGCATTGTGCTAAATACTTTTATAAATGTCATCTCCTTTGATCCTCTCACCAACACTGGGAACTTGTTGCTTTTTTATTCTTATTTTATAATTAGGAAAATTGAGGCAATTGCAAGTTAAATGACTTAATCAGGGCTAGAAATGAAGAAAGGTCAGTTCAAATTGAGTTCCATTCAATGTTACTTTGAAAACAAAGATACTAGTTCAGCTAGGGATAGGTTTCAGAGGAGAATATGAATTGATCTCTAGTACAGAAATATTTCTTAGAAGAAATCAAAAAGGAGTTTAAAAATCAGATGGAAAAATTGGGAAAGGAAACTCAAGAGAAAATTAACAACTTAAAACAAGAAAACACATTCTTTGAAAACACAATTGGGCAAATGGAAATACATAAAAAACTCCTGAATCATCCAATTGGAAGAGAATATACCAAAGGTAAATTTAAAAAAAAACTGTTCCATAACAACAATAGATTGGAATCTGTGGGAATTAAAGACTTCATGACACACCAAGAATCTCTTAACAAAATTTTTAAACAATAGAAGAAAATATAAAATACCTCATTGGCAAAACAACTTACTTGGAAAATAGATCCAGGATAAACAATTCAAGAATCATAGGACTACTTGAAAACCTTGAAGAAAAAAAGAAACCTGGATCCATACTTCAGGATATAGGGAAGGAAAATTCCCTAATATCCTAGAACCAGATGGCAAAACAGTCATTGAAAGAATATACATCGATCTCCTGAAAGGGATCCCAAAATGGAAGCACCAAGGAATATTGTGGCCAAACTCCAGAACTAGAAGATCAAGGAGAAAATCTTGTAAATGATAATAAAGAAACAATTCAAATTCCAAGGAGCCACAGTCAGGATTACACAGGACCTGGCT
Organism: Macrotis lagotis; assembly: GCF_037893015.1. Lineage (NCBI taxonomy): Eukaryota > Metazoa > Chordata > Mammalia > Peramelemorphia > Peramelidae > Macrotis > Macrotis lagotis. The sequence continues at coordinate 183,809,167 of NC_133661.1, read as the reverse complement.
GCATCAACATTAAGGAATTGGAAGGCCTGGAATATGATATTCTGGAGACCAAGGGAGATCCACAGCCAAGAATTCACTATCCAGCAAAACTGAGCCTTTTCTTGCAAGGGAAAAGATGAACAATTAAAGAAATGGAAGCCTTTGAACTTTTTCTGATAAAAAAAATGAAAGTTAAACCGAAAATTTGTTCTTCAAACAGGAGACTCAAGAGATACATAAAAAGGTAAAAAGTAAAGAAAAGAAAAGAAAAAAATCATATCTAATAAGGTTAAACTGATTATATCCCCACCTGGGAGGAAGATTCTCATAACTCTTGAGAATTGTAACTCTATTTGAGCAAATATATGTAGCCAGAAGAAATGGACATTAATGATATGTCTATGAATTTGATGGAATGATTTTAAAATTATATCTCATTAAAAAGAGGGAAATGATTATAGTAATCTACCATTTCATAAGCCCAAAGAGTCCAACTTCTAGGATAAAAACTTACTCTTCAATTAAAAACTGTTGGGGAAACTGGAAGATAGCATGGCAGAAATTTGGATTAGACCAACATCTCACTCCCTCTACCAAGGTAAGGTCAAAATGGGTGCAGGTTTTGACCTAAAATACAATATTACAAGAAAATTAGGAGAACAAGGAATAGTTTACCTGTCAGATCTATGGAAAGGAGAGCAATTTATAACCAAAGAAGAGATAGAGTACATTATCAAAAACAAACTGGATATTTTTTATTACATTAAATTAAAAAGATTTTGCACAAACAAAACCATGGTAACCAAGATCAAAAGGAATGTAGTAAATTGGGAAGCAATTTTTACAACTACTTTTTCTGACAAAGGACTCATTTTTAAAATAGAGAACTGAGTCAAATTTATAAAAAATAAAACCCAAGTCATTCCCTAATTGACAAATGGTCAAAGGAAATAGAAAGTTAATTCTCATATGAAGAAATCAAAACTATCTGTAGTCATATGAAAAATTTCTCTCATTATTGATTAGAAAAATGCAAATTAAATCATCTCTGTGATACCATCTCATACCTCTCAGTTTGAATATGACAAGAAAGGATATTGAGCAGTGTTGGAGGGGATGTGGGGAATCTGAGATACTAATGTGTTGTCAGAGCTGTGAACTGATCCAATCTTTCTGGGCAACAATTTGGAATTATACCCAAGAGCAATAAAAATGTACTTACACTTTGATCCACCACTACTGGGTCTGTATCCTGAAGAGACTGTGACAAAGGTAAAAACCCCACATGCACAAAAATATTCAAAACAGCTTTGTAGTGGCAAAGGATTGGCAATTGAGGGGATGACCTAAATTGGGGAATGACTGAACAAATTGTGGTATATGTTTGTGATGGAACACTATTTCTCTATAAGAAATAATAAGGACTGTTTTGGCAAGATTGCATGAATTAATTTTGAGTGAGATGAACAGAACCAGAAGAACACTGCACACCTTAACCACAGCATGGTGTGAGGATCAACCTTGATGGTTGATCACTTGATCACTTGATCATTCTATCAGTGCAATGATCAGGAGCAATTTTAGGGTATCTTTGATGGAGATACCATCTGTATCCAAAGAAGGTCCTGTAGAGTTTAACAAAGACCAAAGATTATTATATTAAAATTTTAAAAGTTATCTTATGTATTACATAATTTTGCTATCTCTAATGTATTCTTTATTCCTTCTAGATCTCTTTTTCCTCTTATCACACTCAGTTTTGATCTAAGCATATCATGGAAGCAAATGTAAAGACTATAACAAACTTCCTTGTTCTAGGAGGAGGGAGGGAGGGAGAAAAAAATTGTAAAATTCAAAATCTTGGGAAAAAAATGATTGATAGAAACTACCAATGTATATAATTGTAAATCAAGTGGAATGTTTATATAATTTAAAAGTGTATGTTCTACTATTTCCAAAATATTGAAAAATATCTTCTACTAAACATTTTCTTTATTGTCATGGCAATTCTTTTTTTAGACCTCAGGGAGGCAGTGCTGCCATGATATTTTTTAAAATGTCTCCCTCTCTGAGGATTTTCTCTATCTTCAAAAGGGGCAAGGTAGTAAGTCTGAGGTGACAAACCAAGTCATGATTGGTTGAATAATAAGTCTGAGGATCCCATATGTTTTCTAGAGAAGAAAAAGAACTACATAAAATTAGACGTGAAAAAGACTCCTTTGAGTCAAGGTCCATAACCAACATCTTAGAACTGATTTTTTCTAATCTCTGGAAAGTGAAAAGATGGAGAAGCCCCAGGGAATAACTTTAGTGATGCTGTGCCTTCAAGTGGGCTGTGAGTTGGGGAGAATAGTGGTGGAAAGGGGGAAAGAATGGAGATGGGAGTAGGGAAGTCCAGGAAACATTCTCCACATGACCAAGAAGGAAAGAATGGCTATTACCTGGAATTTAATGGAGGTGTTGTGGAATTGAGAGAAAATTATGGATGTTGCTGATTTGATTATGTATCTGATGTTGTCTTTTTGTCAAGGGGTGAGCTGCCAACAAAAGGTGGAGCAGAGTCCACTGTCCTTAAAGGTCCATGAGGGAGAGAACATGGCTTTCAACTGCAGTTATTCAGACAGTGCTTCCAAAACCATTCAATGGTTCAAGCAGGATTTTGGGAAAGGCTTCACCTCTCTATTTTATATAACTTCTGTGGAGAAGGTGAGAGGAAGGTTAAGATCTACAATCAACAGAAACGAGCATTTCAGCACCCTGTACATTACAGCCACTCAGCCTGGAGATTCAAGCACCTACCTCTGTGGTGTGGAGGCACAGTGATGCCCAGGCAAGTGCAGTCTGTGCACCCTGAAGAGGGAACTCTTGCTACAGTCTCTGCCAAGGAGCACATGATAGTACCCAAAGAACATTTATGCAGCTTCATCTTTGAGGTCCACAATAGAATATTTTTATTCCAGCTTCAATTTGAGATTCTGGTTTTAGATACTATATCTTTTTAAAATTAATTTCTGTTGCCAATTATTTTTGTTTGCATCACTAAGAGTTGTTCCAAAGTTTTTTTCTCTATCTCACTCTCAAAGAGTTATCCAACATAAGAACTTCTCTTTTATAAATATGAAGAGAAAAAAGTCAGTAAAACTGATCACCATATTATTAATGAGGTATCATCTCACACATATCAGATTAGCCCAGATGAGAAAAAGAGAAGATGATCAATGCTGGAGAGGTTGTGGGAGGATTGAGACATTGATGTATGGCTGGTAGAGTTTTAAATGGATCCAACTTTTCTGTGGAGTAATGTGGAACTATGCCAAAAGAGCAATAAAACTGCTCATACCCTTTGACCCAGCAAGTCCAATTCTAGGGCTATATACAAAAGAAATTGTAAAAAATGGGAAAAATCCTACATGTTCCAAAATATTCATAGCAGCTCTTTTTATAGTGGCAAAGAATTGGAAATTGAGGGAATGTCCATAAATTGAGGAATAGCTAAATAAGTTATGGTATATTAATACAATGGAATAATATTGTTCTATAAGAAACAATAAATGGTCAAACTCTGGAGAAGCATGGAATGAGTTACCGGATCTGATGCTGAGCAAAGGGAGGAGAACCCAGAGAACAATATACACATTTAACAACAAAATTGTGAGATAATCAACCTTGATGGAAGCAACTCCTCTCAACAATCCAGAGAGCTAGAACAACTGTATTTGATTGGTCACAGCCTATATTATCCCCAATCAGAGGAAGAAAAACAAAACAAAACAAAACAAAACACATAGAAAACAACAACCTTTCCAAATCTGATGAACATTCTATAAAAATTATCTCTTATGTATTTCTTTCCCTTAATTCCAATTCCTCATGCCAAAAAATTACTAATTTGAAAATATATTTCATAAAATATGTATGTAAAATGCTAAACTGACTGTTCCCTGCTGAGGGGAATGGGGTGGGAATGGAGATGGAAGAAAATTTTGTAACCTGGAAATATGCATGTACAAATGGATGAAAATAAATAAAATTTTAAAAAACAACATAACAAATAAATGACAATATATGCAATCTTTCCTATTCATGGACTTAACTCCCAAACTGCGCCAAATTCTCTGAAAGAGTAGAAGGAAATGTTTTTTCATATCTCTTTTTTTGAAGTAGTGCTTGTTCTTTAAAATTTGCAACATTCATTTTTCATTTAATTTGTGATTGCTATTCTTTCCATTCTAAAATGCTATAGTTATTTTATGTATAGGTGTTTTGGCACTGACTACCTTGCTTTACATTATTTCATGTAAGTCTTTCCATGTTTCTCTGTATTCGCGATATTCACCATTTCTTACGGCATAGGAAATCTATTTTTGAACAATTTTAATCATTTTCCATTTGATAGGCATCTCCCTTATAGCTAATGTTTTCCTCTAACAAAAAGTGCTGCTATAAGTGAATATTTTAGGGTGTTATGGGTGTTATCAATAATCCTTTGGGACATATGCAACTAAATCACATATTTGAAAATCAGGATAAAAGGGTATGGACATTCTAGTCACTTTAACACACAAGCCAACAAAGCCTTTAACTTCTAGAGAAGAATGGAATGAGTAACAAGATCTGAATTACAATTAATTTTAATATTCATGATTTTTATTTTCATTTGCAAAATTTACCCTCTGGAACCTAACAAGCATCATAAAAGCTAGCAACATAATTTTTATTGTACATGAAAAGTCATGCAAAACAGTTTGGTAGTATTATTTCTACAGGTAAAGCCTCCTGGTTTTAATAATGGGAACTTCAGTTTCCTTCTCTCAGAACTAGAGAAATCTATCAACAAAATGAACAAGAAAGAAGTTAAGAAGGTGAATAAAATTTTGGAAAATGTAGATATGACAGAGCTCTGGAGAAAACTGAATGAGGATGGAAAATAACATGTTTTTCTCTGTAGTACATAGCATTTATACTAAAACAGAGCATGTATTAGGGCATAAAACCTTACAATCAAGTGCAGAAAGTCAGAAATAATAAATGCATAATTTTCTGATCATAATGTGATAAAAATTCCATGTCATAAAGGATCATGGAATAATATACCAAAAATTATTTGGAAACTAAATTATTTAATTTTTTTAAATGAGTGGATAAAACAGAAAATCATAAAAATAATCAGTCATAAGGGCAGCTAGGTGATGCAGTGGATAGAACACTGGCCCTGGAGTCGGGAGTACCTGAGTTCAAATCTGGCCTCAGACACTTAATAATTGACTAGCTGTGTGACTTTGGGCAAGTCACTTAAACCCATTGCCTTAAATAAATAAATAAACAAATGAACACAAACAAATAAATTAATGAATGAATGAATGAAATAATCAGTCATTTCATTCAAGAAAATGATAACAATGAAATATCATATCACAATTTATGAGATGCAAGCAAATTGGGTTTTTGGTAAAATTTTATATCTCTAAATGCTTAGATGAATAAAATAGATAAAGATGAGATCAATAAATTGGGTATGCAACTAAAAAATTAGAAAAAGAACAAATTAAATATCTCAAATCAAATATCAAATTAGAATCTCTGAAAATCAAGGGAGAGATTGAGAAAATTGGAAGCAAGAAAATCACTGACAATTTAAAAAACTGAGATGGTTTTAAGAAATACAAAATAAAATAGATAACTTATACTTAACCTGATTTAAAAAAGGAAGGAAGAAAACTAAATTATCAGTATCAAAAATGAAAAGGGTGAATGAGAAGGAAATTAAAGAGATAACTTTGCCAAACAGCATACCAATAAATTTGATAACCTGAGTGGAATGGATGAATATTTACATAAATATAAACTACACAGATTATCAGAAGAGAAAATAAAATACATCAATAATCCCATTTCAGAAAAAGAAATTAAAGAAACCATCAATAAGCTCCCTAAGAAAATGTCTCCAGGTCCAGGTGGATTCACAAGAGAATTTTTTTCATTTATTTATTTATTGAGATTTTTTTCATCCATATTTATATGAATTTTTGTAAATGACAAAATTTCCTTTCACCCCCTCTTCCCACCCTCCTCCCCTCAACAACAGTCAAGTTAACATTGTGTACGTATATATGTATACACAACTCTATCTATCTATCTATCTATCTATCTATCTATCTATATATCTATATATATATATACATGTTTACATATTAGTCATTTTCAGTATGAGGAATTAGGATTAAGGGAAAGAGATATATAAGAGATAATTTTTATAAAGTGTTCATCAGATACTGAAGGGGTTTTTTTGTTTGTTTTCGTTGTGTTGTGTTTTTCTTCATCTGGATGGGGATAACATTGTCTGTAGCCAGTCTAATACAGTTATCCTAGCTCCCTGAACTGCTGAGGAACTGCTTCCATTAAGGTTGATCATCTCACAATATTGTTGTTAATGTGTACACTGTTCTTTTCTTTCTGCTCCCTTTGCTCATCTTCAGATCCTGTTACTCATTCCATTCTTCTCTAGAGTCTGGCCATTTATAGTTTCTTATAGAACAATGGTATTCCATAGTTTTCATGTACCATAACTTGTTAGCTATGCCCCAACTGATGGGCTCCCAAGAAAATTCTATCAAGTATTTAAGAAACAATTAAATGAAATTCAACATAAAAAATTAGGAAGAGAAGACATTCTACCAATAGATATCAATATGGTGTTAATACCTAAATTAGTAAGAGCCAAAACAGACAAAGAAATTTATAGACCAATCTCCCTAATGAGCATTGATGCAAAAATCTTAAATAAAATAAAAGCACAGAGATGACAAGAAATTATTGTTAGGACAATATACCCATGATCAGGTAGGATTTAGACTAGGTAGATAGGGATGGTTCAATATTAGGAAAACATTCAACATAATTGAACATATCAGTAATAAAACCAAGAGCAATCATATGGGATTATGTCAATAGATGCTGAAAAAGCCTTTGACCAAATACAACAACCATTCCTATTAAAAACACTAGCTATTATAGTAATAAATGGAGTTTTATTTATGTAAGGGAAATAAACTAGTAGCATTTCCAATAAGATTAAGGGTAAAACAAGGATATCCATTTTCACCACTACTATTCAATACAGTATTAGAAATGTTAGTTTTAGTAATAAGAGAAGAAAAAGGAATTGAAGGAATTAGAATTTGTAATGAGGAATCAAAATTTTCATTCTTTGCAGATGACATAATGGTATTCTTAGAGAACCCTAGAAAATCAGCTAAAAAAACTACTTAAAACAATTATGATGATGATGTTTGTCCCCTGTTCCAGAAGAAGATCATGATATCACAAAGGCAAAGCCATGAAAAGCACATGAATTGGATACCAGTGCGGTCTAGAGCCACAATTAACAACTTCAGCTATAAATCCATACAAATTATCAGCATTTCTATATATGAACAACAAAGACCAAGGGGCAAGAGTTTGAAAGAAAAATTCCATTTAAAGTAACTGTAGACAACATAAAATACTTGGGCATCTACATCCCAATCCAAACCCAGATGGGCAGCTAGGTGGTGCCGTGGAGAGATTACTGCCCTGGAGTTGGGAGGACCTGTGTTCAAATCCAAACTCAGACAACTACTAATAATTACCTAGCTGTGTGACCTTAAGTCACCTATGCCCATTGCCTTAGAAAAAACCCATAAACTATATGAATAAAATTACTAAATTCATTTCACACAAATAAAGGTAGATCTAAACAATTGGAAAAACATCTAGTGCTCATGATTAGACGAAGCTCACAAAATGGAGGACAGTGAAAAAATGTGTAATCTATGACTATTCAGTAGATGAATATTGAAAGGCTTTCATGACATATAGTGGAAAAAATAAAAATAAAATAGCAAAAAAACCCAGAAATGGTCAGAATTTAGAGAAGCATGGAAAGAATTACATGAGCTGATGTTGAGTGAAGGGAGCAGAACCAAGACATCATTAAAACATTAACAACAGCATTGTGAGCTGATCAATGAGGATGAATTCAACTACTGTCAGCATTTTAGAGAGCTAAGACAATCCTGACAGATCTGTCATGGACAACACCATCTTCATCCAGAGGGGGGAAAAAGACACAGAACCTGAATGGATACATGTTCATTTTTTTAAAACTGCTCTTATGCTTCCATCCTAGCCCTTGTTTTTCTTTATTTCCCCTTAGTTCTAATTCCACATACACAAAATGACTGTTAATATGTTAAACACAAATGTACATGTACAATTTTTACCAGGTTGACACTGAAGGAAGAGGGATGGGAAGGGAGAAAAGTATAAAAATGTTTAACTCAAAGATATGTAAGCAGGTGAATGTTGAAAAAATTTTATAACATGTAATTAGAAAAGGTTTTTTTAAAAAAAACAATTAAATTAAAGTGTTTTTGCTAGAGTGGAATTTTTATTGATGGCAAGGACATGCCTTTAATATGTTCTCTACTCAGGTCTGGAATCCCACAGTTACTATGAGATCTCAAATATTCAGCAATAGAAACAATACTGACTGTTGCCAAGATATTAAAAAATCTACCATGGTGGAAATTTCCTTACTGCCCAAAGGAGGAAGCATTACCATGACTCCTATATTAGACCAAGTTATGTGTATGTGAAAAGAATACCTATTCTGCGGAAAATGTGACATCAGATTCTGATTGGCTGGGTAATTTATTTCCTGAAGCAGAGCAAAATCTATTTGGAACAGAGAAAGCTTCTTTACTTTATAGTCCAGATCTATGCCATAAATGCCAGAAGTGAAGTATTACTGACCATGGATAACTAAAGATGGAAAAGTCCCTGGGTGTTTCCTTCCTGATCTTGTACCTTCTTCTTGGCTGTGAGTTAGGGACTTTCTGGAGATGGGAGTGGAAGGACCCAGACAACATGCCCTCACCAGTCTGAGTGAGAAATGGAAGAGCTCAGCCTGGCTCACAGGAGGTTTCATGGCTTTAATCATCCCTAGAATTAAAAGGAAAATTGAGCAGATGCTCTCTTAATGACCATTCTCTAGTGTCTGACATTGTCTTTTTGTACAGGGGTGAACTGCCAACAAGTGGAGCAGAGTCCTCAGAAGCTGAGGGTCCAGGAAGGAGAGAACACTGCTTTCATTGGCACTTACTCAGATGGCTCTTCCAAAAACCTGTGGTGGTTCAAGTAGGATCCTGAGAAGTATCTTATCCTTCTTTTTTTTTACATTCTCCCAAAGGGAAAGTAGAAAGGAAGATTACAACACACAATTAACAGGAAAGACCATCACAGTTCCTTGAACATCTCTGCTGCCCAACCTAAAGACTCGGATACCTACCTCTGTGCTATGGAGCCACAGTTTTCCCCAGGCACCTGAAGGCTGTTCATAAATCCTGCATTTGGGGTTCCAATCATGTTCCCCAGCAAAGGGGCTTATGCTGACATCCCAAGACCAAGCCCACAAACTCATCTTGCCTGGTTCACACAGAAGTCATTTCTATCCTAACTCATAAAATTGCATCTCTCTATATGAAAAACCTGAAGTCTTTCTCTTGGTAGTCAGAATCATCAAGCCTTTAACCTTCTTCAGTCCCTCTGAATCTGTTCTCCAGCCAAACAAAGATAGAGATTTCTTTCTTTCCCTTCTCCTCTTCCCTGATGTCTTTCAAATTGTCCCTTGCATAATTTTCTAAGAATATTTTGAATCGTTAAAGAAAATCACAAAGAAATTAAAATAACTAGAAAAAATAATGCTTTAAAAAGATAAATTTTCCAAATATATTGTCTCAACTCCAGAGTTATTCCTTTCAGTAGATGAACTAACCTCTTACTTTTTTGAAGAGATTGAAGGTGTGGATATGAGCTGCCCCAGTAACCTGGTTACATTTCTCTTAACACTATCAACCTCCCCATAATTACAAGCAAAAAAAAGATTGTTCTTGAACTCAAAAACAATACATTTTTAAAAGGGAAGGTAACATTCAAAAGGGAGTTGAAATGCTAAAAAAAAATCCTAAATTTTATTATATTTATCTTTTTATATCTTCAATTAGGTGAAAAGGAGCAACTAGTAAGTACAGTGGATAGAGAGATGGGTCTGGAGCCTAGAAAATCTAAATTCAAATATAGCCTCAGACACTTAGTACCTGTGAGACCCTTAGCTTTGCTTCAGTTTCCTGATCTGTGACATGGGGATAATAATAGCACCTATGTCACAGAGTTTTTCTGAAGATCTAATGAGATAATAATTATAAAGGACAGTGTCTAACCCATAGTAGAATTGGAAATGTGTTACCTATTATTATTGTTAATTATCATATTTTACATCTTCCTTCATGGAATGCAAGACATCTGAGAATTGAGATTATGTTTATCTTTTAATCCCCAGTTATCTAGCATTTTGCTTGCCATATGGTTGTAATTTCATAAATGGTTATTAAGTTAAATGAAAATCAGGAGTTCTTAACTTGAGATGCCCAGACTCCAAAGGGGATGATGGATATATACATATATGTAAATACATTTGTGGATGAATTTTAAAAATATTTTGGTTGTCATTGATCAACATAACTGGTTTATTCTGTAATTGAATGCATTTTATTTTGTTTATTTAAAAAAATATTATGCTGAGTCCATAAGATTCACCCAGCTAACATAGGGGGTCCATGCCCAACATAAAAAAGTAAGAAATACTGAATTAAATATATCTTCATAATGGTTGTGATTTTTCTCCCTTTCAGAGATATCACAGTCTCCTAACTCTCTTCCTGGTTTTCTTACTGCTCCTGAGTCTTCTTTGTTTAAATGAATGATTTCTATACATAAGTATTTTTAAAGTATGTGTAAAAATACTTATAGACACAAGGAATAGAAAGCCAAAGCATAATAGAATTCTAATAGGAATAGGGGAAGGCACACTAACCTGGACAAAAACAAATATGACATAAGCAATTTGAGGAAGAAGAAGGCACTACTAATAATGAATGGAGAGAATGAAAAGATTGGTCATAAAAGAAATGGCACAAAATCTGAAAGAAGATGAGGAACCTGAGAAACAGAAATGAAGAGGGATACCAGCACATTCTAGGCACAGCAGATAGGTTATTCATATGCAGAAAGGCAGAAAATGAATTCAATTCAATTGCTATTAGGTAGTTCAGTTTAACTGGAATGCAAAGTTCAAGGATTCATGGCATCATAGCTTTAGAGCAAGATCATCTGGTTCAATCCTTTCAGTTTGTCAGTCAGAAAACTGACACTCAGATATTCTGTGACTTGACCAAAGTAAGGATAATACAGATTTCAAAGTCAATGTTGAAAATCTAGTATGAAATAAGTCTGGAAAAGAAAGTCAGAGACATATTGTATGTGTTCCTATGCTAGGCTGATGTTTTTGCATTTTTTACTATAGGCAATGTGGAATCATCAACAGGAGAGAGTTATAGTTAGAACAATGTCTTAGGAAGCATATTTGGGCATATATAGAGGGGAGAGATTGAATAAGGGTGAGACTACAAACAGTGAGAATATTTAGGGGGTTATTACAATAGACCAGGTGAGAGTTAATAAAAGTCTAACTAGGATTATGGGTAGAGAGAGGGAAGGAAAAATATGAAAGATGTTGTAGAGATAGTCAACAAAACTTGGAAACTGATCGGATATGGTGGTTGAGGGAGTTAATTCCAAAGTTTTGAATAGGTTTCTCACCTCTTATCTAGCTGATAATAGGATTGCCCCCTAGAGTTTTACAGTTTTTTACATTATCAGTCATGGTAATTTTTGATCCCATCACTCTAAGTCTACATCTGTTTTGAAGTGTGGACTCACATCTTAAAGTGAATGTCTCATCGTGGATTTAAGTTCAACAAGTTCTAAATCAAATTTGCAAACCACTCTCAACCTACATCCCATTTGATTATGTCATATAGCACAATCCATGTCAGGAGCAGAAATTTATTTTTTAGAGCTGGCCACTATTCCAATTTTTCATATTCAATCAGTTATTAAGGTTTACTATTTCTAACTCCATTACATTTTTTCCAACTACTCCAACTTCTTTACTGCTATCACTCGTACAATTGTGCAGGACCTCAATAATAGATTCCTTGTATGTATTCCTTACTCTGCTCCCCTAACCTTCCAATCTAGTCTTCATACCACAGGCTGGATAATGTCAGATCAGTGGAAAAAAATGAATCTGACTCACAGAACCAGTTATATAATTTCTCTACTACAGTCTCTGGTGTTTCTTATGGCCCCTTTGAAGGAAGTTGAAATCATTCTTCCTAAAACTCAAGACTTTCCATTACCTGGTACAAAAGTTCCTTTAAAATTGACCTAAAATCCTTCTTTCTACATGTTTTTTTCTGGACCTCTCTACATTTAATTTCTTCTCTTTAAGCTACAGATAAACAGATAATTATTTCCATTTTATCTCCCCATTAGAATGGGAACTCCTTGATTGCTGAGAGGGATGGGGCAGAATTGTTTTTTCTTTATATCTCCAGCATTCTACACTGCCTAACACATTATAAATATTAATTGACTTGAGTGATATCTCTCTAAATATTCTGTGCTCCAGCCAACCTCAATGACTACTTGGACATACCATCTTTAGATCCTACTTCATAGCATACTCTAAAAAAAAACACACTTTGCAAATCTCTATTTTTTGTTCACACCATTGCTGATTTCCTAAAATTTTATCACTACCCCTGATTGCCTGTTGATTTCCTACTCACCCTTTAAAAATTCTTATTTCATTACAATGATAATAAAAGTGAACATTCTTCTATTTCTAAAATATTGATAAATATTTTCTTTACTGACCCAGCAATTCTTTTTAGACCTGAGGGAGGCAGTGCTGCCATGATTTTTTTTTTAATGTCTCCCTCTCAGAGGTTTCTATCTATGTATCTACAAAAGGGCAAGGTAAGAAATCTGAGGTAACAAATCAAGCTGTGATTGGTTGAGTGATGTCTGAAAATCCCTTGTGTTTTCTAGAGAAGAAAAAGAACTACATTTAATTAGAAATGAAAAAGGTTCCTTTGACTAGAGAATCAAGATCTATAACCAAGATCTGAGAATTGAGTTTTTCTAATCTCCGGAAGAGGAAAGCATGGAAGAGTTACTGGGAATCTCATTAGTGATACTATGTCTTCAAGTGGGCTGTGAGTTGGGGAGAATAATGTTGGAAGAGGGGGAAAGGAATGGAGATGGGAATAGGAAGCCCAGGAAACATTCTCCATATGACCAAGAAGGAAAGCTAGACTATCGCCTGGAATTTAATAGATGTGTTATGGAACTGACAGAAAATTATGGGTGCTGCTGATTTGATATTGTATATAATGTTATCTTTTTATCAAGGGGTGAACTGCCAACAAAAAGTGGAGCAGAGTCCACAGACCTTAAAGATCCAGGAGGGAGAGAGCACTGCTTTCAATTGCAGTTACTCAGCCAGTACTTCCAGAGGTCTTCAGTGGTTCAAGCAGGATCTTGGGAAAGACTTCACCTCCCTGTTTTTTATAAGTTCTGAGGAGAAACTGAGAGGAAGGTTAAGATCTACAATCAACAGGAAGGAGCGTTTCAGCACCATGTACATCACAACCTCCCAGCCTGGAGACTCAGGCACCTACCTCTGTGGTGTGGAGGCCCAGTGATGCCCAGGCACCTGCAGCCTGTGCACAAACCCTGCAGAGGGAACTTCTGCAATAATCTCTGGCCAAAGCCACATGATAGTAGCTAGGGAACATTTACGTAGATTCATCTTTGCAGGTCCACAATAGAATATTTTTATTCCAGCTCCAGTTTTCGATTCTGATTTAAGATTTTATTTCTTTTAAAAATTAATTTCTATTATTGTTTCTGAAAAACTCATATTTGTTCCTATACCATTTCTCTATCTTACTCCCAAAGATAACAACTTCTTTTTTAAGATAGAAAAAGAAAAAAGTAAATTAAAAATGGTCAAAATAGGAAAAATGACAAAAATAACCCAAAAAAGGACTCCATATACATGGACTTCACCCCCAAAACCCCCACCAGTGTTTCTTTTTTATTTATTTATTTTGAATTTTACAATTTTTCCCCTAATCTCACATCACTCCCACCCCACCCCCACATAAGGCAATGTGTTAGTCTTTCCATTGTTTCCATGTTAAACAATCATATAAGTGGAATGTGATAAAGAGATAAATCATACCCTTTTTTAAAAAAAATTAGAAAGGTTTTTATTTTTAAGTTTTACAATTTTTCCCCTAATCTTGCTTCCCACACCCACAAAAGGTAGTTTGTTAGTCTTAACACTGTTCCCATAGTATGCATTAATCTAAATTGAATGTGATGAGAGAGAAATCATATCCTTAAGGGTAAAAAATTAAGTATAAGAGATAGCAAAATTACATAACAGTTTTTTTAATTAAAGGTAAAAGTCTTTGGTCTTTTTCAAACTGCACAATTCTTTATCTGAATACAGATGGCATTCTTCATCTCAGATAACCCAAAATTGTGCCTGATTGCTGCACTGATGGAATGAGCAAATCCATTAAGGTTGACCATCACCCCCATGTTGTTGTTAGGGTGTACAGTGTTCTTCTGGTACTTTTCATATCACTCAGCATCAGTTCATGCATATCCTTCCAGGCTTCCCTGAATGCCCATCACCTGGTTTCTAATAGAACAATAGTTTTCCATCACATACATATGCCACAGTTTATTAAGCCATTCCCCAATTGATGGACATTCACTCGATTTCCAATTCTTTGCAACCACAAAAGGGCTGCTATAAATATTGTTGTGCAAGTGATGCTTTGACCCTTTTTCATCTTCAGGGTATAGATCCAGTAGTACTATTGCTGAGTCAAAGGGTATGCACATTTTTGTTGCCCTTTGGACATAATTCCAAATTGCTCTCCAGAAAGATTGGATAAGTTCACAGCTCGACCAACAATGTAATAGTGTCCCAGATTTTCCACATCTGTTCCAACATTGATCGTTGTCCTTTCTGGTCATATTGACCAGTCTGAGAGGTGTGAAGCAGTATCTTAGAGATGCTTTAATTTACATTTCTCTAATAAGTAATGATTTGAGAAGTTAATAAAAGCAAAAGCAAAAAAGTATTGAATTAATAAATTAAAACCAAGAGTTGGTTTTATGAAAAAAACAATAAAATTGATAAACCTCTGGTCAATTTGATTAAAAAAAGAAAGAAAACCAAATTGCTAGTATCATAAATGAAAAAGGTGAACTCACCAATTAAATTAAAGTAATGATTTGGAATTATTTTGCCAAACTCTATGCCAATAAATTTGACAATCTAAGTAAAATGGACAAATATTTACAAAAATATAAGCTGCCCAGGTTAAATGAAGAGGAAATTACATACTTAAATAACCCTATCTCAGAAAAAGAAATTCAACAACCAATTATTGCACTCCCTAAGAAACAATGTCCAGGGCTAGATGGATTCACAAGTGAATTCTATCAAACATTTAAGGAACAATTGGTTCCGAATCTATATAAACTCTATGGAAAAATAGGGGAAGATGGAACTCTGCTTAACTCTTTCTATGACACCAATATGGTGCTGATACTTAAACCAGGAAGAGTTAAAACAGAGAAAGAAAATTATAGATCTATCTCCTTGATGAATATAGATGCAAAAATCTTAAATAAAATCTTAGTAAAATGATTAAAACAAGGTATCATTAGGATAATACATTTTGACCCAGTAGGATTTATCCCAGGAATGCAGGGTTGGTTCAATATGAGGAAAACTGTTAGTATAATTAATTATTATCAACAACAAACCTATCAGAAATTATATGATTATAGCAATAGATGCTAAAAAAGCTTTTGACAAAATACAGCACCCATTCCTACTAAAAACACCAGACAGTGTAGGAATAAATGGACTTTTACTTAGAATAATAAACAGTATCTATCTGAAACCATCAACAATCATTATATTCAATAGGGAGAGGATAGAGGCATTCTCAATAAGATCAGGGGTGAAACAAGGATGCCCATTATCACCACTAATATTCAATATCATATTAGAAATGCTAGCTTCAGCAATTAGAGAAGAAAAAGAAATTGAAGGAATTAGAACTGGAAAAGAAGAAACAAAACTCTCACTCTTTACAGATGACATGATGGTATACCTAGAGAATCTCAAGAAATCATCAACAAAACTATTGGAAACAATTAACAATTTTAGCAAAGTTACAGGATATAAAATAAATCCTCATAAATCCTCAACTCTTCTATATATGACTAGCAAGATATAGCAGGAAGAGCTAGAAAGAGAAATCACATTCAAAGTAACCTCAGACAATATAAAATACCTGGGAGTCTATTTGCCAAGACAGAATCAGAAACTTTTTGAAAACACAAATTAAATCAGATTTAAATAACTGGGCAAGCATCAACTGCTCATGGATAGGTCAAGCTAATATGATAAAAATGATTAAAAAAAATATTCTACCAAAACTAAACTACTTTAGTGCCCTACCAATCAAAATTCCAAAATATTACTTTAATGAGTTAGAAAAGGTTAAGTAAATTCATATGGAGAAATAAAAAGTCAAGAATTTCCAGGGATTCAATGAAAAAAAGTGCAAAAGAAGGTGGCTTAGGTAAGGTTTAGCCTTACCAGATCTAAAATTATATTATAAAGCATCATTCATCAGTATTGGCTAAGAAATAGAGTGGTGAGGGGCAGCTAGGTGGCACAGTGGATAAATCACTGGCCCTGGAGTCAGGAGTACCTGGGTTCAAATCTGGTCTCAGACACTTAATAATTGCCTAGCTGTGTGGCCTTGGGCAAGCCACTTAACCCCATTTGCCTTGCAAAAACCTAAAAAAAATAGAGTGGTGAACCAGTGGAATAGACTAGGTGCAATAGCAGGAAATGATTATAGTAATCTGCTGTTTGATAAAACCAAAGGGTTCAGTTATTGAGATAAAAACTCTCTCTTCGATAAAAATGCTGGGAAAACTGAATGTTAGTATGGAAGAAACTTAGATTAGACCAACACCTCACACCCTATACCAAGATAAGATCCAAATGGATACAGGATTTAGACATAAAAAGCAATATTATAAGCAAACTAGAAGATCAAGGACTTATTTATCTATCAGATCTATGGAAAGGGAAGCAGTTCATGACTAAGGAAGAGATGGAGAACATCACTAAAAACAAACTAGATGATTTAGATTACATTAAATTAAAAAGCATTTGAACAGACAAAACCACTGTAACCAAGATCAAAAGAAATGTAGTAAACTGGGAAACAATCTTTACAACTAATCATTCTGACAAAGGACTCATTTCTAAAATATACAGAGAACTGAATCAAATTTTCAAAAACAAAGTCATTTCCCAATTGACAAATGGTCAAAGTATATGCAAAGGAAATTTACAGATGAGTAGATCAAAGCAATCCATAGTCATATGAAAAATTGCTCTAAATCATTATTTGTTAGAAAAATGCAAATTAAGCTTCTCTGAGGTACCACCTTGCACCTCTCAGACTGGCCAATATGACCAGAAAGGATAATAATCATTGTTGGAAGGGTTGTGGGAAATCTGGGACACTATTACGCTGTTGGTGGAGCTGTGAACTCAACCAACCTTTCTGGAGAGTAATTTGGAACTACGCCCAAAGGGCAACAAACCCTTTGATCCAGCAATACCACTACTGGGTTGATACCCCAAAGATATGATGAAAAAGGGTAAAAACATCAGCTGTACAAAAATATTCATAGCAGCCTTGTTTGTGGTGGCAAAGAATTGGAAATCAAGTAAATGTCCCTCAGTTGGGGAATGTTCTAGCAAACTGTGGTATATGTATATCATGGAATACTATTGTTCTATTAGAAACCGGGAGGAGGTTTTCTGCCCCGCCCCCCCAAAAAATGGCAGCCTCCAGTTGGGCACAAGTGCTGGATCTCTACCGGGTGATGCTGAGAGAGAGCGGCAGGTTCACGTCCTACAATTACAGAACTTATGCCATCAGAAGAATAAGAGAAGCCTTCAGAGAAAATAAAAATGTAAAGGATTCTGCACAAATATAAATGCTACTGAATAAAGCCAAAAGAAACCTAGAAATAATTCAGCGACAGACCCACATTAGTGAATTATGCTCAACCGACAAGCTTATTATTGAGAATTAAAAGCAGCCCAGGACCTAATCAAGTTGGGTGACTCTCTAGCAACAGCCATAGACCATCAGTAACAGCAGCAGACTACACCCTCATACTTTCTGTTGCCTCTTACATCACCTTTAAAAAGACATTGTTCTCTGCCAATAGAAGCTGAAAAACTGAAAAATGTTTCCAATCTTTTGGAATTCCTATGGCTCATGTGTTGGTCAATATGGCTGGAGCTCAATCAAATTAGTATGTCTATTATATGTTTTTCACCTTCATGTTCTAGTTCATTACCTCTTATAGAGAATATTCCAAAACTGTGTTTCTTGGTCCTTTTGTAAATAAAAAATGTATGTAAAAAAAAAAAGAAAAGAAACCAGGAGGGATGGGAATTCAGGGAAGCCTGGAGGGATTTTCATGAACTGATGCTAAGTGAGATGAACAGAACCAGAAAAACACTGTACACACTAACAGGACTCTTCTTATTCCATCAGTGCAACAATCAGGGCTGTCTGCAATGGAGAATGCCATCTGTATCCAGAGAAAGAACTGTGGAGTTTGAACAAAGACAAAGGACTAGTACCTTTAATTTAGTAAAAACTGATATCTTACTGTCTGTTCTTGCTATGTCTTACACTTTATTTTTCTTCCTTAAGGATATGATTTCTTTCTCATCACATTCAATTTGGATCAATGTATACCATGGAAGCAATGTAAAGACTGGAAAATTGCTTTCTGGAGGCGGGGGAAGTAAGATCAGGGGAAGAATTGTAAAACTCAAAATAAATATAATCTCATATCAGATATAATATACATTTGTATGACATTTATACATTTCATAATTAACATCATTTCTGTCATCTCTAGTAGCAAAGAAAATCTAGAATAGTGAAGTTAAGCTCCCCTTTACCACAGCAATTATTGTTCTAGAGATTTGGGACCTGGTTCAGGAAAGAGTCAAGAGTGTCCTTCCAGGTTAGGAGTTGAAATTGCTTTTGTTTCTTTCTTTCTTTCTTTCTTTCCTTATTATAACTCCAATAGAATGTAAGTACTTTTAAGATAGACTGTCTTTCATTGTCAATCATTGTGTCCACTCCATGTAGCACAATGACAGGAGCAAGGTATCTCACACAATGTAATAGGGCAAAGGAATAATGCTTCACTTAGCTTTAGTAAGAGATCTAGCTACAAACAATGGGGAAACATGAATTTTTTTTTAGCTTTTGCAAGGCAATGGGGTTAGGTCACTTGCCCAAGGTCACACAAGGTAATTATTAAGTGTCTGAGGCAGAATTGGAACTCATGTCCTCCTGACTCCAGGGTCAATGGAGCACAGTGGCCACTGTGCCACCTAGCTGCCCTGAAATTATTTTTTAACATTCATGATTTTTAGTTTCTAAATTTAGTTTCTAAATTCTTTCTCTCCTTCCAGCATCTTCCTGCCCTGTCATAAAGGCAAACCACACAATATCTATTGTATATGTAAAATCTTGAAAACAGTTTACTAGTTCTCCTTCTGCATGTGAAGCCACCTGACTTTAATAATGGGGGGACCTCAGTCTCCCTCTTTGAGAACTAAATAAATCTAATCACAGAATAAACAAGAAGGAAATTAAGAAAGTGAATAAAGTCTTAGAAAACATAAATAAACCTCTGGAGAAAATTGAATGGGAATAAAAAATAATATACTTTTTTCTCTATAATACATGTCACCTATACTAAAATTGAGCATGCATTTGGGCAATAAAAACTTACAATCAAATGTAGAAAGGCAGAAATAATAAATGCAAACTTTTCAGATCTTTATATAATAAATATTACATATAATACATGGTCATATAAAGAGAAGACAGAAATTAATTGGAAACCAAATAACTTAATTTTAAAGGAGTGCAATAATCAACCATTTCATCCAAAACAATGATTACAATGAAACATCATATTAAAATCTAAGAGATGCAGGCAAAGCAATTTTTAGGGAAAATTTTATACCTCTAAATGCTTATATGGGAGAGGTTAATAAAACTGAAAGCAAGAAAATCATTGATTAATAAATAAAAAAAGTTGGTTTTATGAAAAAAAGTTAAATTGATAAACCTTTAGTTAATCTGATTAAAAATAAGAAAGAAAAAAAACTGTTATCAGTACCAAAAATGAAAAGGGTGAACTCACCAATGATGAGGATGAAACTAAAAAGTTAATTTAGAGTTATTTTGCCCAACTGTTTGCCAATAAATCTGACAACCTGAGGAAAATGGAAGAATATTTACAAAAATATAAACTAAGCAAAATAACAGAAGATGAAATAAAATACTTAAATAACCCCATTTCAGAAAATAAATTGAAGAAACCATCAAAAAATTCCCTAAGAAAAAGTCTCCAGAACCAGGTGGATTCAAAAGAGAATTCTATCAAACATTTAAGGAACAATTAATTACAATTCTATATAAACTTAACAAATAGGAGAAGGGGTTCTGCCAACAGACATCAATATGGTGCTAATACCTAAATCAGGAAGTGCCAAAACAGACAAAGAAAATGATAGACCAAACTCCGTAATGAACATTGATGTAAAAAATCTTAAATTAAACTTTAGCAAAGAGATGACAAGGTCTCTCTAGAATAATATACCACGATCAGGTAGGATTTATACTAGGTTGACAGGGATGGCTAAATATTTGGAAAACATTCGATATAATTAAACATATCAATAACAAAAGCAAGAGAAATCATATGGGATTATCTCAGTAGAAGCTGAAAAAGTCTTTGACAAAACACAACATCCATTGCTATTAAAAATAGTAGAGATTATAGGAATAAATTGAATTTTCCATAAAAATTATAAACAATATCTATCTAAAACCATTAAAAAGCATTTTATATATAAAGGGGATAAAATTACAGTATTTCTCATATGATCAGGGTTGAAATAAGGATATCCATTTTCACCACTACTATTCATTATAGTATTAGACATGTTATCTTTAGCAATAAGAGATGAAAATGAAATGGAAGGAATTTGAATTTGCAATGAGGAAGCAAAACTCTCATTCTTTGCAGATGATATGATGATAAACTTAGAGAACTCTAAAAATTCAACTAAAAAACCTGCTTGAAACAATTATTATTATGATGATGATGATGATGTTTGTCCTTTGTTCTTAAAGAAGACCATGGAATCGGGGGGGGGGTGATTCCATGACAAGCATATGAATTGGATTTGAGAAAAGGGTGTTATGCCTCAGTTTCCCATCTGGTGTCACAATTAGCAACTTCAACAAAGTAGCTGGATATAAAACAAGCCCACACAAATCATCAGCATTTCTATAAATGAACAAAAAAAAAGGGAAAGAGATAGAAAGGGATATTCCATTTTAAGTAACTGTAGACAGAATAAAACACTTGGGAATCTACATCCCAATGCAAATCGAGATGGATAGCTAAGTAGCTCAGTGGATAGAGCACTGGCCCTGCAGTCAGAAGGACCTGAGTTCTAATTGGGCCTCAGACATTTAATAAATACCTTGCTGTATGACCCTGGGTAAGTCACCCAATCCCATTGCCTTGTAAGAAAAAAAAACCCATAAACTTTATAAACAAAATTACAAAATACTTTTCACACAAATAGAGTCAGATATAAACAACTGGAAAAACACCAAATGCTCTTGATTAGATCAAGCTCATAAAAGAGAGAATGATGGGGAAATGTGCAACTTATGAATATGCAAGTAGATAAATATTGAAAGGCTCTCATGCCATGTAGTTGGAAGAATAAAAATAAAATTTCAAAAGAAAAACAGAAGAAATCATTATTGGGTCAGACTTCAGAGAAGCATAGAAATGATTTCACAAACTGTTACTGAGTGAAGGGAGCAGTACAAAGAGATCATTGTACACATTAGCATTATACACATTGAGAGTTGATCAACTATGATGAATACAGCTTCTCTCCACAGTTCTGAGAGCTACAACAACGAGGGATACCATCTTCATCCAGAAGTAGTTAAAAAGTAAAACAGAATCTGAATGAATACCATGTTCACTTTTTAAAACTGTTCTTAAGTTTTTGCTTTCTAGCCCATTTTTCTTTCTTCTCCCTTATTTCTAATTCTTCGTTCACAAAATAAATAACATGTAAACATGTTAAACTCAAATTCACATTTACAGCTTTTACTAGGCTGTTTATCAATGTAGGAAGGGGAATGTGAAGGAAGGGTGGTAAAAATGCATTAACATAAATATGAAAGTGGATGAATTTTGAAAAATTTTCATAATATGCAATTGGAAAAATAATTTTAAAAAAACAACTTGGCAGGGACATGCCATCTATGTGTTCTCAACTCAGGGCCAGAATACCAAATTTAGTATGAGATCCTCAAATATTCAGCAATAGAAACAATACTGACTGTTGCCATGACATTAAAAAAATCTACCATGGTAAAAACTACCTTACAGCATGATTTTGCTTGACCTAAAGGAGACATGACCACCATGAGCTAGATCATTAGTTGGGACTATATAAGAATCAAAGGTCAAATCTTCATAACCAGTGTATTCATAGCTTCTGTATCATTGATGACCTATAGCTTTTAATGTGAGATAAGGATTGTAAATCTCGTCTATCATATAGAAAATACATAGTGAAGGTAGGGCAATTAATACTAAAATTACTGCTGGTATAATAGTTCAAATTGTCTCTACTTCTTGAGCATCTATTGTACTGGTATGGGTTGGTTTAGTTGTTAATATAAGAATGATGATAATAAAGCTGGTGAGCTAATGAGGAAAACAATTATTAATGTATGATCATGAAAATATATTAATTCTTCTATAATGGATGATGTAGCATCTTGGAAGCCTAGTTGGGTAGGATATGGCATATAAGATATATAGGATTTAAAACTATAATTTAACTATGGCAAAGTTATGTAATTATTATTACTAATATCTGATGAGAAAGTCATAAAAGTTATGGGGTTGATTTGAAATCAGTCTTAGGAGGTTCAATTCCTTCCTTTCTTGAATTAAGATTTGATGTTGTTCAAATGTGTGGTAAGGTGAAGGACAGCCGTATAGTCATTCAATATTTGTAGTTGCCAGTTCTACTGATGAGACTTCTCATTTTGATGCAAAGCCTTCTAAAATAACATAGATCATTTGGATTACAGCTTTTAATGAGATGAAAGAGCCAATAGATGACAAAATGTTTCATGTTGTATATGCGTCTGGGTAATCTGAGTATCATCATGGTATTCCTGAAAGACCTAGGAAATGTTGAGGGAAGAATGTTAGGTTAACACATACAAATATAATTAAGAAATGGATTTTTGCTCATATATCGCTAAGTATATAACCTATAAATAGAGGGAACCAGTGTGCAAAACCTCCTATAATAGCAATTACAGCTCCCACAGAAAGTAGGTAGTGAAAATGGGCAACTACATAGTAAGTATCGAGAAGAACAATATCCAGGGATGAGTTAACTAAGGCAATACCTGTTAGTCTTCCATAGGAAAATAAAGCCTAGAGCTGATAATATAGCAGGAGATCATTTGATGTTACCACTGTGTAATGCGGCTAGCCAGCTGAAAACTTTAACTCCAGTAAGAATGGCAATAATTATAGTAGCGGAAGTAAAATAAGCTAACATATCTACGTCAAGTCCAACTGTGAATGTATGATGTGCTCATACAATGAATCCTAAGAATGCGATAGATATTATAACTCCTACAAAGGTCCAAGTCATGTGTAAGTGGGAAAGGATGTCTATTTTGGGCAAGGTGTAACATCAGATTCTGATTGGCTGGGTAACTTATTTCCTGGACAAAACAAGAAACATTTAGAACTGAAAAAGCTTCTTTACTTTAGAGTCCAAATACATGCCATAAATCAAAGAAGTGAATTATTACTCACCTTGGAAAGCCTAGGTTGGAAAATCCCTGGATCTTCTTTCCTAATCTTACACTTTCATCTTGATTGTGAGTCAAGATCATTCTAGAGATGAGATTGGGAGGACCCAAATGGCATTCCCTCAACAAGCTGAGCAAGAAAGAGGAGGGCTCAACCTAGTTCACAGGAGATTTCTTGGCTTCATTCATTCCTAGAATCAAAAGGGAAATTGGGGAGAAGCTGTCTTAATGACCAGTCTCTAGTGTTTGACATTGTCTTTTTGCACAGGGGTGAACTGCCAACAAGTGGAGCAGAAGCCTCAGAACCTGAGGGTCAAGTAGTGGGAGAACACTGCTTTCAAAAGCACTTACTCAGACAGCACTTCCAAAACCCTGTGGTAGTTCAAGCAGAATTCTGAGAAAGGTCTTATCCTTTTATTCTACATTCTCTCAGAGGGAAAGCAGGAAAGAAGATTAAAATCCACAATTAATAGGAAAGACCATCTCAGTTCCTTGCACATCTCTGCTGCCCAGCCTGAAGACTCAGACACCTATGTGGAGCCACAGTGATGGCCAGGCAGGTGCAGGCTGTGCCCAAACCCTGCATTTGGGGCTCTAATCACTTTTTCCAGCATAGGGGGCTATGATGACACCTCAGGATGCTCCCCACAGGCTCATCTTGTCTGGTTCACACTGAGGTCATCTCTCTTCTAATTCATAAAATTGAATCTCTCTACATGAATAAAAGTCAAGTTTTCTTCTTCGTAGTCAGAATCATCAATCCTTCATGCTTCTTCAATCCCTTCATTTCATCCTTTCCCTCCTCCCATTCCCTGATGTCTTTCAAATTACCCTTTCATAATTTTCTAAGAACATTTTGAATTACCAAAGAGAATCATAAAGAAATTAAAATAATTAGCAACCATAATACTCTACAAAGATAAATCTTACAAATATATTTGTGTACATCACTCTACACTGAGGAGCTATTTGTCACAGCAGCTGAACTAACCTCTTACTTTCTTGAAGAGATTGAAAGCATGGATATGAGCTGCCCAGCTCCCTAATTACATTCCTCTTAGCACCACTACCTTGCCCCTCAATACAAAACAAAAATACAGACAGTTCCTGTACTCAAAAATATTACATTTTAAATTGGGAAGGCAATACATAAAAGGGAGTATATATGCTAACAAAATCTTAAATTTCTTTATATTTATCTATTTATATCTACAATTAGTTGATAAAGAGCAACTAGATTGTTCAGTGGATAGAATGTTGGGTCTGGAGTCTAGAAAACCTAAGTTCAAATGCAGACTCAGACACTTAGTATCTGTATGACCCTGGGCAAGTCTCTTTTCTCTATTTGTCTCAGTTTCCTTATCCTTAGGGATGATCATATCACCTACATCACAGAGTTTGTCTGAATATCAGTGAGATAATTTTATAAAGCACAATGCACATAGGAGCTAGAAATATGTTATCTATTACTATTATTAATTATTACATAATTACACCTTCCCTCATGGAATATACGATGTCTGAGAACTTAGCCAATGTTATGCTTATTTTTTTAATCCCCAGTAGCTATTATTTTGTTTAATACATAGTTGTGATTTTATAAATGGTTATTAAATTAAAAGAAAATCAGGGGTTCTTAATTTGGAAATCCAAGACCACTAAGGGGTTAATGAAAAGATATTTTTGTGGATGAATTTTAAAAATATTTTGATTCCCATTATTCAACATAATTGGTTTATTTTGTAATTGAATATATTTTAATTTATGTACTTAAAAACATTATACAGAGGAGTCCATAGCTTCACCCAGCAAACACATGAGTCCATACACAAATAAAAAAGTAGGAAATAATTAAATATACCTTCAAAATAGTTGTGTTTTCCTACCTTTCAGAGATGATATAGACTCCTAGTTCTCTTCCTGCTTCTTTAACCTCTCTTAAATCTTCTTTGTTTTAACTAAACCAAGTCTATATATATATAAGGATTTAATAAACAACTACTATGTGTAAGAATACTCTTATAGACACCAGGAATAGAAAGTCAAAATATAACATAATTCTAATAGGGGTTGTGGAAAGGGACTTAACCTGGACTCAAACAACTATAACATAACCAATTTGAGGAAGAAGAAGATATTACTAATAATGAATGAAGGGAATGAAGGGATTGTTCATAAAGGAAATGGCACCAAACTGAAATAAGGTGAAGAAACAGGAACAGAAATGAAGAAGAGATACTACCACACTCTAGGGATAGCAGATAACCTCTTCAAATGCATAAAAGAAGAAAATGGATTGTCTAGTGTGGGAATTCAATTCATTAAACAGCAAGTAGCTCAGTTTAACTGGAATGAAAAGTTCAAGGATTCATGGGATTATAGATTTAGAACAAGATATTCTGGTTCAATTCTCTCACTTTATAAGTAATAAAACTGAACTGCAGAGATTCTATAACTTGACCAAAGTCAAGGTCTATTTGCAATGGCAATGTTCAAAATCTGTAATGAGAGGAGACTTCTGGGATGGAACCAAGATGGTAGCATGAAGCTAACAGGCTTCTGGAGCTTTTCCCTACCAAGGATAAACAAAGCCTCTCCTCTAACATTCGCACTACAGATCCCACCAAGAAAAAGAGAGGATTTAAAGAAGCTTTCAACTGTAGACATCTTGGAGGATCTTCAATGGAGTTCTCTCTCTTTGGGGGGAATAGGGGAAGTAAAGTCAAGGAGGCAAGAGAGTGGGAAAAGCCGGGTCCAGAGAGCTTAACAATAGTAGAGACTAGAGCAGTTAGATAGCAAGACAGGAGGAAGCATCCCAACCCCAAACAAAGTCTGAAGCCTAAAAACACTGGGATAAAAGGCGGGACAGTGTCAGGAACAAACCACTGTTAAATCACGAACTGGACATAAAGGAGGGGGAAAATTCTGAAAAGGCAAGGCCTGAACTGCATAAACGATATCTTGGCCAACAACAAGCCAGGGATCAGACCCCAACCCCAGCAAAATAAAAACTTGGATCTATACTCGCTATATCCCAGGAGCAGAACTAAAACAAAAAGATGAGCAAAAAAGCTAAAAGAGTACTCACAATGGAAAACTACTTCACAGACAAAGATGACAACAATGCCATGTCTGAAGAAGAAAGCAGTGAAAAATCACTCACAGGGGAAGTTTCAAAACAGTCTATAAATTGAACTCAAATACAAAAGCTCATCAAAGAGTTTAAAAAAGAATTTAAAACTAAAGAAACGAGGAAGAAAAAAATGGAAAAAAGACAGGAAAGTCATGCAGGAAAATTATGAAAAGTTGATCAAAGGAATCAACTCCATTAAAAGTAAAAATAACAAACTGGAAAAGGAAACACAGAAGCTAATTGAAGAAAATAAAACCATAAAAATTAGAATTGAACAAATAGAAATCAATAAATCTGTACCACTAGAAAATTCCATCAAACAAAATAAAAAGACTGAAAAAAATTGAAAAAATGTAAATTGTCTTTTATGGGAAAATGAATGACCTGGAAAATAGATCTAGGAGAGACAATCCATGAATCATTGGACTATTAGAAAGTCTTGACCAACAGAAGGACCTGGAAAACATCCTGAAGGAAATTATAAAGGAAAACTGTCCAAATCTACTAGAATAAAATAACAGTATAACCATTGAAAGAATGCACAGGGGGCAGCTAGATGATGCAGTGGATAGAGCACTGGCCCTGGAATCAGGAGTAAGTACCTGAGTTCAAATCCAGCCTCAGACACTTAATAATTAGCTCACTGTGTGACCTTGGGCAAGCTACTTAATCCCATTTGCCTTGCAAAAAATAAAAAATAAAAATAAAAGCAAATAATCCACAGAACCCCTCCAGAAAGAAACCCCAGGATAAAAACTACAGGGGCTGCAATAGCCAAATTCCAGAAACCTAAAATAAAGGAAAGAATAATGTAAGCAGCAAAAAGAAAACATTTCTATAAAGGAAACACAGTCAGACTCACATAGGACCTATCAGCTTAAACAATGAAAGATCAGAAGAACTGGGAACTGCATATTTCAGAGAGCAAAGGCCAGGGATTAAACTGAAAATGGACTACCCTGCAAAATTCAGCATACACTGCCAGGGGAAAAGGTGGATGTTCAATGAAAGAGAGGACTTCCGGAATTTCCTGACATGAAGACCAGAACTGAAAAGAGAATTCAATTGCCAAATATATGACTGAAGAGTTGCATTAAAAAAAGATAAATGAAAAGGGGAAGGAAAAAACAAAACAAAGCAAAACACATGTTGTTTAAGACCATCACATTGCATACAACTTTAAAAGGGAAGATGTAACACTTTTAATTCTTTAGAACTTAACTTCTCTTAGGATAATTAAAGGGTAGAATACAATTGAAGAGAATGAACCTAAAGGATATGGATATAATTGGGTCTCATCTCTCAATTCAAGAGGTCCAATATGACATCTCTATGTTTGAGACAAAAAGCCCTGAAGAAAGTAGGGAGTGTTAACTTTAAATTTAACTGTCTCATTATCCTTTGACTCACTTTAATCACAGAGTTTTTAGCACCTAATCTAATAAAGGTATCATAAACTGCAAGGACATGAGTCAGTGTCTCTCTAACTTACAATCATTGGTAAAGTTCTCAGGAGAGACCTCCAGAACCTCCCAGTACTTAAGAGAACTTTAAGATTCTTGCAATTAATTAGATCAAGATTTGACTTGAGGGGTGGCTAGGTGGCGCAGTGGATAAAGGACTGGCCCTGGAGTCAGGAGTACCTGGGTTCAAATCCATTCTCAAACACTTAATAATTACCTAGCTGTGTGGTCTTGGGCAAGCCACTTAACCCCATTTGCCTTGCAAAAAAAACCCTAAAAACATTTTTTTTAATTAAAAATAAATTAAAGTTAAAGGGATACATAGTAAAGTTTTGGTGAGGAGGAAAAAAGAGAAAAGGAAAGAGAAACATACAAATGGAGAAAAATAGCAATAAACAATAGAATTAATTATCTTAACTGTAAATGTGAATGGGATGAACTGTCCCATAAAACAGAAATGGATAGAATAATGGATTAAAAACCAGAATCCTACAATATGTTATTTACAAGAAACACATTTGAAGCAGAGAGATACACACAGGGTAAAGGTAAAAGGTTAGAGCAAATTATATTATGACTCAGCTGAAGAAAAAAAATCTGGGATAGCAATCCTATTTTCAGACAAGATAAAAGCAAAAATCAATCACATTAAAAGGAATAAGGAAAGAAACTATAGCTTCTTAAAAGACACCATTGGTTGTGAAGTTATATCATTACTAAACATGCATGCACTTAGTGGAATAGCATCCAAATTCCTAGAGGAAAACTGAGTGAATTACAAGGAGACATAGACAGCAAAACTTTAATAATGGGAGACCTTAATCTCCCTCTCTCAGAACTAGATACATCTAACAACAAAATAAACAAGGAGGAAGTTAAAAAATGAATGAAATCTTAGAAAACTTAAATTTAATAGGCCTCTAGAGAAAACTTAATGGGGATAAAAAAGAATATATCTTTTTCTCCACAGTACATGGCACCTTCACCAAAACTGACCGTGTACTAGGCCACCAAAACCTTATAATCAAATGCAAAAAGGCAAAAAAGGCAAAAATAATAAATACACAGTAATCAGACCATGGTACAATAAAAATTACATTTAATAAAGGGTCAGGGAAAGATAAACCAAAGCCTAATTGGAAATTAAATAATTTTTGTCCTAAATATTGGTTGGATCAAACAGCAAATAACAGAAATACTCAATTATTACGTCCAAGAAAATGATAATAATGAGATATCATACCAAAATTTGTGGGATGAAGCCAAGACAGTTTTGAGGGTAAATTTTATATCTCTAAGTGCCTATATGAATAAAATACAGAAAGAGATCAATGAATTTGGTATTCAACTAAAAAAGCTAGAAAAAGAACAAATTAAACATCCCCAAATAAATCCCAAATTAGAAATTCTGAAAATTAAGGGAGAGATGAATAAAAGTGAAAGCAGGAAAACCATTGATATCATAAATAAAACTAAGAATTGGTTTTATGAAAAAAGTCAATAAATTAGACAGAAATTTGATTAACCAGATTTTAAAAAAAGAAAGAAGATAACCAAGTTAACATTATCAAAAATGAAAAGGGTTAACTAACTACCAATGAGGAGGATATTAAAGAGATAATTTGGAGCTACTTTACCAAACTGTATATCAATAAATTTGGATACATTGAGTGAAATGGATGAATATTTGCCAAAATAAAAACTACCCAGATTAGCAGAAGAGGAAATAATTTACCTTAATAGCCCCATTTCAGAAAAAGAAATGAAAAAATGATGACTATACTCCATAAGAAAAAGACTCCAGATCCAGATGGATTTACAAGTGAATTCTACCAAATATTTAAGGAACAATTAATTCCCATTCTACATAAACTATTTTAAAAAATAGGAGAGGAATCATTTCTGCCAATCTGCTTTCATGACACCAATATGGTGCTGATATATGAACCAGGAAGGACCAAAATTGGCAAAGAAAATTATAAACAAATCTCCCTAATGAATATTAATCTAAATATCTTAAAAGAAATTTTATTAATGAGACTACAAGTTATTACCAAGAAAATACAGCATGATTAGGTTGGATTTATACCAGGCAGGCAGGGATGGTTCAACATTAGGAAAACACTCAACATAATTAACATATCAATAGCTAAACAACAGAAATCATATGATTATCTCAATAGATACTGAAAGAACCTCTGATAAAATAGATCCATTCATATTAAAAACACTTGAAAGTTTAGAATAAATGGAGGCTTCCTTAAAATAATAAATAGTATCTATCTAAAATTATCAACAAGTATTATATGTAATGGGAATAAACTTGGAGTATTTCCAATAAAATCATGGATAAAACAAATATACTCATTATCATCATTACTTTTTAATATAGTATTAGAAATGGTAGGAGTAGCAATAAGAGAAGAAAAAGAAATTGAAGGAATCAGAATCGGCAATGAGGAAGCAAAATTTTCACTCTTTTCAGATGAAATAATGGTATACATAGAGAAACTAATAAAATCATCTAAAAAATTCCTTGAAACAATTAACAAATTCAGCAAAGTAGCAAAACATAAAATAAACCCAAATAAGTCATCAACATTTCTATATATGAAAAACAAAGCCCAAGAGTAAGAGACAGAAAGGGAAATTCCATTTAAAGTAACTAGAGACAGTTTTAAATACTTGGTAATCTACCTCCTAAAACAAACCCAGAAACTTTATGAACACAATTATAAAGTGCTCCTCACCCAAATAAATTCAAATCAAAATAACTGGAAAAATATCAAATGCTCATGGTTAGGTCAAGCTACTATAATAAAAATGACAATTCTACCCAAATTAAGTTACCGATTTAGTGCCTTACCACTCAAACTACCAAAGTTCGTCTGGAGCAAATAAAGAGCAAGAAGGGAACTGATGAAAAAAAATGTAAAGGAAGGTGGTCTAACTCTACCAGATCTAAAATTGTATTATAAAGCAGCATTCATCAAAACTGCTTGGTACTGGTTAAGAAATAGAGTAATGGATCAGTGGATTAGGATAGGTTCAAAAGAAACTACAGCAATCTACCATTTGACAAACCCAAAGACATCAGCTTCTGGGATAAGAAATCACTATTTGACAAAAATTGTTGGGAAAACTAGAAAACAGTTTGGCAAAGAATGGGCATAGATTCCCATCTCCTATACCAAAATAAGGGGAAAATGGGTACAGGATTTAGACATAAAGAGTGATACCATAAATAAATTAATAGACCAAAAAATACTCTATCTGATCTATGAAAAAGGGATAAATTTATGACCAAACAAGGATAACTACAGTATAAACTGCAAAATGAATGATTTTGACTATATTAAATTAAAAAGGGGTTGCAATAATAAAATCAATGCTGACAAAATTAGGAGAAAAGCAGAAAGTCGGGAAACAATCTTCACAACTAGGAGTTCTGATATAGCTCTTATTTCTAAAATATATAGAGAATTGCATCACATCTATAAAATCACAAGTCATTCCCCAATTGATAAATGGTCAAAGGATATGAACAGATAGTTTTCAAATAGCTATATAATCATTTGAAAAAATGCTTCAAAGCATTATTGATTAGAGAAATGCAAATTAAAATGAGTATCATCTTACAGCTATTAGATTAGCCAGGATGAGAAAAAGAGAAGATGATCATAATTAGAAAGGTTGTGGGAGGATTGGGACATTAATGCATTGCTGATGGAGTTGTCAATGGATCTAGCCTCTCTGGAGAGCAATATGGAACTATGCCCAAAGAGCATTAAAACTATTCATACCCTTTGACCCAACAATTCCAATTCTAGGTCAATATCCAGAAGAAATTATAAAAAATGGGAAAAGTCTTACATGTTCCAAAATATTCATAGAAGCTCTTTTTATAGTAGCAAAGAACTGAAAATTGAGGAGATGCCCCATCAATTGGGGAATGACTAAACAAGTCATGGTACATGAATACTATAGAATACTATTGTTCAATAAGAAATCATAAATGGTCAGACTTTAGAGAAGCATGTAATGACTTATGGGATCTGATGCTGAAAGAAGGGAGTAGAACCAAGAGAACAATGTACATATCAACAACATTATGAGATGAACAACCTTGATGGAAGCAGCACCTCTTGGCAGTCCAGATAGCCAGGACAATTGTATTTGACTGGCTATAGACTATATTATCCCTATTCAGAGGAATTAAAATCAAACACATAGAAAAAAAACCCTTCCAAATCTGATGAATACTTTAAAAAAAATTATCTCTTATGTATCTCTTTCACTTAATCCTATTTCCTTATGCCAAAAATTACTAATTTGTAACCTTATTCATCAAAATATATGTAAAATGCTAACCTGACTGTTCTCTGCTGAGGGGATGGGGGTGGGAAGGGAGGGTGGAAGGAAATTTTGTAATTTAGAAATATGCATGTGTATATGGATGAAAATAAATGAATAAAAGACTGTAAAGAAATAAGTCTGGATTAGAAAGTGAGAGACAAATTGTATAAGAGCTTTTAAGTCAGACTGATGTGTATGCATTTTTTACTATAGGCAATGTGGAGCCATCAGCTGTTTTGAGCAGAGGAGTGCTGTGGTAAGAACAAATCTTAGGAAGGACATTTTGGTATTTATAAAGAGGATAGATTGAATATGGGAGAAACTACAAGCAGAAAGAGTACTTTGGGAGTTATTATCACAGTCCAGGTGAGAGTTAATAAGAGCCTAACTAGGATTGTGGGTAGAGAGAAGGGGAGAAATATGAAAGATTTATTTGATATGGTGGTAATAATTCCAAAGTTTTGAATATGCTTCTCACCTCTAATCTATCTCATAATAGAATTTGTTCCTTAGAATTTTACACTTTCTCTATATTCTCAGTAATAGCAAATTTTGTTCCAATGACTCTAGGTCAACATCTCTTTTGAACTGTGAACGCACATCTTTAAGTGATGTCTCATCATAATCTTAAATTTAACAAGTCCAAAATCTAATTTTCAATCCTCTCTCATCCTAAATTCCTTTGGATTATATCACATATAAATGAAAGTACAATTCATGTCCATCATGGATATTTTTAGAACTTCCCATTATCCCAACTTTTCATATTCAATCATTTACTAAAGTTTGCTATTTCTAACCCCATTACACTTATTCCATCCATTTCAACTTCTCTACTGAAATCACCATTACCATAGTACAGGCCCTTAATACCATTCCACTGGACTATTACAATAGATTTCTTTTTTTTTTTTAGTTGTTTTTTTTTTTGCAAGGCAAATGTGGTTTAGTGGCTTGCCCAAGGCCACACAGCTAGGTAAATATTAAGTGTCTGAGGCCGGATTTGAACCCAGGTATTCCTGATTCCAGGTCCAGTGCTCTATACACTGCACCACCTAGCTGCCCTATAATAGATTTCTTATATGTATTCGTGACTCTGCTCCCCTAGCCCTCCAATCCAATCTTTATACTATAGGCAGGATAATGTCAAATCAGTGGCAAAAAATGATTCCGATGCACAGATCCAGTTATATCATTATTCCACTGCAGTCTCTTTGGTAATTCCTACAGCCCTTTGAAGAAAGTTGAAATTATTTTTCCTGAATTCAACACTTTCCAAAAACCTGGTTCAAGACTTCCTTTAAGATTGCCCTTAAATACTTTCTTCTACCTGGTCTTTTTTGGATCTCTCTGCTGTTAATAACATCTCTACAAAACTACATTTCATTATTTTACATGTACAGATAATTATTTTTATGATGCCATCCCATTAGAATGGGAGCTTCTTGATTGCTTAGAAGGGTGGGTCAGAATTGTGGGATTTTTTTATATAACTCCAGCACTTAGCATTGTAAATGCTAACACAGTATAAATGATGATTGACTTGAATGATCCCTCTCAAAATATTCTGTTCTCCAGTCAACCTCAATGACTACTTGGGCAATAACATTTGTAGAACCTATCTCAGTATTGTTGTGAGAATTAAATGGAATAATGTAAACATTTTGTAAACCTTAAAGCACTCTAAATTTTTACTACCATCATCACTACTACAATTAAATACTCTAAAAAATATTTTGCTAATCTCTATTTTTTTGTTCACACCATTACTGATTTCCTAAAATATTCTCCCTACACCTGATTGCTTGTTGATTTCCTACCTATCCTTTAAATATTTTTATTTCATCAAATGATAATAAAAATGAACATTTTCCTATTAACAAAATATTGATAAATAGCTTCTACTAAATAATTTCTTTAATTTCACAACAATTCTTTTTAGACCTGAGGGAGGCAGTGCGGCTATGATGTTTTAAAAAAAAGGCTCTCTTTCTTGAGAATTTTCTCTATATATCTGCAAAAGAACAAGGTAGAAAATCTGAGGTGACACATCAAGCTGTGATTGGTTGAATAATAAGTCTGAGAATGTCATGTTTCCTAGAGAAGAAAAAGAACTACACATAAATAGAAGTGAAAAAGACTCCATTTACTAAAGAATCAAGGTCCATAATCAAGATCTTAGATCTGAGTTTTTCTAATCTCTGGAAACTGAAAAGATGGAGAAGCTGCTGGGAGTCTCATTAGTGCTGCTGTATCTTCAAGTGGGCTGTGAGTTGGGAACAATAGTGGGGAAAAGGGGGAAAGGAATGGAGACAGGAATAGGGAAGAACAGGAAACATTCTCCACATGAGCAAGGAGGAAAAATGTGCTATCACGTGAAATTTTATAGATGTATGGTGAAATTAGAGAAAATCATAGATGCTGATTTGATATTGTGTCTGATGTCGTTTTGTCAAGGGGTGAGCTGCCAACAAAAGGTGGAGCAGAGTCCACTGATTTGGAAGGTCCAGGAAGGAGAGAACACTGCTTTCAACTGCAGTTACTCAGACAGTGCTTCCCAAGGACTTCAGTGGTTCAAGCAGGATCATGGGAAAGGCTTCACCTTCCTCTTTTACATAAGCTCTAATGAGAAGGTGAGAGGAAGGTTAAGAACTACAATCAACAGGAAGGAGCGTTTCAGCACCCTGTATTTCACAGCCTCCCAGCCTGGAGACTCAGGCACCTATTTCTGTGGTGTAGAGGCACAGTGATGCCCAGGCACCTGCAGCCTGTGCACAAATGCTGCAGAGGAACCACTTGCTACAGTCTCTGCCAAGGGGCATATGATAGTATCCAGGGATCATTTAAGTAGATTCATCTTTGCGAGTTCATAATAGAACATTTTTTGTACCAGTTCCAGTTTGAGATCCCTGTTTTAAGATATTATATCTTTTTTAAAATAATTTTATTTAGAAGTTTTTGTTTCTATATCACCTCAATTTCCTTCAATGTCCATTTCCTATCTCACTCTCAAAGAGCTATTCCACAAACATTTTTTTAAATAGTAAGAGAAAAAAAGTCAGTAAAACTGCTCAACATATCAAAAAAATTTCAATATGTTCAATCTTCTATATCCATGGACTTAACTCTAGACTCCCTGCCTACATCTCTAAATGAGTAGAAGGAGATGTCTTTTCATATCATTTTTTGGAATACTGCTTGTTCTTTGTAATATTACAACATTCATTTTTATTTATTTCATGATTGCTGTTTTTTTTATTTACAGTGTTATAGTTATTATATATATGGGTGTTTTGATTCTGACTACCTTGCTTTACATTAGACCATGTAATTCTTTCCATGTTTTTCTGTATTCATGATAATCATTTCTTACTACAGCATAGGAAATACATTTTGAACAATTTTAGTCATTCTCCAATTGGTGGGCTTTGACCTTTTTTCCAATTCTTTGCTGTCACAAAAAGTGCTTCTATAAGTCAATATTTTACTATGTAATGGATAGAGCTGAATCATGTATTTGAATATCAGGACAAAAGGATATGCAAATTCTAGTCACTTTGCTTATAAGCAAATCACTTCACAAAATGGTTGCACTGATCTACAATTGCAGCTAAATGAGTTTGTGTGCCTATTTTTCCACAACCTCACCAATAACAACTATTGCCATCATGTTATCATTATAAATTTGCTGACTCTGAAGTGAAGTGAGGTTCTTGGTTCTTGATTTTAGTTCACAAATAATATTCCAACTCTCTTCTACATCCATAGCACAGAACTAGGTGAAGCTAAAGTGATATATGGTGGTGTAGTAGAGACTTCATCTCTTAACAACTAAATCCAGACCCAAAGAGGCATTCTAACATTTAAGAGGTTGTTAAGAGGTTTTCTCCAGAGGAAAAAGAAAAAGAAAACACAGAATCCTATTAATCTTTAACAACTTGAGACCTATTTCAGTCTTAATTCCGTTTCTTCTCTAAAAAATTTTCTTCCTGAAATAGTCTGTGTTGGGTTGTGATCTAAAGGATTCCTATCTGACATGCTTTCATAATAAATATAATGTGCATTTATAAGACATTTATACATATAATATCAAATCCAATTTTTGTCAACTCTAGGTAACAGAGAAAATAGTGAAGTTAAACTCCAATTTCCCACCAGCAATTATTTATCTATAGGATTTGGGACCAGGCACAGGTAAGGGTCAAGAGTCTCCTTCCAGATCAAGAGTTGAAATTGCTTTTGCTTCTTTGTTTAATTGTTGTAACCCTAATAGAATGTAAGGTCATTAGAGACAAATTTTCTTACATTGTGTCATACCATATAGCACAATGTCAGGAGCAAAATATTTCACACGATGTTATAGGACAAAGGATGAATGCCTCATTTAGTTTTTGTAAAGGATTTTGCCACAAACAATGGGGAAACATGAAATTATTTTTTAAACATACATGATTTGCATTTTCTTTTCCAAATTCTTTCTCTCACACCAGCACTTCGTCCCCATCATAAAGGCAAGCTATATAACATCTATTCAACATGAAAAGTCATGAGAAACAGTTTATTAGTCTTAGTTCTGCAGGTGAACCCCCTGACTTCAATAATGGGGGATCTCAGTCTCCCTCTCTCAGATCTAGATAAATCTAACCACAAAATAAATAAGAAGGAAGTTTAGAAGGTGAATAAAGTCTTAGAAAACTTAGATATGGTAGACTTCTAGAGAAAAATGAATAGGGATAGAAAAGAATATGCTTTTTTCTCTACAGTAAATGGCACCTAAACCAAAAGTGTATCAGGACATAAAATCTTACAATCAAGTGTTGAAAGGAACAAATAATAAAGGCATATTTTTCAGATCATAGTGCAATAAAAATTACATGTAATAAAGGGTCATGGAACGATAAACCAAAAATTATTTGGAAACTAAATAATTTTAAAGAAAGAGTGAATCCATCAGCAAGTCATGGAAATAATCAATCATTTAATCCATGAAAATGAAAACAATGAAACATCATACCAAAATGTATGAGATGCAGACAAAACAGTTTTAGAGGAAATTTTATACCTCTAAATGCTTATATGAATAAAATAGTGAAAGAGTCGATCAACAAATTGGGTATGCAACTTAAAAAGCTAGAAAAAGAACAAATTAAAGATCCCCAATTAAATACCAAATTAGAAACTGAATATCAAGGGAGAAATTAATAAAATTGAAAGCAAGAAAACCATTAACCTAATAAATAAAACTAAGAATTGATTTTATGAAGAAACAGTGAAATAGATAAACCTCTGTTTAATCTGATGAACAAAAAGAAAGAACAAAACTAAATTATTGATATCAATAATGAAGATGGTGAACTCAGCACCAATGAGGAGAAAATTAAAGAGATAATTTGAAACTATTTTGCTGAATTACATGCCAATAATTTGACAACCTGAGTGAAATGGGTGAATTTTTACAAAAATATAAACTATCCAGATTAACAGAGAAAGAAATGAAATATTTAATTAATCCCATTTTAGAAAAAGAGAAATTGAAGAAACCATCAATGAACTCCCTAAGGAAAAAGTTTCCAGGCTTAGATGGATTTATAAGTGAATTCTACCAAATATTTTAGGAAAAACTAATTCCAATTCTAAATGAACTATTTTTTTAAATAGGAGTAGTTTTGCCAAATTCTTTTTTATGACATCAATATAGTTCTGATACCTAAACCAAAAAATTATAGATCAATTTCCCTAATGAACATTGATGCAAAAATCTTAAATAAAATTTTATCATTGAAATTAAAGCAAGTTATTACTAGGATAATACATCATGATCACATAGGATTCACACCAGGTAAGTAGGGATGGTTCAATATTAGGAAAATACTCATCATCAATAACAAAATACCAACAGAAATCATATGATTATCTCAATAGATGCTGAAAAAACCTTTGACAATATGCAACATTCATTCCTATTAAAAATGCTAGAGAGTATAGGAATAAATGGAATTTTCCTTACAACAATAATAATAAACCACCAACAAATATTTTATATATATAATGGGAATAAACTAAGAGTATTTCCAATAAGATCAGAGGTGAAATAAGGATGTCCATTGTCACCATTACTATTTAATAGTGTGTTAGAAATGCAATCTTTAGTAATGAGATGAAAAAGAAATTGAAGAAACCAGAATTGACCAAGAGGAAACAAAACTTTCATTATTTGTAGATGATATGATAGTATTCTTAGAGAAACCTACAAAATCAACTAAAAACTACTTAAAACAACTATGATTATGATATTTGTCATTAGTTCTTGAAGAAGACCATGAAATCAGAGTAATGATGCCATGACAAGCAGAGGAATTTGATTTGAGTGAAGGGGTGTTGGGCTGAGTCACCAGTCTCAGGTTCCCCTCTGGAGACACAATTAACAACTTCAGCAAAGTAGCAGATATAAAACAAGCCCACAAAAATCATCAGCATTTCTATATTTGAACAGCAAAGTCCAAGAGCAAGAGGTAGAACAATTCTATTTAAAGTAATTGTAGTCCACATAAAATACTTGGGAATCTACCTCCCAATACAAACCCAGAAAGTATATGAACAAAATTACAAAATACATTTCATATAAATAAAGTTATCTAAATAATTGGAAAAACTTCAAGTGTTCATGATTAGACTGAGTTCATATAAGGGAGGGTGGTGGAAAAAATGTCTAACATATGAATATGCAGATGGATGACAGTAGAAAGGCTTTCAAGACATGTAGTCGCAAAAATAAAAAGAAAATATAAAAAAAATGAAACCATGAATGGTCAGACTTTAGAGAAGCATGTAAAGAATTTCATAAACTGATGCTGAATGAAGGGAGCAGAACCAAGCCATCATTGCACATATTTACATCAGCATTGTAAGTTGATCAACTCTGATGATTACAACTCCTCACAGCAGTTAAGAGAGCTAGAAGAACACCGGGGCACCTGCCATCAATGCCATCTTCATCCAGAGGAGAAAAGAAAAAGGAAACACAGAAATGGAATAGGCACTATGTTCACTTTTTGAAATCTGCTCTTATGTTTTGACTTCCTAGCCCATATTTCTTTTTCTTTTCCCTCAGTTCTAATTCCTCATATGCAAAATGACTAATACGTAAATATGCTCAACAAAATTGTACATGTACAACTTTTAACAGACTGCTGCTGGGAAGAGGGATGTGGGAAGGGATGGTGGTATAAAAATGTGCAACCTATAAATATGTAAGTCAATGAATGTTGAAAAACCCTCATAACATGTAATTGGAAAAATATTTTCTTTAAGAAGCATCATACCTAGCTGTGTGGCCTTGGGCAAGCCACTTAACCCCATTTACCTTGCAAAAACTTTTTTAAAAAGCATCTAAATTGAAGGTCTTTTTGCTAGAATGGAATTTCCTTGATGGCAGGACATCTCTTCTCTATGTTCTCTACTCAGGTCTGGAATTCCACACTTACTATGAGATCTCATATATTCAGCAATAGAAACAATACTGAGTGTTGCCAAGACATTCAAAAATCTGCCATAGTGAAAATTTCCTTACTATACCACTATGATTTTATATGATCTAAAGGGAGCAAGACCACCATGAGCTACCATGACTATTACAAATCATGTGTAAGTGGAAAAGGATGTCTATTCTGGAGAAGATGTGATATCAGATTCTGATTGACTGGGCAACTTATTTCCTGAAGCAGAGCAAGAATCATTTTGAACTGAGAAAACTTCTTTTCTTTATAGACCAGTTTCATGCTATAAATCTCAGAAGTGAATTATTACTGACCTTGGAAAACTAAAGATGCAAAAGTCCCTGGTTGCTTCCTTCCTGATCTAGTACCTTCACCTTGAGAGTGGGAGGACCCAGGCAACATGCCCTCACCAGGATGATCAAGAAAGAGAAAGGCTCAGCCTGGTTCACAGGATATTTCTTGGCTTCATTCATCCCTCTAATAAAAAGGGAATTAGGAAGGTGTTGTCTTAATGGCCAGTCTCTAGGGTCTAATGTCATCTTCTTGCACAGGAGTGAGCTGCCAACAAGTGGAATAGAATCCTTGGAACCTGAGGGTCCAGGAGAAAGTGAACACTGCTTGAAATTACACTTAATCAGATAGCACTTCTAAGACTACAGTGGTTCTAACCGTGGTTCAAATAAGATCCTGGGAAGGATCTTATTCTTCTCTTTTACATTCTCTTAGAGGGAAAGCAGAAAGGAAGATTATGATCCACAATTAACAGGAAAGATCATCACAGTTCCTTGCACATCTCTGCTGTCCAGCCTGAAGACTCAAGCACCTACTTCTGTGCTGTGGAGCCACACCAATTGCTAGATACATGCAGGCTGTGCCCAAAACCTGCATTTGGGGCTCCAGTTGCATTCCTGAGCATTGGGGCCTATGATGACACCTCTAGACCAACCCTACAAGTTCTTCTTGCCTGGTTTACATAGAGGTTATTTCCAACCTAACACATAAAATAGCATATCTCTACATAACAAAACTCAAGTCTTCTTCTTGGTAGTCAGAATCATCAATCCTTTATACTTCTTCGATCCCTCTGGATCTGTTCTCCTGCCAATAAAGATATAGATTTCTTACTTTCCCTCCTCTCCTTCCTTGATATCTTTCAAACTAGTCTTTCTTATTTTCTAAGAATATTTTGAATAGAGGCAGCTAGGTGACACAGTGGATAGAGCACTGGCCCTGGAGTCAGAAGGACCTGAATTCAAATCCAGCCTCAGACACTTACTAATTGCCTAGCTGTGTGGCCTTGGGCAAGTCACTTAACCCCATTGCCTTAAAATAAACATGTTTTTTAAAAAGAATATTTTGAACAACTAAAGAGGGTCATAAAGAAATTAAAATAATAAGCAAATGTAATACTTTACAATGATTAATTTTCCAAATATTTGGGAGCACCTCATCCTACACTGAGGAGCTGTTTGTCACCAGCAGCTGAACTAACCTCTTGCTTTCTTAAAGAGATTAAAGACATGAATATGAGCTGCCCCAGCTCCCTAATTACAGTCCTCTTAGCACTATCATCCTGCCCCTAAATAGAAGCAAAAATAACGATTACATTTTAAAAAGTGAAGACAACACATAAAAGGGAATTGAAAAAAATCATAAATTTAATTTTTCTTATCTCTTTATATCTTCAATTAGGTGACAATTAGCAACTAGATAGTTCAGTTGATTGAATGCTAGGTCTGAAGTCAAGAAAACCTAAATTCAAATTCAGTCACAGATGCTTAGTAACTGTGTGACCTGGACAAATCACTTAACCACTATTTGCCCCAGTTTCCTTATCTGTAACATGGGGATAATAATAGCACATACATCAGAGTTTTTCTAAAGATCTGATGAGACAATATTTATAAATCACAATGCCTACCTAGTACATAGTAGGAACTGGAAATATGTTAGCAATTATTAATTATTACATATTACATCTTTTCTCATAGGATGTAAGATATCTGAGAACTAAGACCGTATTTTGATTGTCTTTTAATCCTAAGTAGCTATTGTCTTTCTTGGCACATAGTTGTAATGTATTAAATGGTTATTAAATTAAATGAAAACCAGGGATTTTTTAACTTGAGATTCCCAGACCCCTAAGGGGTTGATGGATAGGTATTTTTGTGGAGGAATTTTAAAAATATCTTGATTACCATTGTTCAAAATAATTGGTTTATTTTGAAATTGAATGTATATTATTTTATATAAATTAAAACATAATATGGAGGAGTCCATAATTTTCAGCCAACTTGCACAGGGGTCCATGCCCATACACAAAAAAGTAAGAAATATGGAATTAAATATACCTCCATAATAGTTGTGTTTCTCCTCCCTTTCAGAGATACCTAGTCTCCTAGCTCTCTTCCTGATTTTCTAAGTCCTTTTGAGTCTTTTTTTAAAAAAATAAAACCAGTTTTATATATGAATGATTATTAAGCATCTACTATGTGTGAGAATACTGTGATAGATACTAGGAATACAAAATCAAAACATAACAAAATTCTAATAGGGGTAGGGGAAAGAGGCAGTCACCTGGACTCAAACAAATACGACATAAGCAATTTGAGGATAAAGACAGCACTACGATAAAGAATGGAAGAAATGAAGGAATTGTTCTTAAAGGAAATGGCAGCAAACCTGAAAGAAGAGGAGGAAACTGAGAAACAGAAATGAAAAGGACTACTGCCTTACTCTAGGGATAGCAGAAAAGCCTATTCAAATGTAGAATGGAAGAAAATGGATTGTCTAGTTTGGGAATTCAATTCATTAAACAGTAGATAGTTCATTGCAACTGGAATGCAAAATTCAAAGATTCAGAGATTTAGAGCAAGATCTTCTGATTCAATCCTTTCAGTTTATAGGTAATAAAACTGAAACCCAGGGATTCCATAACTTGATCAAAGTCAGGGTCATACAGATCACAAAGTCAATATTCAAAACTTGTAATGAAATAAGTTTGGAACAGAAAGTGAGAGACATATTGTATAAATTCTTCTATGTCAGACTGATGTGTATGCATTTTTTACTATGGGCAATGTGGAGCCATAAGGGAAAGACTACAAATGGAATGAGTATTTGGGGCTTGTTACAATAGTCCAGGTGAGAGTTAATAATAGCCTAATTAGGATTATGGGTAGAGAGAAGTGGAGAAATATGAAAGATGTTATAGAAGTAGTCAACAAAACTTGGCAACTGATCAGATATGGTGTTTGAGGGACATAATTCCAGTTTTGAACAGGCTTCTCATTTCTTATTTATCTGATAAGTATTGCCCCTTAGTGTTTTACACTTTCTCTTCATTCTCAGTCATAGTAAATTTTGTTCCCATGACTCTAAGTCTACAACATTTTTGAACTGTAGATCTACATCTTTAAGTGATGTCTCATCATAGTCTTAAATTCAACAAGTTAAAAATCAAGTTTGCAAACCCATCTCAATCTACATCTCTTTTGAATATGTCACATATCAGTGATACCACAATCAATGTCCTTCATGGACATTTTTGTTTTAGCTTCCCAACTTTTCATAGTCAATCAGTTA
This sequence comes from Macrotis lagotis, assembly GCF_037893015.1. Classification (NCBI taxonomy): domain Eukaryota; kingdom Metazoa; phylum Chordata; class Mammalia; order Peramelemorphia; family Peramelidae; genus Macrotis; species Macrotis lagotis. The sequence goes on along the minus strand of NC_133661.1, from coordinate 183,765,105 downwards.
CTAAAAGTTTACTTTTTTTTTAACCCCTTTACATTTTTTCCATCGATTCCAACTTCTCTATTGCTTTCACCACTACCATAGTACAGGATCTCAATACCATTCTACTGGATTATTTTTATGGATTCCTTATATGTATTCCTGACTCTGCTGCCCTAACCCTTCAATCTGCCAGAATAATGTCATGCCAATGGCAAAAAAAAGAATCTGGCTCACAGATCCAGTTATATCATTTCTCTGTAGTATCTTTGGTGGTTCCTATAGCCCTTTGAAGAAATTTGATATCATTAGTTCTGGAATTCAAGACTTTCCATAACCTGGTACAAGACTTCCTTTAAGATTCACCCCAAATCCTTCCTTCTACATGAGCTTTTCTGGATCTCTCTGCTGTTAATTTATTCTCTCCAAGATTACATTCCATTATTTAACACAGACAAATAATTATTTTCATGCCATTTACCCATTAGAATGGGAGCTCCTTTTTTGCTTGGATGGATGGGGCAGAATTGCTTTTTCTTTATATCTTTAGCACTTAGCATTGTTCCCAAAACATCATAAATGTTGATTGACTTGAGTGTCTCCTCCAAAACTTCTGCTTTCTAAGCCAAGTTCAATGACTGTTTGGGCAATAGCAGCTCACAGTATTGTAAGAATTTAATGGAAAGATGTAAATCTTTTCCTTTAAAGCATTCTCTAAATTTTTACTACCATCATCACTACTACTATTCTAAACTCTAAAAACCACTTTGCGAATCTCTATTCCTTTGTTCAAACCATTTCTGATTTTCTAAAACATTCTCCCTGCCCTAACTACTTGTTGATTTTCTACTTACCCTTAAAATATTTTTATTTTGTTAAATGGTAATAAAAGTGAACATTCTTGTATTTCTAAAATATTGGTAAATATCTTCTACTAAATATTTCTTAATTGTAACAGCAATTATTTTTAGGCCTGAGGGTGGCAGTGCTGTCATGATTTTTTTTAAATGTCTCTCTGAGCATTTTTTCTCTATGTATCTGATAAAAGAGTAAAGTAGGAAGTCTGAGGTGACAAATCAAGCTGTGATTGGTTGAGTAATAAGTCTGAGAATACCATATGTTCTCTAGAGAAGAAAAAGAACTACATATAATTAGAAGTGAAAAGGACTCCTTTAACTAGAGAATCAAGGTCCATAACCAAGATCTTAGACCCCAGTTTTTCTAATCTCTGTAAAGTGAAAGGATGGAGAAGCCACTGGGAGTCTCATTAGTGATGCTGTGTCTTCAAGTGTGCTGTGAGTTGGGGAGAAAAGTTGTGGAAGAGAGTAAAGGAATGGAGATGGGAGTAGGGAAGCCCAAAAAAACATTCTCCACATGACCAAGGAGGAAAGATGTGCTATCACAAGGAATTTCATAGAGATATTGAGAAATTGAGGGAAGATTATGGATACTGCTGAGTTGATATTGTGTCTGATGTTGTTTTTTGTTGTTTTTTTTTTGTCAAGGGGTGAGCTGCCAACAAAAGGTGGAGCAAAGTCCACTGATCAGGAAGGTCCAGGAGGGAGATAATACTGCTTTCAACTGCAGTTACTCAGACAGTGCTTCCCGAGGACTTCAGTGGTTCAAGCAGGATCATGAGAAAGGCCTCACCTCCCTCTTTTACATAAGTTCTGAGGAGAAGGTGAGAGGAAGGCTAAAATCTACAATCAACAGGAAGGAGCGTTTCAGCACCCTGTACATCACAGCCTCCCAGCCTGGAGACTCAGGCACCTATCTTTGTGGTGTGGAGACACAGTGATGCCCAGGCACCTGTAGCCTGTGCACAAACCCTGCAGAGGGAACTCTTGCTACAGTCTCTACCAAGAGACATATGATAGTACCCAGGAAGCATTTAAGTAGATTCATCTTTGCAGGTTCACAATAAAATATTTTTATACCAGATGCAGTGTGAGATCCTGGCTTTAAGGGACTATAGCTTTTTAAAATTAATTTCTTTTTTTTAGGTTTTTGCAAGGCAAATGGGGTTAAGTGGCTTGCCCAAGGCCACACAGCTAGGTAATTATTGAGTGTCTGAGGCTGGATTTGAACTCAGGTACTCCTGACTCCAGGGCCAGTGCTCTATCCACTGTGCCACCTATGCACCCCTAAAATTAATCTCTATTGAGAATTTTTTGCTTCTTTTATCCTCTCAATTTGCTTCAATACCCATTTTTCCATCTCACTCTCAAAGAGCTATCCCACAAATGAACTTTTTTTTAATAGGAAAATATGAAAGTCAGTAAAATTACTCAACATATCAAAAAAATTTCAATATATTCAACATTATACATCCATGGACTTAACCCCAGAATCCCTGCAAACATCTCTAAATGAGTAGAAGAAGGTGTCTTTTCATATCTCTTTTTTGGAGTACTGCGTGTTCTTTGTAATATCACAATATTAATTTCCATTTATTTTGTGATTGTTATTCTTTCCATCTACAGTGCTATAGTCATTGTATATATGGGTGTTTTGGCTTTGACTTCTTTGCTTTATATTAGTTCATGTAAATCTTTCCATATTTCTCTGTATTCATGATAATCATCATTTCTTACAGCTTAGGAAATACTTTTTTTTTAGTTTTTGCAAGGCAAATGGGGTTAAGTGGCTTGCCCAAGGCCACACAGCTAGGCAATTATTAAGTGTCTGAGACCAGATTTGAACCCAGGTACTCCTGATTCCAAGGCCAATGCTTTATCCACTATGCCACCTAGCCGCCCCGGAAATACATTTTTGAACAATTTTAACATTCTCTAATTAATGGATATCTACCTTATTTCCAATTCTTTGCTATAACAAAAAGTGCTGCCTTAAATCAATATTTTAGGGTATTATGGAGTTGTTCTCTTTATCAATAATCCTTTGGTATGCATACAGTTGGATCACGTTTTTGAAGGTCTGGACCAACGAGTATGAACATTTTAGCCATAATGTGTATTTTTAAGATCATGATGCAATAAAAATTACATCAAATAAAGGGTCATGGAAAGATAAACCAAAAATTAATTGGAAACTAAATAATTTAAATTTAAAGAACAAGCGTATCAACCAACAAGCCATACAAATAATCATTTCATCCAAGAAATGTTAACAATGAGATATCATTTCAAACTTCATAAAATGCATGCAAAGCAGTTTATAAGGGAAATTTTGTACATCTAAGTGATCATATGAATAAAATAGAGAAAAAGGAGATCAATTAATTGGGTATGCACTAAAAAAGTTAGAAAAATGAACAAATTAAAGATCCCCAGTTAAATAGCAAATTAGAAATTCTGAAAATCAAGGGAAAGATTTACAAAATTGAAAGCAAGAAAAACCATAAATCTTTGTTTAATCTGATTTAAAAAAAGAAAAAAGAAAGCTAAATTAACAATATCAAAATGAAAAGAGTTTACTCACTACCAATGAGGAGGAAATTAAAGGGAATATTTGAAGTTATTTTGCTGATCTGTATGCCAATAAATTTGACAATATAAGTGAAATAGATGAATATTTTTTAAAAATAAATTATCCATAAAGCCGCAAAGGAAATATAATACTTAAACAGCCCCATTTCAGAAAAAGAAATTGAAGAAACCATCAATAAATTCCATAAGAAAAAGCCTCTAAGTCCAGCTGAATTCACAAGTGAATTCTACCAAACTTTTAAGGAACAATTAATTCCAATTTTAGATAAACTACTTTTAAAAATAGGAAAAGTTCTACCAAATTCCTTTCATGACACCAATGAGATGCTAATACCTATACCAGGAAGAATACAAACAAACAAAGAAATTTATAAATCAATCTCCCTAATGATCATTGGTGCAAAACTCTTACACCATGGTCAGGATTTATACCAGGTAGGCCAGGAGAGTTCAATACTAGGAAAACACTCAACATAATTGATCATATAAATAACAAAAAAATCAACCAAAATCATATAATTATCTCAATAGATGCTGAAAAAGCCTTTGATAAAATTCAACATCCATTCTATTCCTTTTAAAAACACTAGAAAGTACAGGAATAAATGGAGTTTTCCTTAAAACAATAACTAATATCTATCTAAAGCCATCAACAAATATTATATGTAATGGGGATAAACTAGGAGCATTCCAATAAGATCAGAGGTGAGACAAGAGTGTCCATTAATATCACTACTATACAATATAGTATTAGAAATGTTAACTTTAGTGGCACAGTAGATAGAGCACTGGCTCTGGAGTCAGGAGTACTGAGTTCAAATCCGGCCTCACACACCTAGCTGTGTGGCCTTGGGCAAGCTACTTAACCCCATTGCCTTGCAAAAAACTAAAAAAAAAATGCTAGCTTTAGCAATAAGAGAAGAAAAAGAAATTGAAGGCATCAGAATTGGCAATGAGAAAGCAAAACTTTCACTCTTTGCAGATGATATGATGGTATACTTAGAGAACCTGAGAAAATCATCTAAAAAACTTTCTTGAAACAATCAACAAATTCCACAAAGTAGCAGGATATAAAATAAATCCATATAAATCATCAGCATTTCTATATATAAACAACAAAGCCAATGAGTAAGAGTAAGAGATAGAAAGTTTAAAGTAATTGCAAACAACATTAAATACTTGGGAATCTACCTCCCAAGACAAACCCAGAAACTGTATGAACACAATTACAAAGCACTTTTCACACAAAGAAAGTCTGATCTAAACAATAAGAAAAATGTCAATGGATCATGGTTAGTTCAAGCTAATATAATAAATTTGACAATTCTACCAAAATTACATTACTTTTTCAGTGCCATACTGACCTAGAAAAAATAATGACAAAATTAATATGGAGCAAAAAAAGGTCAAGAATATCAAGGAAATTGATGGGAAAAAAAACATGTAAAGGAAGGTGGCCTAGCTCTATGAGATCTAAAACTATACTATAAAGTGACAGTCATCAAAACTACCTGGTAATGGTTAAGAAATAGAGTAATGAATCAGTGGTTTAGAATAGGTTTAAAAGAAACAGTAGTTAAGGGATCACAATAATCTACTGTTTGATAAACTCAAAGCCATTAGATTCTGTGATAAGAATTCACTATTTGACAAAGAGTGTTTAGCTCAAGACTTCTGGGGTAGAGCCAAGATAGTGGCATGAAACTAACATGCCCCTGGAGCTTTTTCCTATCTAAGATAAATGAAACCTCTGCACAGATTAAAGCTACAGATTCCACCAAGAAAAAGAAAAGATCCAAAAGAAGTTTTCAACAGTAGACATCATGGAGGATCTTCAGTGAAGATCTGTCTCTTGGAGAGAAAAGGGAAAGTAAAGTCATGTGAGGCTAGACAAAAAGACCAGAACTGAAGAGGGAATTCAATTGCCAAAAATATGACCCAAGAGATGCATGAAAAAGTAAATGAAAAGGGGAAGGACAAAACAAAACAAAGCAAATGTTTGTCAAGACCATCAAATTGTATAGAAAATGGAAGATATAACACTTATAACTCTTGAGAATTGTACTTCTCTTAGGATAACTAAAAGATCAAATATAATTGAAGAGATTGGTCTTAGAGGATAAGTGTATGGTAGGATCTTGTCTCTCCATTGAAGAAGTCCAAGATGACACTGTTTGAGACAAAAGAAAAAATCCTGATGAAAAGCAGAGGTGTTTACTCTAAACTGAAATTTCTCAGTTTCATTTGACCTGCCCTAATTCTGCTGTGCTCATAAATCTTAGCACTTTCTCTGAAGAGGGCATCATAAACTGGAGAGTCCTGAGTCAGGGTTTCCCATAACTTGCAATCATTTGTAAAGTTCTTAAGTGAGGCATTAAGAGAGTCCCATTATTTAGAGTCCTTTGAGATTTTTATAGTTAATAAAATCAGAGTTGGACTTAATCCATACTTTACTTAACAAGGGGTTAAGTACTCCTGGATGAGGTGGGGTGGGGGAAGTGAGATTCTTATAGTTAATTAAATCAAGGTTGGACTTAATCCATACTTTACTTAAGAAAAGATTAAGTACTGGGAGTGGGGGGCAGGGTAGGGAGTCGGGGAGTAAGTGTGCTTAGGGGAAAGAGTACAAATAGTTCATGAAATGATTTGGCTTTGGATGATACTTTCACTCAGAAGGATTGTGTGTCCTTGGAAGGTACTTAAAATGGGGGGGGGTAAGAAAAAAAATGATTATAATTTGATGTAATTCAAGAATCTTGAAAAGAGTACTTCTAATGAGACAGAAGAGGGGAGTGGGGAGTGTACTTAGTGACTTTGAGGCAATTCTGCTTATCAAACAATCAATCACCCAATCTGTGATGGTAATTTGATAACACCTTGAACTTATCAAACAATCACTTAATCAAGCTGTGATTGGTGATGCCTGATTAATAAAGCCTGAATGAAAAATAATACCAGGTAAAGAGGCACAAAGATTTATAATTTTAGAGGTAAAGAAGGGAGGGTGTGAACAATGAGCAAATTCTATTAAATTGATTTGGCCCAGAGAGGGAATAAGATATATTCCCACTTGGTTTTAAAAATCTATCCTACTCCACAGGGAAGCAGCGGGAAGGGGGGGGGGGAGGGAAAGATAGGAAAAGAAGGAACTCATAAAAGGAAAGGTGAAGGTATAAGTGAAAATAAGCTGAAAGTCAAATTTTTAAAAAAGTTAAAGGGGAAAAGGAGTAAAACTTTGGTGAGAAGGAATAAGTAGAAAGGAAAGAGAAAAATATCAATGATGAAAAATAGAGGTGGAGGAAAATACAGAATTAGTAATCTTAACTGTAAATATGAATGGGATGAATTGTCTCATAAAATGGAAGTGGATAGTAGAATGGATTAAAAACTAGAACCCTACAGTGTGTTGTTTACAAGAAACATATTTGAAGTAGAGAGATACACATAGATAAAGGTAAAGCGATTGAGCAAAATATGCCATGCTTAAAATGATGTAAAAAATATCAAGGATAGCAATCCTGATCTCAGATATAGCAAAAGCAAACACAGATTAAATTAAAAAGGGGTTAGGAAGAAAACTACATCTTCTTAAAAGGTACCATAGGTAATGAAGTTATATCACTATTAAACATATATCCATTTAGTGATATAACATTCAGATTTGTAGAGGAAAAGCTGAGTGAATTATAAAGAAACAGACTGCAAAACTTTTATAATGTGGGACCTTAATCTCCCCCTCTCAGAACTAGATAAATCTAACCACAAAATGAAAAGAGGGTAGCTAAGAAGGTGAATGAAATGTTAGAAAACTTAGATATGATAGACCTCTGGAGAAAACTTAATGGGTATATAAAATATATACCTTTTTTCTCTGCAGTACATGCTCCCTATACCAAAACTGACCATGTACTAGGGCATGAAAACCTTATAATTAAATGCAGAAAGACAGAAATAATAAATGCAGACTTCTCAGAACATGATGCAATAAATATTATATGTAATAAAGAGTCACAGGAAGATAAACCAAAAATTAATTGGAAACTAAATAAGTTTTAAATAATGAGTGGATTAAATAACAAATCATAGAAATATCAATAATTATATCCAAGAAAATGTTAATATTGAGACATCATACCAAAATTTATGGGATGCAGCCAAGGCAGTTTTGAGGGGAAGCTTTAAATCTCTAAATGTTAAATGAATAAAATAGAGAAAGAGATCATTGAATTGGTATGCAACTAAAAAATCTAGAAAAAAAGAACAAATTAAAGAACTCCAATTAAATACCAAATTAGAAATTCTGGAAATAGAAGGGGGAGATTAATAAAATTGAAAGCAAGAAAACCATTGACCTAATAAATAAAACTAGGAGTTGGTTTTCTGAAAAAGCTAATAAAATAGATAAACCTTTGGTTAATCTGATTTAAAAAAGAAAGAAGATAACCAAATTACCAGTATCAAAAATTAAAAGGGTGAACTAAGAACCATTGAGGAGGAAATTAAAGAGATAATTCAGAGCTACTTTGCCCACCTATATACCAATAAATTTGATAACCAGAAAGAAATGGATGTATAGTTACAAAAATGCAGACTGCCCAGATTAACAGAGTAGGAAATAACAAACTTAAAATAACCCATTTCAGAAAAAAAAATTGAAGAAACCATAAACAAACTCCCTATGAAAAAGTCCAGATGGATTTGCAAGTGAATTCTACCAAACATTTAAGGAACAATTAACTCCTATTCTACATAAACTATTTTTAAAAATAGGAGATGAAGGAGATCTGCAAATTCCTTTCATGACACCAGCATGGTACAGATACCTAAGCCAGGAAGAACCAAAATAGACAAAGAAAATTATAGAACAATCTCCCTAAAGAACATTTTTGCAGAAATCTTAAAACACTCAATATATCAATAGCAAAACCGACACAAATCATATGACTATCTCAATATCTGCTGCAAAATACTTTGATAAAATATAAAATCCATTCCTAATAAAAACATTAGAAAGTTTAGGAATAGAGCTTTTCTTAAGATGATAAGTAGTATCTATCTAAAATCATCAACAAACATTATATGTAATGGGGATAAACTTGGAGCACTTCCAATAAGATCAGGGGAGAAACTAGGATGCCATTATCACCATTACTATTCAATATAATTTTAGAAATTTTTTTGTAGCACTAAGAAAAGAAAATAAATTGATGGAATCAGAATTAGCAATGTGGAAGCAAAACTTTCACTCTTTGCAGATGATATGATGGTATACTTAGAGAAAGCCAAAAAATCATCTAAAAACCTGTTTGAAACAATTAACAAATTCAGCAAAGAAGCAGGATATAAAATAAACCCACATAAATCATTGACATTTATATATATATATATATATATATATATATATATGCAACAAAGTCCAAGAGCAAGAGATGGAAAAGGCAATTCCATTTAAAGTAACTGCAGGCAACTTTAAATACTTGGAAATCTAACTCCCAAGACAAAGCCAGAAACTATATGAACACAATTACAAAGCACTTATCACTGAAATTAAGTCAGATCTTAAAAAAAATTCTGCTTCAGAATTTGATGAATACTACATTCACTTTTTTAAAAAATATATCTTATGTATTTCTTTCCCTTAATCCTAATTCCTCATACCAAAAATGACTAATCAATAAATATACTTACCACAAATGATTATGTACAGTCTTAACTTGACTGTTCCATGCTGAGGGGTGGTGGGTGGGAAGGTAGGGTGGAAGGAAATTTTGCAACTTAAAAATATATGTATGCATATGGATGAATATTGAAAACTATCATAACACGTATTTGTAAAAATAAAATATCAATAAAAAATAAAAGATTTTTGCAAAAACTGGAAAATTGTGTGGCAAAAAGTAGGTATAGACTCACACCTCCTACCCTATACTAAAATAAGGTCAAAATGTGTACAAGATTTAGATATAAAGAGTGATAGCATAGAACAATTAACAGATCAAAAATTATTCTATCTGTTGGATGCATGGAAAGGATTAAAGAGCAAGAAATAGACAATATTATCAATTGCAAAATGGATGATTTTGACTACATTAACTTAAAAAGATTTTGCACTAATAAAACCAATGCTGCCAAGATTAGAAGGAAAGCAGAAAACTAAGAAGCAATTTTCACAGCTGGGGGTTCTGAGAAAGGGACTCATTTCTAAAATATATAGAAATTTGCAACAGATTTTAAGGTTATAAGTCATTTCCAAATTGATAAAATGGTCAAAGAATATGAAAAGGCAGTTTTCAAATGAAGTAATCAAAGATATAAATAATCATATTAAAAAATGGTCCAAATCATTACTAATTCGAGAAAAGCAAATTAAAACAACTATTAAGTTGCACCTCACACCTACCAGATTGACTAAGATGACAAAAAAGGGAACATGATCAATGTTGGAGAGGTTGTAGGAGGATTGGAACATTAATGCATTGTTAGTGGAGTTGTGAACTGATCCCACCATTCTTGAGAGCAATATGGAACTATGCTCAAAGGGCAATAAAAATGACCATACCCTTTGACCAGCAATTCCAATTCTAGGCCTCTATCCATAAGAGATCACAAAAACTGGGAAAAGTCCCACATGTTCCAAAATATTTTTGTAGTGGCAAAGAATTGGAAATTGAGGGAAATCAGGGGGATGATTGAACAAGTTATAGTATATGAATGTTATGAAATACTATTGTTCTATAAGAAACCGTGAATAGTTGGCTCTAGAGAAGCATGGAATGAATTACAGGATCTGCTACTGAATGAAGGGAGCAAAAACAAGAGAATATTGTACACATTAACAACAACATTGTGGGTTAATCAACCTTGATAGAAGCAGCTCCTCTCAGCAGTTCAGAGAAACAGAATTAACTATGGACAATGTTATCCCAATCCAGAGGAAGAAAAACAAAACAAAACAAGATAAAAATCCTTCAGAATCTGATGAACACTATATTCAGTTTTAAAAAAATTTTCTTACGTATTTATTTCCCTTAATCCTAATTCCTCATACCAAAAATGACTAATCTGTAAACATGTTTAACACAAATGTGTATGTACCATATTCACCAGACAGAAAGAATGGAAAGAAGTTATGGAATTTAAAAATATGCTTATGCATGTGGATGAATGTTGAAAAACTTTCATACCATGCAATTGGAAAAATAAAATAAAATATAAAAAAAAAGAAGATATTTCCCTATCAAGGTCCCAAAACCAAATGTCAGTCCTCTCCTGTATGCTTTCATGACTCCAACTCTTAAAAGTACTGTCCTTTGTAGATTAGAAACAGGGAGTTTATTTCCATAAAACTGCCTTTAGAAAACAGTTATCATCAGAAAAAAAATTGTTTTTAATATTCTATTCTAGGAAAGATCATTCCTTTTTTATTCCTGCAAATCTCATTCTTCTCCATAAGAAACTAAAATATACTTACATTCTATGGAAGTGAAGATTCTAGACCTAGAGCTAGAAAGAGCTTCCAATGTCATTTAGCCCAACTTCTTCATATTATAGACAAGAACAAAAGGTTTAGGGAAGTTATGTGAAGTTAGAATGAAACTAAGAAAGAAGGATACAATGTTCTTTTTACTTAATGGCCCACTCTTGCTTTTTTATTCTTTTTTTATTAAATATTTTATTTATATATTTTTTCAGCTACATGCAATGGTAGTTTTCAACAAGAACTTTTTGCAAGGTTTTGACTTTTACATTTTTCTTCCCTACTGTAGCCCCTCCCCAGACAGAAAGCAATCTAATATAAACTATACATGTATAACCATACTAAACATAGATCCATATTAATTATGTTGTAGAAAAAGAACCAAATACAAATGAAAAAAATTAGAGAGAAAAAAGATATAATATATAAGACAATATTGGTTTACATTTAAACTCTATAGTTCCTACTCTAGATATGGATGGTATTTTCCATCAAAAATCTTTTAGAATTGTCTTTGATTATTATACTGTTGATATACACAAATCCATCTTAGGTGATCATCACCAATGTTGCCAATGGTATGTATAATGTTCTTCTGGTTCTACTCATTTCACTCTGCATCAATTCATGCATGTCTTTCCAGGCTATTCTGAAGTGCCATCCTTTATGATTTCTTATAGAACAATAGTGTTCCATCACATTCTTATACCACAATTTGTTCAGCCATTTCCCACTTGATAGGCATCCCCTCAATTTCTTTGCTACTACAAAATGAGCAAAATATTTTTGTACATATGGATTTTTTACCCTTTTGTGATCTCTTTGAGATACAGGCTTAGTAGTGGTATTACTGGATCAATAGGGTAAGCACAGTTTTATTGTTTTGGGGGTATAATTCCAAATTGCTCTCCAGAAAGGTTGGATCAGTTCACAACTCCACCAACAATGCATTAGTGGCCCAGTTTTGCCACATCTCCTCATTAATAGTTTTCCTTTTTAATCATATTGGTTGATCTGATAGGACACAGTGTTCTTTCTATTGTGTTGCTATCTACAATCATCAGATCCCCTAAGAATAGCATATTCAGCAAATCAACAGCCTTTTGCTAAGACTGGAGCACATTCTTGCCTCCAGTTACTCATGCATTTATTCTAAGTCTTCATAAGTACAGTGAGAACTCAATAAATATTCAGTAATAGAGTCCTTGCTACAGATGCTCTAGAGGACATCTCTATTATTCTTCCTGCTACAGTCAGTGAACATTCAACAGCATTCTGGTGTCTGAGATGCAGTGTGGGTTCCCTGAACTCAGAATTCTTGTCCATTCTAAATATTGTAGGTTCATTTGCTCCTTGTTCTTTGTATAAATATCAAATCATTTGCAAAATCTACTGCACCCATTCAAGTCTTGGTTTCTACTTGCCAAAGTGATTATAATAGAACTGGCCTTCAGTTTTACCTTTCTGTATTTATCTGGGCAATCTTCATAATGGACCACTTTAATCTTATTATGCCTCTATTAAAAACCTCCAATGATTCCCATTGTCTACTGAGAAATCACTGAAGGCATTTGAATAGAAGAATAAAAGGATCAAAGTTTCCTTTAGAGCCTTCTATAAACAGGCTCCAACCAATCTTTTCAGTATCATATCATTCTCTTCTTCTTCAGGAATTCATATTCCTGACATCTGACATTCTTCTCTGTTCCCCAGTTCTCATACTGCAAGCACCCCTCTCCATTCCCTTGTTCACATAATACCCCATGCTTTAAATATGCTTCCCCAACTATGTTCTCTGTTAATATACCTTCATAAATTCATATGTTGTTTCTGCAAATATAAATATCTCATGGAAGTTGTCTTTATTTTCCTTTGCCCCTTTCAAATTTTACCTGGTATCAGCAATCAATAAGTATTCTCAAATAAATCCTAAGTACCAAGTATTCTGTGAGATCCTAAAGATGTAAACATAAGGAGCTATCTATGACATTCTCAATCTAGTATAAGATAAGTAATTCTAGAAGCTAAACAAAAGTATATGTTTTGATTGTAATATATACAACTTTCCCCCAATTACATTAGAGAGTAAGTACCTGTAGGATGGGAGCCTTCATCTTTCAAATCTATATTCCTTAACTAGCATATTGTCTGGGTTTTTATTTGTACTGACTTTATTTATTGAAAGAACAATGAATCTTTTTGTTTACAAGGTCTATATTCATTGCTCCAGTCATTACATTGGAGGTCCTGATCATTGTCAAAAATAGCATGTGATATTAGTTCTATGTCCAAGAAGAGCAGTTGTGAAATGACAGCTAGGTTATGAGCAAGTAGGCTTAGAATCCCCATTTCCTAGAGCAAAAGAGCCTATGATTAGGGACTCCACATACCAAAACTCAATTGAGTGTTCATTGCCTGCAAGAGGAAGAAGAATGGAGATGCCCTCCAGAGTTTCCTTAGTGATGTGTCTCCATCTGGGTTGTGGGTTAGAGGATTTATGGAATTGGGAAAAGAAAGCACCTGAAGACAGGTCTGAAGAAGAGAGATATGGGATTTCCTGGCAATGATTTGGAAGTAAAAAAAAAAATTGTAAGACATGATGACTTCCTCAAGCCCGGAAAGTCTTAGAAAGAGAGAGCCCCACTATCTACTTCATTTGCACAAAAATGACTTTCAGTGGTAGTTCAGCCAGGATCCTGAGGGAAGTCTTCCTATTTCATTTAGGAGTAAATCCTCCATATCCATTTGAGTCCAGAGGGGAAGTAGAAAGGAAAATTCTGATCCATGATTATCAGGAAGGACCACTACAGGTCAGCTATCTCCTTCTGAGGTATGGAGCCTCAATATTCCCAAGACACTAACAAAATTCATACAAACCCCGCAGTTTCTGTATATAGAGTCCTGTATATAGTATTACCTTATAAAGACTTAGAGATAACTAATACAGATGACAAAATATTGTAACTGAGATCAAGACCTTAGTTCAAATATCACCCTGACTCTTAATTGGGGTGTGATCCTGGGAAAGTCACTTAATCTACTCTGCCTGTGTCAGTTTCCTCAAGTGTAAAATGGGGATAATAATATCCACCTCTTTTTTTGTGAGAATAAAATTAGAGAATATTTGTAAAGAGCACCTGGAACATAATAGGCATTAAATAAATATTTATTTTATTTGGAAGGTCCCTTGTGGACTTTTAAATTATCTAAATGGTTCCTTCACCATGACTCTTTAGGAAATCCACCTTTTGCAGGATAGAGTCAACAGCAAATTGAGTTGCTTTCCAGAAACTATTTCAATTATATTAGTAATAATAATAACAATCATGATTATGAAAGTTGTTTCAAGACTTAGTCTCTTTTTTTGACAAAGAAGGTTCTATCCTACATGGATTAAAATGTGCCCAGAATCCCAGGACCAGTGATAAAAGTTTCACCCCTGATTTTCCCCAAGTCTCATTTACATGTAAGCCAAAATGACATCCTCATGCTAGAAAGGAAGGATTTTGATAGCAATGACATGCCTCTGGAACCCTCTATGCATGCTTTGAATCCTCCTTTAATATTCAGTGATATAATAATTTTGATCTTATACTGCCTCTTACCATAACATACAATCACTTGGTGAATGTTCTTATATTCACAATCAGGTATTTATCTTTTTTTTTACCTTGACTATTATAGCAGCCTTCTAAATAGTTGTCCTACTTCCAGAATAATCCTCAACACCACCATCCAATTTCAACGTGTGGAATCTTCATAATATACCTTTTTTGTCCAAACCATTTTATCCAAGCAACTTCAGTGACTGCAAATTGCCTACTGAATAAAGATGAATTTCATGACCCTGTATTAAAGTTGTTTCACAAGCAAAGTCTAATCAATTGGTTTAATCTTATGCAACTTAGTTCCTCTGTATATATTCATATTTCTTACCAACTAGAATATTCTATACCTTTGGTAGAAAGCTTCTATCAGAATGCATTTGCTTATGTTACCCTCCATGGATTCAATATTGTTTTTGTTCAGTCATTTTAAATTGTGCCTGACTCTTCATGGCTCCATTTTGGATTTTTTTGGTAAGGATACTGGAGAGATTTGTCAACTATAGATAAAGAAACTGAGGCAAATAAGTTTAAATGACTTGTCCAGGGTCCCACAGCTAAGTAAATCTCTGAGGCTGGATTTGAATTCAGTTCTTCCTGACTTCAGGCCTGGAACTCTACTCTACACTGTCCAACTGCCCCATATTAATTTCCCTCCTCCTTCTAATGGTGCCCTATCCTTGTTTCAAGGTGTAATTCTTCCATGATACAAGACCCCCCACCCACCCAACTGGACATTATCTCTCCCTCTCCGAATATTTACAGCATTCCTTTGTCCTCATCACATTCTACACTCATTAATATACCTCTCATTTTCCTCACATTTGTCTTCGCTTATGGAGAGTGGGTGTTTTCTCTTTCATTTGAGTATGGAACACTGTCTTGCACAAAGTATATACTTACAAAAGGTTTTATTCACCCCTTCTGGAATAAAGATAGAAATAAAATGTAGCAATATATTCAACAATTCCTCTCTCCCAAAAATATTCAATAATTCCTAAAGAGAAAAATTTTCCAATTGCCTCTCTGATATTTTATCCTTGGCCTGTAGAAGTCAGTCTTTCCATTTTCAGGGCACCTGAATTCTTCCCGAGCATCTGTGAAAGAGGCTGCTTATTATGTGTGAAGAGACAGACCAGGCTGTGATTGGTTGAGTAGTCAGGCAGAAAAAAATAACTTCCCCTAGTCAGAGAGGGGAAAAAAAATCCTAGATATATTTAGAATTAGCAGCCTCCTTTGACTAAAGAATCCATTTTTCCAGAACCCAAACTAACTATTCACTGACCCTGGTATTAGAAGATAGAGACATGCTGTAGACCCTCCTTTGTGATCCTGTGTCTTCACCTGGCTGGTGAGTTAAGGGGTTTCTATATTATGTTTGTGTGTGTGTGTGTGTGTGTGTGTGTGTGTGTGTGTGTGTGTGTGTGTGATAGGAAATGCTGAATTGATGACCAATGACCTGTGTCTTGCATTATCTTTCTGTCCAGGGGTGAGCTGCCTACAGAAGGTGGAGCAGAGTCCTCAGTTCCTAAAGTTCCAGGAGGGCGAGACCACCACAATCAACTGCAGTTATACAGAAGTCACTAATAAAGGGGTGCAATGGTTTAAGCAGGATGCTGGGAAAGGCCTCATCTTTCTATTATCCATAACTTCAGGAGAGAAGCAAAATGGAAGATTAAAATCCATGAGCAACTTAAGGGAGCGCCACAGTTCCCTGCACATTGTTGATGCCCAGTCTAAAGACTCAACCACCTACCTCTGTGCAGTAGGGGCACAGTGATCCACAGGCACCAGCAGCCTGTGCACAAACCCTGAGGCTGGAGTCTCAGTCTTACTCCCTGAAAGACTGTAATAGGGGGACAGCTTCAGAGCTGTTCACTTTTTTCCTCTCAACCTTTCTTCCATCTTCCTAGATCTACAGCTCTACCTCATAATTCCAAGATCTGGGACTTAACCCCTGCACCTGACCATCCCCAGGTGCCTATCCCTACTATAGAGCAATAACAGAAAGTCAGGCAGTCTGAGGGTGCAGGTGGAGGCCTGGTAGAATTCACTTCTTTTTATTCAATGGCTATTTTATCATCTTAATGTCTTAATATCACTTTATACTCACCCCTATACAGAGGGACATTCCTCTATGACAAAGAATCTAAGAAGAAAGAAAAAAACACTATATGCGAAAGTAATCAAGTCTATCAAGACTTGTAACATTCCATATAGTATTGTATTCCCACCCACCCCCATCCATCTTGATAAAGAAGAGGAAGGGGATGAGAAAAGCTGCATTTTTTCACATTCTAGAGAGCTAACTTGATCTTTTAAATTAGGCAATGTCCCCTTTCAGCTTCTGGTCTTAACATGTACATTATTATAATCACTTCAGGTTTATTTATTAGGGTTTCTTCACCTTTGATTCATCCTATTTCACTCAGCAATGTTTCATAAAGGACTTCCACATTGCTCAGTAAGTCAGTTGTAAGACTGATTTTTCCTGAATCTTAATTCTTAAGATGTTATTACCTCTCAGTATTGTTTTGGACATGAAATGATGTGATATTTGGAAGACACTTAGCATAGTGCCTGCTACATAGTAAGTAATTAAAAAATATTTGCCTTCTTTCTTCCATACTATGTGCTCACTTGGACACTGTACTCACTTAGCTTTACAAATAGTATCTCATTTAATCCTCACAAAACCTTGGTATGCCAGTGTTATCATGCTTGTCATTTGTACAGTTCAGGAAAATTAGACAGGAGTGAAGTAAGATACCCAGAGTTACATAACTGGCAAATGTCTGAGATCTGATTGGGATCTAGGTCTTCCTTGTTCCAAATTCATCATTGTTTTCACTATGCTACCTCATTGCTTCAAGGAAGCTGATGACCTTGAATCTCAGGGTATCTGGAGTAGGGGAAGATATAAGAAAACTGGAAAGGTAGGAGGAGCCCTTGTGATAAAAGTTTTGAAAGTTCTTCAGAATGATTTGAATTTCTAATCATTAATAAGATAGAAGTAGTAAGCTACATTAATATACTATCATATGTTTAGTCACTTCCCAAAAATCACAAATCTCAACCCAACCTTATAGAGGAGCATCAGCAATGAAGAAACAGAATTAGCCTGTTCAGGTTATGCCTTCAGAGTTTTTTTTTAATAAAATTGAAACAGTCCCTTGCTTCCTGCTTCCTTTTGCCTTACCTGTGCTCCTAAGACTTGACAGATTTTCCCATTCTCACCTCTTCCTTCATCAACACTTCTTTCTTGTATTCTTCTGTCTCAGTTGTTGTATTTCAAGTACTGTAGATTTCTAACCATTCACCTGTCTTTTCTATCTCTGAAATGCTTAATCCTTCCTCAATTCTAATAAGAATAATAGAAGAGGGAGCGTGACCTATGAATTATCAATATCATAGCTAGCATTTCCATAGTGTTTTAAGCTTTCAAAATGTTATTTACATTGTATCATTTGATACAATAATTTTAGGAAACTATTATAATACCCATTTTACATATGCAGTAGTTGATGCTAAGAGTTAGTAAGTAATTCATACAGTAAACTTCTCAGATAGTACTTGAACTCATATCTTCCTGATTCCAAGGCTATGAGTCAAGAAGACATGGGATGAGTCTTCTCTGACAAATATCACCTATGTGAAACACAGCAGTTCTCTTAATGGTTTAGAACTCCAAATAATTCCCTAAGATTAAAAATTATACATATATGACAACCTTCACTAATAAAACACTTCTCTTTGTTCCCCATATCAGTGAAATTAAAGGACTGAATAACAAGAGCAAAACAAAAACAGAACAAAAATTACCTAGAGGAAAAGATGAAGCCATTTAAATAATAAAAGCTAAAATTATTCAGAAAATTGTTTCTAAAATAGAAAATCTAAAATTTCATTGAAAATATGTGAACTATATTTTGAATATTCTTAACTCACATTAATAGAAATTTAGTTAATTATTGCCCAGAATCATATACAATTATTCCCTACCCAATTCCTAGTCTATATAGGATGGGTGCTAGATCAGAGTGCCAGCTTTCTTCCCCAAAAGAGATTCCAGTTGGCAAAGCTATTGATTTTTTTGGTCTCTTTCCAGAATCAGCATCCTGAATTTTTCTCTGGCTATGAAACATTCAACTAAAGAAGATATTTTCTTCAAGGTCCTTGATCGCCTTGGCCTGCATGATTCTAGGACTCCAAATTCTTGAAAGTTACAACTAGCACAGCTGAGAACTGACAACAAACTGAATTTCTTCCCAGAAATGATTTCAACTACTTTCATAAATTTAATAGGTTTCTTTGGCATGTCTGTCACTGAGAAGAATCCTTTCTCTAGATCATGAGGATATGTATTTAGTTTTCAACAATCATATTTTTTACATTATTCTCCCTACCCCTGACAGGAGGCAATGTAATATTGACTCTATATTTATAACCATGCTAGAGATCTATATTAATAGATCTATATTAATCATTTTGTGAAAGAAAAATCAGATCCAAATGGAAGAAAAAATTAGAGAGAGAAAAAATGACAATTCATAAGACAACTTTTTTAAAAATTGAAGATAGTAAACTTTGGTCTGCATTTAAGTTCCACAGTTCCTTCTCTGGATATAGATGATATTCTAACATGTTCCAAGAATCCCTTTCTTACAGGAATAAAACTAATAGGTAACACTTATAAAGTACTTCTTATGAGCCCAACAGTATGCTATGCTTTCTCTATTTTTTTAACTTATTTGATTGTCACAATAGCCTTGGGAGATAGAGGAAATTATCATCCCCTTTGAGCAGATAAAAAAAACTGAGAAAAAAAGAGATTATACAACTTTCCAGGGTCAGACAGATGCTAAGTGTCTGATATAGGATTTAAACTTGAATCTTAATGCCTTTAAGCCCTGTCCTAGGTGGTACAGGTACTACCTATCTGCCCAACCCAACCATCTTATTACTGATTGCACCCAGCACTTACTATAAATTCAAGTCAAACTGATTTCCTCAAGCTAGACCTGAAGCATCTTGAGGACAGCAAAAGTATCTTCTAATTCTGGTATATAGGGCTAGCATCTCATGCAGGCTAACTATTCAGTGATAGGAAGAGTCACTTCTGACCTCCTGGTTCCTTGTCCACACATAACAATTATTTGTAAGCCCTTCTCCTTTAAGCTAAACCTTTATCTCCTATTATCAAAACTATCATCTACATTAACTGTTCTGCCTCCAGTCTGTCCTTCCTGCAATCTGTCCTTTTTAAAAATTTATTTATTTATTTATTCACTTATTCATTTATTTATTTGTTTGTTTGTTTATTTGTTTTCAACCATATGTACATGCATATTTTTAAGTTACAAAATTTCCTTCCACCCTCCCTTCCCACTCCCTCCCCTCAGAGGAGAACAGTCAGATTAGCACTGTATATACATATTTTGGATAATCATGTATATATTACTCATTTGGGGATGAGGAATTAGGATTAAAGGAAAGAGATACATAAGAGAATTTTTCTAAAGTGTTCATCAGATTCTGAATGATTGGTTTTTCTTTTTTTTTTATTTTCTGAATGGATTTGTTTTTCTTCCTCTAGATGGGGATAACATTACCCATAGCCTGTCTAATGGTTGTCCTAGCTCTCTGAACTGCTGAGAGGAGTTCCTTCCATTAAGGTTGATCATCTCACAATGTTGTTGTTAATGTTTGCATTGTTCTCTTGGTTCTGCTTCCTTTCCTCAGCATCAGATCCTTTAAGTCATTCCATACTTCTCTAGAGTCTGACTATTTATGGTTTCCTAAAGAACAATAATATTCCATAGTATTTTTGTAGTGGCAAGAATTGGAAATATCACTTGCCATAACTCTCTCAACCCAGTTAGTATCTTTTCTGCTGCCGAATTTCTTTTTAACAATTTTAGGTCTTTCCTTATCCCCATTATATTCTACCCTGTACTTGGTTCTTTTCTCTGCATCACATATTCATCATACTCCCAATAAACACATAGCTTTTTAGGTATTTCAGTATAGAATTGAACCATACCAGGCACTTAACAAAAGATTTATTTGTTGAGAAGAAGAACAACAATATGATGATCTCTTTGTCCAAAGTGTTTGTCAATTCTGAATAGGGATAGTTTTTCATTGATCCAGAAGTGTAATATCCATGGCCTGGGACAATGTCATTACCTGACATACCTTCAACTGAGGGTTCATCTATGAATGTGACTACTTTGATTGTGTCAAATGACAGACCAAACAGATTGGTTCAGCAGCCAAGTTGATAACTTATACAGAGTGAACAAAAACAATCACAGAGCCTATAAGAAGGTGTCCTCTAATACTGGTATTGAAAGTTGACTATGTGCCATAGACCCTCACTAGTGATTCTGTGTCTTCATCTGGCCTATAGGTTGAGGGGTTTCTGTAAATAAAGACAAGAAAAGTCAGAGGCTATTCTCAAAGGACTGAGAGACAGTCAACAACAGTCAAATGGAGTTTCTTGGCTATGTTGTGGAAGTGATAGATATAAAATGATGGAGGATGCTGACCTGATGACCAGTGACCTATGTCTGACATAGTCAGGGGTGGGCTGCCTACAGAAGGTGGAGTAGAATACTCAGTTCCTGAAGATTGGGGAGGGAGAGAGCTCCACAATCAATTGCAGCTACACAGAAAATACTAGTCAAGGGCTGCAGTGATTCAGGGAAGATTCTGGGAAAGACTTCACCTCCTTATTTTTCATAACTTTAGAGGAGAAGTAGAATGGAAGGTTGAGATGAATGTTCAACAAAAAGGAACTCTATAGCTCTCTGAACATCCCTGATGCCCAGCCTGAAGACTCAGTCACCTACATCTGTGCTGCTGGGATTCAATGCACCTCAAGAACCTGTAGGTTGTGCACAAAGTCTAGAACTAAGTCACAGAAACTTCCAGAAAACATATTGTGACAACATAGAAACATATCCACAGGCTTATTTTCCTGGTTCTATTTGACCTCCCTCATTGATTTTGGGATGAGTCACTTATACAATGCCTCTTGCCCTAGGCTGAATATCCATTGGTAAAACAATATCATAGAAAAGAACTAGATCAAAGTGGTTGTTAAGTAGAAACCTGGTAGAGCTCACACTCCTTAATTTCTCAGTTTAGGTTCACAGAATATGTTAGGGATCAGCACAGAAGAGAGAGTTAAAACACAAGATTGGTCTGCTAATGCTGACCTCCCTCAAGGAAGCATTTCTTTGTTCTGGGCTTCATGCCCCACTGTTTTTCCACAGTGAAATTTCTCTCCAGATGCATTGGACTACAACTGGCTCCCAGATTCTATGTCAAATTATATCTGACCTCAAATATGTCCCAAATTACTAAAAATATTAAATGTGTCTCATGTCTCTTCTCTGAGTCCCTGTGCCAAACTTAAAACTCTTTGTTCCTCATATTTGATTCTTCAGTCATAGGATTTTAAAGCTAATTGATTTTAGTAATGATCTTTTGATTTGTTAAATAAGCAGTTAAGTAAATAAAATAGTACAACATCAATTAATAAATCTAGACAAAGAATCTACCTCCTCCCATGCTTGATTCAGTGGAATTCATCTTGGATTGGAGGTTTCTTGTAAAGTTGGGTGGAATCTGATCGAAGAGAAAGTTAGTTCAATTTTCAGAAACAAATTTTCTGAAATTAGAACTTTAGAAAATGAGAAAAATATTTATCTTCTTAACTCATTGATAATAAATAATAATTTCAGAATTATTCTTCCAATGGAAGTAAGACTAGACAATTTCTTGTACTTGAGATTTCTTCCTTCTTTATATAATCAATTTATAGCCAACTCAAGCAGAGTCCATTGTTCCCTGGAAGAGAAACTTTACTCCCAGAATCCCCTTTTCGTATAATGAAGGCACAATAACTTCTCCAAGATAGAAAAAAAGCATCTCAAAGTCATGAATGTGTTGTCTCTAAGTCACCCATGTCTAGAGTGCAGAATGGGCTGTGAGCTATTGTTGATCAGTTGTCTGAGTCATGTCTAACTCTTTTTGACTCCAGTTGTTCTTGCCAAATATACTAGAGGGCTTTGCTATTTCCATCACTAGTTCATTTTTTACAGATGAGAAACATGCTGTGACATCACAAAACAAAGAGAAGACCTCTCATTTTTTCTCTGCATTATCTCTCCTATACACTTTCATCACTCCTTTGACACTGTCACCACAGTAGTATCAGCTCTTATTATCTCATACCTCGACAGTTGGTCTCCTTGCCATAAGGCTCTCCCTACTTCAAGTCCTGCTTCTATTCAACTATCAAAGTCATCTTTCTAGGACACATGCAAAACCATGTCATACCCCCTATTAAATCAACCCTGTGGTGTCCTCTTTACCACCAGGATTAAATCTGCTGCCTGGCTTTCAAAGACTTTTATGATATGCTCCCCCCTTAAATTTTCCAATTTTTATATACCAAACCATGTCACTCCCAAACACTCTCTGGATATTCCAGTGACTCTTGCCATCCTGCTGCACGTGGTGCAAAAGACTCCCTCTCCTGAATATGGATATTTTTACTCAAATTTCTACTTCTTCTTGAATGCCCTCCCTCCTTAGCTCTGCCTCTGAGCATGCCTAGCATCCCTTAAGTTCCAGGTAATATCTTCACTACTAAGAAAAGTGCTTTTTTTCTCCATTAGTTCTGGTGTCATTGTCCTGCTGATTATTTCAATTATATCTCAGGATAGATAGATAGATAGATAGATAGATAGATAGATAGATAGACAGACAGATAGAAAAATTAACAGAAAGAAGAGATATAAATATATGGATAAATATTGATATAGATTTATTTATATAATGTATCTATAGAGAAATTTAGATATATAAGAACAATCTAGATATATATAGATATATTGTATGAATATGTATATTTGTGTATACATATGCAGATATATACATGTAGGCATATGTACACACTTATATATACATGTATGTATAATGCATATATGTATATGGATAGGTTGACATCATGATATTTGAGTGAAGTTACAGTGTGGCCAACTATGTCTGCTCAGACTAATATGAGCCCAGAATGCTCTACCACAGGTTGGGAGCAAATAGGTCCCATGAACAATTGGGTGGGTTCTCTCAATTGATTTATCTTGTGCATATGCATGTGTACATATATACATATAGATTTTATGTACATTATACACACATACATGTATAAATAAAAACATATTTATATGTTATTGCTTATATAAGGTTTCCCTCATTAACTATGACTCCCATCATGATCCAGGACTTTCTTTTGCCTCTCTTTCCAACCCTGCTCCTGTTATAGTGTTCGGCACATAAAACATGCCTAATAAATGTTTATTGAATAATAATAATAATAATAATAATAAAAATTTTGGATTTGGAGTCCCAGTGAATTGTATAAAATCCCATCTCTGTGTTATTACTAATGAACTTCCTATATTTGTCAAACAACCTGTCCAGGATTCAATTTCCTCACCTATAAAAGAAGATTAGAAGAGATGTTTTTGAGGTCTTTTACAGCTCTAAAGATATGATCTTATCATTCTAAGCATAGCACTGAAGCATCTTACTGTATACAAAATAGTCAGGAATTTTTCCTCACAGTCCTAAACATTCTATGGTTGACCTAAGGACTACCATGGACAAAATGTCTGCATTATATAGAGGTGTTATGTATCTATGAATAATATCTTGTATGATGTATGACAAATGCCACTCTGATTGGCTGAGAAACCAGGCTGAAGCATCACTGGTGTGTTTCCTGGTACAATGAGAGAACTACAAGCATTCATATTTGAGAAAGAAATCTTGAATATAGAGCACTGGCATTTGACTATTGACTAAGGCAAATAAGAGAATGGAGAACCACATATGGAGTTCATTAGTGGTCATGTGGCTTCTGCTTAAATGTAAGTTTCTGGAGATAGGAAAAGGGAGATTCACCATTCCCACAAAATATTATAAGGGACCTTAAAAACAGGACATTTTTACAAGTGTTAAGTGGGAGAGGCAATTCTATAGTAATAATCACATAGGACTTCTTTGGATGTATTGTGAGAGGCAGAGGATAAGAGAAGCAATGTTAAAGGGGATGGTGAACTGATGTCTAGTTTCTGGTGTCTGAAATTGTCTTTTTTTTGCACAGGGGTGAGCTGCCAACAGACAGTGGAACAGTATCCTCGATTTTTGAGTGTCTGGGAGGAAGAGACTATCACCCTAAACTGTACTTTTTCAGACCAAAATTCACAAGTACAGTGGTTCAGGCAGGATTCTGGGAAAGGTCTCACCTTACTATTTTACCTGGCTTCTGGGTCAAAGGAGAGAGGGAGGTTCAAATCCATGATCAGCAGGAAGGATCATCTCAGCTCTTTGCACATTTCTGCCTCCCAGCCCGGAGACTCAGCCACCTACCTCTGTGCCATGAGGGCACAGTGATCCCCAGACACCTGCAGCCTGTGCACAAACCCTCTGACTGGATCCCAGTCACACTCCCTAAAAGACTGTAATAGGGGGGTTGTCGCAGAGCTTTTTATTTTTTCTCCAAGTCTTTCTTCCAACTTTCTAAATTCACACTGAGAGCCTTTTAATTATAACTCTACCTTACGCTTCCAAGATCAGGAGTTTGACATTTGCTTTCTGACCTTCCCTAGTACCACATCCCTACTACAGAGCAGTAACAGAAAGGCAGGGCTGTTTGAGGATGTGGATGGAAGTACACTCTTCATTTTTATTGAATAATTATCATCCTTTTATTTCATTATTCCCATCTCTACATGGAGGGAACACGCCTTTGACAAAGAATCTAAGAAAAAAAAGTATACATAAGAATGATCTAGGGGGCGGAGCCAAGATGATGACAAGAAGGGATCCAGTCTTAGAAGCTCTCTGATAAAATTCATCAGCTAAGGACTCTAACTAAACTTTCGAGAGACAGAACCCACAAAGGGACCCAGTGAGGCAGTTCTCCTATTCAAGGTAACTGGGAAAAGAGCAGAAAGGCTCTGCTCCCCAGGATTGGAGAGGCAACCTGCCAGAGGGGTGGCCCACCAGAGCCAAAGAACCTCAGCCTCCCGGAGGCAGCCCCAGGGCACTGGGAGTCTCAGCTCACAGTAGCGGGGGAGTCTCCTGAGCTGCACCCCGAGGAGCACCGGGCACAAAGTGGGGGAACAGCAGGGGACCTCTGCCAGAGTGAGCACCTGGAGCCCAACCCTCAGGGCACACAGCAAGTAGCATCTTCTTTCCCCAGCCCTGATCCAGGAAACAGAAGGAGGTGGAGCCGGTAAGCAGGAGCCCCCAGGGCATGAGCCCATTGAGCTGAGGGAGGGGATTGAAGAGAGACTGCCTAGCTCTGTCCTCTGCCCCTGAAACAGGACTCTGGGGCTTTGACCACATTCAGATCCTGATCGCAGTCTAGGCACCCCTATAGAACAGCAGCCCCCCCCCACCTCAGCCCCTTGGCAGAGGGGGGCGCTTATGGTCATTCACAGACCAGGAGGGAGGACAGAGCTGCACACACTGAGACCCTTGTGGGAGTGTCCCAAAAGCTCAAGAAACACCCCAAACCAGGCCCAGGCTGGGAAAATGAGCAAGCAGAGAAAGAAAAAGAAGACTATTGAGAAATATTTTGCAAATGAGCCCAAGAAGGACCAAAATACTCAGTCTGAAGATGAGGAAGCACAAGCTCCTGCATCTAAAGACTCCAAGAAAAACAGAAATTGGGCTCAAGCTATGACAGAGCTCAAAAAAAGACTTTGAAAATCAAATGAGGGAGTTGGAAGAAAAACTGGGAAAAGAAAGGAGATAGATGCAGGAAAAACATGAAAATGAAGTCAGCAGCTTAGTCAAGGAAATCCAAAAAAATGCTGAAGAAAATAGCATGCTAAAAACCAGCTTAGGTCAAATGGATAAAACAGTTCAAAAAGTTATTGAGGAGAAGAATGCTTTAAAAAGCAAAATTGGCCAGATGGAAAAAGAGATAAGAAAACTCTCTGAGGAGAACAAATCCTTCAGACAAAGAATAGAATTCAGGGAGATTGATGAATTTAACAGAAATCAGGAATCAATACTTCAAAACCAAAAAAAATGAAAAATTAGAAGAAAATGTGAAATATCTCATTGAAAAAACAACTGATATGGAAAAACAGACTTAGGAAAGATAATTTAAAAAATTATTGGAATACCTGAAAGTCATGATCAGGAAAAGAGCCTTGACATCATTTTCAAAGAATTACTACAAGAAAATTGCCCTGATATTCTAGAAGCAGAGGGCAAAATAGAAATGGAGAGAATCCACCAATCCCCCAGAGAAAGAGATCCCAAAAAACCAACCCCCAGGAATATTATAGCCAAGTTCCAGAACTCCCAAGTCAAAGACAAAATATTACAAGCAGCCAGAAGGACACAGTTCAAATATCGTGGAGCTGCAGTCAGGATTACACAGGACTTAGCAGCAGATACATTGGAAGCTCGTAGGGCTTGGAATACAATATACCGGAAGGCAAGAGAGCTTAGAATGCAGCCAAGAATGAACTACCAAGCAAGGCTGAATGTCCTCTTCCAGGGAAAAAGATGGACTTTCAATGAACCAGGGGAATTTCAAAGGTTCCTTTTGGAATGGCCAGAGCTGAACAGAAGGTTTGATCTTCAGATACAGGACTCAGGTGAAGCATGGAGATTGGAGGAGAGGGGGGAAATAAGAAGTACTCATTAGAGGATGAACTGCATGTATTCCTGCATAGAAAAATGACACTGATAATACTCATATGAATCTTCTCAGTTAATAGAGCAGGTAGAGAGAGCTTTTATAGTTGAAGCACAGGAGAAAGCTGAATTCGAAGATAAAATATGGTGTAAAAATGGAGTCAATAGAAAAGGGAAATGTAATGGGAGAAAGAAAAAGGAGAGGGGGAATAGTCCAAGATATTTCACATAAGATTTTTTTTTATTACAATGAGCTATTGCAATGATATGGAAGTGGGGAGGCAAGAGGGAATGAGGGAAACTTTGCTCTCATCAGAGATGGCTAGGAGAGGAAACAGCATATATACTTAATGGGGTATAGACATCTGGAGTAAGAAGGAGCAGGGAGCAGAGGGAAGGGGTGGGGATGTGAATAAAGGAGGACAGGATAGACCATGGGGGGAGAGTGGCCAGATATAACACATTTTCTTTCTTACTTCTTGCAAGGGGCTGGGAATGGAAGGCCTGCCCAGGACCACAGGGCCAGGTGGATTCTGGGCCTAAGGGGTGGTATGGGGGCTCAGGGCTTCTTGGACCAGGGATCTGTCTGCTGTGCCACTCAGCGACCCTACAGCAGAGTCATAGTGAAAGGAGAGAGAAAATAGAGTACATGGTAGTGGAGAAATAAGAAAGGAGGGAGTTGCAGTAAGCAATGGCAATGGTGGAAAAATATGGAAATAACATTTGTGATGGACTTATCATAAAGAATGAGATCCACCCATGACAGAGTTGTTGGTGTTAGAACAAAGACTCAAGCACATTTTTTGTTATGATTATTTGGGGGAGGGTGCAGGGCAAGTAGGGCTGGATGGCCTGCCTGGGGCCACATAGCGGGGTGATCTTTGGGTGTCTGGGGCCGGATTTGGACCCAGGTGCTCCTGGCTCAAGGGCCAATGTTCTGTCTGCCACCCAGCCACCCCTACTATTATTACTATTTTATTTTATTTTGGGTCTTTTTTTTCTTTCTTTTTTTTTTTTGTTTTTTGCAGGGCAGTGGGGATCAGGTGGCTTGCTTGTTACATGGCTGGGAGATTGTTGGGTTTACGAGGCTGGATATGGGCTCGGGTGCTTGTGGCTCCAGGGCTGGTGCTTTGTCCATTGCGCCACCTGGCCATACCTACAATTATTACTATTATTATTTTTTAATTTTAATTTTTTTCTCTCCCCTTTACTTTTTTTGCCCAAACAAGTCTATCTATATTCATGGGGGAGGAGGGGTATTTTGTTTACTTGTAAACAAGAATATTTTATTAATGTAAAAAACATTTGTACAAAATGAGAATAAAAAATAAATTTAAAAGAAAAAAAAAGAATGATCTAGTGTGAAGGGATATTCCATATACATTGTACTCCCACCCCCACCCATCCATCTCTGTAAAGGAATAGGAGAGGACAAGAAGAGCTATATTTTCTCATCTTCTCCAAAATCATCTTGATATTTTAAATTAGGTCATGACTCCTTTGACTTTTTTCACACTATGTAATTTTCCACCCTTTGATTCATCCTATTTCACTCAGCAATACTCCATACAAGACTGAGTACTCTTCTCTGTCAGTCAATGAACATTTTTAAAATACTTATTATCTCTCAGTATTGTCTTGGACATGAAATGATGTGATATTTGGAATGGTTTTATCATAGTACCTGTTACAGAGTAGGTGTTTTAAATTTTACTCTCTCTCTGTTTTTCTATGTATTAGGCACTGTGCTAACTTAGCTGCAAAAATATTATCTCACAAAATCCTGGCAGATCAGTTCTGTCTTTATCCTTACTGTCTAGTACATGAAACCAAGATAGAGAGAGGTGAAGTGCATTAATTGCTCAGACTCACATAGCTGGAAAACCCCTAAGGTCACATTAGAACTCTAAATTCAGCCCTTTATTCATTGTGCCACCTCATTGTTTCAAGGAATCTGGTGTCACTCGATGTCAGCTGCCCTTTAGAGGTAGGAGTCTGGTAATGAAAGGCTTTTAATTTATTTCAGAATTCTCTTAATTCCTTATCATCTTGGACATAGAACTATTGTTATATTAATATACCATCACAGGATCAGCCATTTCCTGGAGATCACAAGTCACAACTCAGCTATAAAGAGGAATATTGGTACTGAAGAGAGAGTCATAACAACATAATTGCATTTTCATGCTATGTCTTTAGTCCTTTCCTAAAACTAGGACAGTTCCTTGCTCCCCACTCCCTTTAATCTTCTGATGGTCTCCTCAGACTTGACATAATTTTCTATCCTCACCTCTCTCTCCATCAACACTTCTCTCTTGTATTCTTCTGTCTCAATTATTTCATATCAAATTCTGGAATTTCCAGCTGCCCGTGCATTTTTTCCTATCTCTGAAATAGTTAATTCTTCCTTAATTCTAATAAGAGTAACAGAATAAAGAGAGAGAATGACCTAAACATCCTCCTCCTCCTCCTCCTCCTCCTCCTCCTCCTCCTCCTCCTCATCATCATCATCATCATCATCATCATCATCATCATCATAGTTAGCATTACTGTGGTATTTTAAGTTTTCTAAGTAGCTTCCACATATTATCTTGTTTGATTCAGTAATTTTATGAACTTTGTATCATGATTTTAAATTTGGGAAAGTTGAAGTTGAGAGATGAACATTTGCCAATTTTTATTACAACAAGGTTTTCCCAATGTTCCTCATACCAATGAACTAAAAGAATTGAATAATAACAACTAAACAAAAAATCACCCTAGAGAAAAACATCAAATCTTAAATATCAAAAGCAAAGATTATCATAAAAAGATTTTCTTCTGAGAACCCATACACTTCAATAAAAACATGATTTGAATTAGGCTTTGAACTTTCTTATGTTTCACTGTTCTTAGAATTTCAATTTGTTGTAACTCCCAGAGACATTTCCAATTATGCCTCACCCAGATGCAAACCTATCCATGATGGAGATAAATTAAATGACTTTCCAAGGGTCAGACAACTAGTAAGTGTCTGAAGTGTTATTTGAACTCAAATCTCCTCTCCAGGTCATGCACTCTTTCCACTGCAATGCCTAGTTGCCCAACCCAACCTCAACATGACTAAATGCTGCTAGTACTCATTTCACATTTAAGTCAAATTGATCTCCTCATGCTTGACCTGACACATCATGAGGATGGGAAAGTACTCTCTACTTCTTCCATGTAAAGGTAACACCCATTAAAGTTAAATATTCAGAGATAGGGAGAGTCACTTCTGACTCTCTCAATTTCTTGTCCCTCACATACAAGTTCTTGAAACCCCCTCTTCATTCAATGTGGTCTTTATTTCTTATTTAAACTATTATTTAAAAAAAAAACTTCTAAATATTTTTTCCTGCCTTCAATCTGGCCTTGGAATCTGACTTCAGTGTCACTATTTGTGAAATCCCTATAATGCTGCACCACCATGATACTCCAACTCTTCTGAAATCTAAATTTAAAATTTCTATGTTGACATTCAAATCCACTATGAATAAACTCTAATCTATTGATCTAACCATCTGCCAAATTACTTTCCTTCATGTATTTGTGATCTATGTAAACTTGATAACACTCCCATTTGCATCCTACAGGTTCCCATTTCAATTGCTCTCTGCAATTTCTACACAACTCCAACTGATGATGTCCTTTATGAATCTATAAAGGTCCACCTCTCCCATGACACCCAGTTAATATCTCTTCTACTTCTAATTTCTTTTTAACAATTTTTGTCTTTTCTTTGTCCCAACACATTTTATCCTGGATCCTCTTCATTTCTGTGTATCTTATAATCATCACACTCCTAATAAACATAGAGCTGGCTGTACATTTCAATCCAGAACAATGATGTACACATATGTGACACTTATAAAAGATCTCCTTGTTGGTAGAAAGAACAGAAATAAGATGATATCTATGTTCAAAGACTTCATGAATCCTGAGTGGGGATCATTTTCTCATTTCCTTAGAAATTTCCCAATTTCCTTAGAAATATTCATGAACTGAGGGGGGCAGTGTTACCATTGTCTGACATGCCTTTAACAGAACACTGGGTCAGAATATCTATGAATAAGATTACTCATAGAGTGTGAAATGATAGACAAAGCTGATTGGTTTAGCAGTCTGGCTGATAACTCTATTTCACAGGGCAAAAAAAAATCTAAATGTTTTTTTTTTAAATTGACTAAGTCTCCTGTGACTAAAGAATACATTTCCTAGAACTAGCTGTTCACTCACTGACCCTGATACTGGAAGATGGTACCATGCCAGAGGGTCTCCCTAGTGATCCTGTGTCTTCACTGGAACTGTGAGTTGAGGGGTTTCTGGTTGTGAGAAAAGGAAAAGTCAGAGGTTTTTCAAAGGATTTCTCAAAGGACTGAGAGGCAGACAATGACTGATCAAAAGGGGCATGCTGACTGTGTAGTAGAAATGATCGATATAAAATTTTGAGAGATGTAGACCTGATGACCAATAACCTATGTCTGACATTATCTTTCTGACCAGGGGTGAGTTGCCTACAGACAGTGGAGCAGAGTCCTCAGTCCCTGAAGATCCAGGAGGGAGAGACCACCACAATCAACTGCAGCTACACAAAAACTACTATGGAAGGACTGCAGTGGTTTAGATGGGATCCTGGGAAAGAACTTGCCTTCCTATTTTATATAATTTCAGGGGAGAAGAAGAATGGAAAGTTGAAATCCATAATTAACAAGAATGAGCGCCATAGCTCTCTAGACATCACTAATGCCCAGCTTAAAGACTCAGCCACCTACTTCTGTGCTGTGGGGGGCACAATGATCACCAGGCACCTGAAGCCTGTGCACAAACCCTGGAGCTTAGATACAGATCTTTTATGTACAATATGATATCCTAAACAAATATCCATAGCTTTCTTCCTGATTCTCATTTAAACTGCATTACTAGATTCTGAGTTCAGTCACTGATCTAATACCTCCAACCCTGGGCTATGTGTACATTGGTAATAGAATATTATAAAATAGAATTAGATCAAATCTCCACCCCTGCAGTCTCTTGGAGACCCTGAAATCCTCCCCCTCCAGATTCGTGGAGTCTTGGTGGTAAAACCCATTAACTGAGGGAAGTCAAGCAATAGCATCTGTGGCCCTCTCTGGAACAGAGCCAGAAAATCCAAAAGGCAAGGCAGGGAAGAATGAGATCTAGAAGGCACTTTTCTTTGAGCCCTTCTTTGAGTCTTCTTCATCCCACTTGATTTCTACTTTCTTATTATCATCTACCTGTCCTCTGAACCTGGGTGATACTGCCAGTAGCAAATGCTTATTTCAAAGATTAAACCATGTATGTCTAAGTACACATTAACAAAAAATTACTGAATTGATTAGCAGTCCATCAAGAGACAGGTGTGGATGTTCATGTTGTTGCAAACTGGGACCAGAAATAGCATGCTGGTGTTGTTGGGGTTCAATGGCACCTTACTGCTGCAGGAGGGAACCTCATCTATAAGGCCAAGGACTCCCAAAGCATCCAGACCTTCATCAGCAGTCCTGCTTCCTATTGATCAAGCCACAGGGTGAAACAGCTCTGCAGAGGCAAGTGAGAAGGAAGCTTTTGAACAACACTCACCTCACCATAAAAACATAATATGCAAGTCATGTCATCATGTATTTGATGATATTCTTCTCTTCAATTATGAAAGACAGCTAACTTGAGTACAAATCATGTCTTTTAATTACTCACTCTAGTCTCACAGAATAAGTTAGGTATCAGCAGTGTGGGAGCATTGTAACATGAGATTGACCTGGGAACATTTCTTTGTTCTGGGATATAGTTTCATGCCCCATTGTCTTTCCAAAGTGGAATTTCTGAATGCTATTGACTCCCAGTTTCTATGTCTATATATATATATACATATATATATATATATAGTATACATATATATATAGTATATATATATGTATATATATACATATATATATATGGTCCAAATGACAAAAAAATAGTATATATATATATATATATATATATATATATATATATATATATATATACATATATATAGTATACATATATATATAGTATATATATGTATACTATATATATATATATGTATATATATACATATATATATATATATGGTCCAAATGACAAAAAAAAATAGAAAATATCTATCATGTATGTCCTCTAACCCCTATCACATACTTAGGTTCTTCTCTCCTCTTTCATGATCCTTTAGTCATACTTTGATAGTTAATTTTGATCTTTTAAAACAAGTACATAAAATAGCAGAGCAACACTTAGACACTAATGTAAAAGCCTTTCAAACAGCAAGCTGCAAGATCTGTTGCAACTTGAGTCCCTCAGATTCCTTCCTATCTTGTAGAAGAAGGAAAAGAAATAGATTTGGCAGGTTACAGGAGGAGTCACTAGAATTTCCCAATCAAGTGCTTTGAAGGAATGGAAGAGAGGTAAGCCCTAGAGTTGGCTCCATTTGCAATTTTTTTCAAAGCCTCTTCATTTTGACAGGCTCAAATCCCCTCATTCTGTTCTTCCTGCAATCTACCACTTCCATCTCTTCCAGATCCACAGGATTTCTAGCATCCTCTGGTGGCCCACAAGATCTCTGCTCCCACTACATTACACCTCATTTAGACCCATCCTTACTAAAACAATTCAGAAGGGAAATCCAAATTGGAATTTGCACAGTGAAAATAAAAAAGAACCAACCTATGAAGAAGACAAACAATATCTGTGGCAAATAGCATGAGTATAGTTATATACTTGCTAAGAGCCACTGACGTCCTGCATATACATATCTGGCTCATTCCCGTGAATACTTTAATTTTAAGGAAAAAATTGTCAATTAATTATCTATTTAATTAATTATATACCCAGTCAGTGGTTGAGGTATATATTCAGTCATTCAAGGGTGCTCTGATTTCATAGAATAAATTATATAGAAGGGGGCTCATAACCTTATACTGACTAGAGACCTAGTCCTATGTTTGGAGTTATGATATGAATTTTTTATGAATTAATATTATCCCTTTTATAAAATGTATTCTTGATTTAGAAAAGAAATCTGTTTCACAAACTACATGTTTCATTAAACAAATTCAATTTTTTAATGATCACATGATTTATTTTGAACAGAAATGTAACTATAAACACTATTGAACAAAAGAACAAAATTTTGATCTAAATAGAAAAGATTATCCAATAGTAAGTTTAAATGAAATTATTTCACTTAAGGAAGCCTCTTCTCCAACAGCTGGTAGGTAGACATGCAGGACAGAGAATAAGGAAGTACCACAGACATATTTTAGATCCTTCTGAGATGAGTGTGGCAAAGAGTCAGAGGAGATAGACAAGAAGATAAAGAATTTGGCACCATCTTTCATTGGTTCTCCCTTGAATTTAATGATGATTGTTCTTCTAATCTTGTCCTCTCTACATCTCTAGCAAGTCACAGTTCTCCTAAAGTGGATTATTCTCCTAATGAATTAAGATTAAGCCTTTCTTGTTCTCGAGGCTACTTTATAACAATATTCCTGATTCCCAGGCTTCTCCAAGACTGAAAAGAAGCACCTGATAGATTTGTTGTCTCTAAGGTACCCACCTAGGTCTAGGACTCAGACCATGCTGTGACTTGCTGTTGTTCAGTCAATTCAGTCATATTTGCCTCTTAATGACCTCATTTGGGTGCTTTTCTTGACAAAGGTATTGAAGTAGTTTGCTAATTCCTTCTCTGGCTTATTTTTTATTGACAGATGAGAAACGTGTTATGAAATCTCAATAGAAATCTCTCTAATTTACTCCTTGTAATATCTCTCACATATGTCTCCAGTATACCATTCTGGTGTAGACCCTGGACTATTTCAATGTCAGTTTGCCTCAAGTCTCTCATCACTCTATTTCTCTCTTCTACCCAGCTACGTCTTCCTAAAACAGAGGTCTGACCATGTCATTCCCTGATTACCTCAAATCTTGTAATTCCCTCTCACCAGCAGGACTGAATCTACTTCTAGCTTTCAAAGAACTTCATAATGTGTCCTCCAGAGAACAATTAGATGGTACAGTGGATAAGCACTGACCTGAGAGTCAAGAGAAAGGAATTTGAATCCAGTCTCAGATATTTGACACTTACTAGCTGTATGACTTTGGGTAAGTCACTTAACACTGATTGCCTTGCATCCAGGACCATTTACAGTTCTCCTGGTTTATGTCTGGCTATTGGACTCAAATGAATCTGGAGGAGAAAGTGAGGATAGTGACATAGCACAGTACCCCTCTCTAAAATCCAATTCATATGCTTGTCATGGCAGGACCTCCCCGATGTCATGGTCTTCTTCAAAACTGAAGAACAAACTTCATCATCATCATCAGTGTATCCCTCCCTAAAATTATTCTGTCTTCAAACACTTAACTATCCTATCCCATTCCTAAGTAACCCCTGGATATTCCAGTGTCACTGGCAACCTTACTACAACATTTACAAAAGACTCCATCTCCTGAATCTGGGAATTTTAACTGACATCTTCCCATATCTTCTTACATGCTCTGCCTCTTATGACTTTCCTAGTTTGCTTTAAGTCCTAGATAAAGACCTTCCATGAGACTCTTTTCTTGTTCTCCTTCCATTTTACTGATGACAGTCTGATGATTATTTCACATTAAATATATATGTGTATGTGTATATACACACACACACACACACCTAAAGATTTAATATAGTTATTTGCATATGGCCTCCCCAATTATATTGACACCCCACCCCACATGAGCAGGGAAATCCATTTCTTTGTATTCTTCTCTCTAGTGTAGTACCTGACCCAGAGTAAATGCTTAATAAATCTTTATTCATTAATAGTATGAACCTCGGATTTGAGTATTTTATAAAATTCCTTCTCAGATGTCACTGTGAAATTCCAGTGTTTGTCACACAACTAATAATTCAGGATTCAGTTTCCTCATCTATAAAAGAAGATTAGAAGAGATGACTTCCGATGTCCTTTCCAGTTCTAAATCTGTAGTCTTGTCCTAAGATATCCTCAAAAGTTTCAATTGATCTTATTTCCTAAGCATTATACCAAAAACATCATGTTGTACACAAAGGAGCAAGGGATCTTTCCTACAGAATTTTTTTCCATTGTCCTAAAAATTCTATGGATGACCTAAGTGTGGAAGGACTACCATGGAAAAAATGTCTAGAGTGGAGGATCTATATGTTTGTGAATGGGTTCTTAGATAATATATAGCTGATGCAATGCTGATTAGTGGAAAGCCAGGCTGAAGCATCACTGGTGTGCTTCCTGGAACAATGAGAGAACTACATTTGATTTGAGGAAGACATCTTGAATAGAGACTACTGGTATGTAGCCCAGGTCTCAGACTATTTATTGATGTAAGCAAGGGAGAGAATGAATAAACAGCCAGGGACTTCATTAGTAATCATATGACTCTAATAAAATGTGAGTTGGGGTTTCTGGAGATTTATGATCCTATTATACAGGGCCATAAAAAGGGGACAGTACCCAAAATGCTAAGTGGGAGAAGAAATACTACAGTTATATTCTCATGGAGTTTCCATGGATGTATTGTGTGAAGCAGAGGATAAGAGAATCCACATTAAAGGGGATGGGGACCTAATGATAATTTTCCAGTGTCTGAAATTGCATTTTTTGCACAGGGGTGAGCAGCCGACAGAATCCTCAGTTTTTGAGGGTCCAGAAAGGAGAGATCATTACTATGAACTGCACTTATTCAGATCAAAATTCTAAAGGCTTACAATGGTTCAGGCAGGATCCTGGAATAGGTCTCACCATATGATTTTACCTGGCTTCAGGAACAATAGGAAGAGAAAAGTTCAAATCTATGATCAGCAAGAAGGATCATCACAACTTCCTGCTTTGCAGCCTGAAGACTTAGCCACCTACCTATATGCTGTATAGAAACAGTGATCCCCAGGCACCTGAAGTCTGTGCACAAATCCTGTGACTGGAGCCCCAATCAGACCCCACCCCCAAAGATTGCAACAGGGGGACAACCTCAGAACGCTCTGTTTTTTCTTCCAGTCTTGTCTCTTTTCTGGACCCACTTTGGGCACCTCTTAATTGCAACTCTGCCTTATGATTCCAAGATCAAGGTTTTATTTCTTGCCTTCTGGTCATCTCCAGATGCCTATTCTACTAAAAATAACAACAGAAAGCTAGGGAAGTCTGAAGATGTAGGTGAAGGACTGATGGAGCTCACTTCTTTTTATTGAATGACTATTTTGCCATTTTAATGTCTTACTATTTCTTTATGCCCACACCTTTGCAGATTCTTTCTGACAAAGAATCAAAGAAGAAGGGGAAATAACTTTGCACAACACTAATCAAATCTGACAGGATATGCAATATATACTCTACTCTCATTCCCACCACACCCCAACCAGTCACCTGTATAAATAAGTAGAAAGTTGATAGAAGCTACATTTTCTCTTCTTCTGGCTATCCAAGAGGATCTTTTTTAATTAGAAAATGTCATCTTTCAGTTCCTCGTCTGATCATGTACATTTCTGGAATCCTTTTTTCCTTGATTCATTCTATTTCACTCAAATTTCATATCACATTTAGCATACTTCTCTATCAGTCAATAATAAACAATTAATTAAGTACTTATTACCACTTAGTATCATGTAGTTGTGAGATGTGATGAGATTAAATGATGTAACATTTGGAAGGGACTTCCCATATAATAGATGCTTAATAAAGGTTTGCTTCCCACATTCTCTACTGTCTGCCAGGCACTCTGCTAACTTGACATTATAAATATTATCTCATTTAATAATCCCCCAAATCCTAAGAGGTAGGAAGGATTATGATCCTTGCTGTGTAGTTCAGGAAACTGAGATAGACAGAAGTGGTGAGTTGCCCAGGTTCACACAATTGGCAACTGTTTCTGGTCATAATGAAACTCATGTCTTCATGGCTCCAAACTCAACATTGTCTTTCCTGTGCCACCTCACTGCTTAAAGTAAGTTGGTATCACTGGATCTCAGGGTACCTAAATGGAAGGAAGGTATAAGAAAGCCTGAAAAGATAGGAGGAATCCGATTATAAGAGACTCAAAGTATCCTTCAGCATTATTTGAATTCTTCATTATCCTTAACACAGAAATATCAAGTGATATTAATATGCTATAATAGGTTTAGCCATTCCCAGAGATCACAAGTCTCAACCCAACATTAGAGACGAGAATCAACATTGAAGAGAGGATTCTCCTCTTAAGGTCATGTCTCTAAAGTGTTTTCCTAATACTGGAACAATTCATTGCTCCAATGCTCCACTTTTTCCTCATGTGGGATCCTGAGGATTATCAGACTTTCCCCATCCTTACTTCATCCTCCATCAACACTTCCCTCATGCCTCTTCTGTCTCAATTACTATAAATCAAGTCCTACAGATTTTCAATTGTCCACCTTTCTTTTTTATCTCTGAAATGGCAATACTCCTTAATTCTAATAAGTATAATAGAAGAGGAATCATGACCTAAGTAATATCATTATCATGCCTATAATTTTTGCAGTGTTTCAATTTTCCAAAGTGTCTTTCACATATTTCATTTGATCTCCATGAAAATTCTAAGAAGCTATTATTGCTACCCTTTATTATTGTTGCCATTGTTTACATTTTACATATAGGGAAGCTGAGGTTGAAAAATGTGAAGTGATTCATAAAGCAATCATTTCAGATAGCATTGAACTCAGATCTTCCTGATTTCAAGGCTCTTCACAGTACCACAGATTCAGAGGAGTCTTTCTTCTGACAACTATCACCTATGTAAAAATCAACAGTTCTCTTAACACCCCAAAATTCTCTAAGATGAAAAATTTTGGATATTTGACAATCTTAACTATTACAAGATTTTTCCATGTTACTAATACCAATGAAATTAAATAACTGAAAAACACCTAAATAAAAAATATCTAGAGAAAAACATGAAGTCATTTAAATGACAAAAGCTAAAATTATTGAAAAAAAATTGTCTTTGAGAATAAAAACCTCTATACTTCAGTGAAAATAAGAAATTCAATTTGCTATTGTTCCCCAGAGTCATTTCCAATCATTCTTTACCTATTTCCAAATATTTCTGATGGATGCTAGACCAAAGTGCCAGTTTCTTTGCTCCATATGCTTCTTTTTTCTCAGGTGGGCCCCTGAGGGGCCCATCCTTACCTCATCATTCATCAACACTTCTGTATTCTTGCCCAAGAGAGATTCCAGTTAGCAGAGCTACTCATTGTCTCAGTCTCCTTTCAGAATCCATTCTGATTTTATCTCTGGGTATGGAAAACACAACTAAGGGAAGGCATTTTCCTCATGACCCTTGAAATTGACAGTCACCTTGACCTGCATGGTTCCAGGACTCCAAATTCTTGAAAGATCCAACTAACACAGCTGAGGATTGATAACAATAACAAAAAACTGATAACTGAATTTCTTTCCAAAAATGATTTGAAGTACTTTCATAAATTTAAAAGACATTGTCATAATGAAGATTTCCATAGCATATCTCCAACTCATGGAAATGGTAATCCTGTTAATAGACCATAAGGATATTTATTTGTAACAGGAACCTCACAAGTGCCTAGAATTTCTTTTTCATAACAACAATAGCAACAACAATAAACAGCTTTCCTATGTAGCCAGCACTGTGCTGACTGGAATAAACATATTCCAATTTTTATCTTATTTGATCTTCACAACAATCTTGAGAAGTTAGTGATATTATTAACACCATTCTACAAATGAGAAAACATTATGTCACTTGCCAAGAGTCAGATAACTCAGTAATGACTAAGGTGGGATTTGAACTCAAATCTTCATGATTTAAGACCCTACACTTTATCTCTTAGACCATAAAACTGTCCAATACAACCTCTTTTTTCTCTTTTGATTTTTATTTATTTATTTTCCCAACTACATGCAACAGTAGTTTTCAGCAATCATGTTTTTACATTTTCTCCCCCTCCCTTCCCTCCCCATTCCTCTTATAGAAAGCAATATAATATAGAGATTATATCTATAACCACACTAAACTTAGATCCATATAAAACATGTTTTGAAAGAAGACTCACATGAAAGTTGAAGGAAAAAATTAGAGAAACAAATGACATAATTCACAAGACATTTTTTAAAAAAAATTTGAAGATAGTCAACTTTCTTCATTTAAACTCTACAATTCCTTCACTGATTATAGATGATGTTCTCCCTCATAAGTCTTTTGGCAATATCTTTGATTATTGTACTACAGAAATGATCAACTCCATCATAGCTGATTATCTCCCCATATTACTATTAGTGTGTATAGTGTTCTTCTGTATCTTTTCACTTCACTGAGCATCAGTTCTTGCAATTGGTACACGCTATTCTGAAATCTTGTTCCTAATGGTTTCTTATGGAGCAATCATGTTCCTTCACCTTCATATACAACAATTTGTTCAGTAATTCCTCAATTGATGGTATCCCTTTGATTTCCAATTCTTTGCTACTATTAAAAGAACTACTATACACCCATTCCTACTAAAAACACTAGAGGGTGTAGGAATAAATGGACTGTTCCTTAGAATAATAAGCAGAATCTATCTGAAACCATCAACAAGCATTATATTCAATGGGGAGAGGCCAGGGGCATTCCCAATAAGATCAGGAATGAAACAAGGATGCCCATCATTATCACTTCTCATTATCATATGAGAAATGTTAGCTTCAGCAATTAGAGAAAAAAAAGAAACTGAAGGAATTAAAATTGGGAAGGAAGAGACAAAACGCTCAGTCTTTACAGATGACATGATGGTATACCTAGAGAATCCCAAGAAATCATCCAAAAAACAACTGGAAACAATTAGTAATTTTAGCAGTTTCAGGATATAAAATGAACCCTCATAAATCCTCAAATTTTCTATATATGACTAGAAAGACACAGCAGGGAGAGCTAGAAAAAGAAATCCCATTCAAAGTAACCTCAGACAATATAAAATACCTGGGAGTCCATTTGCCAAGGCAGACTCAGAAACTTTTTGAAAACAATTACAAAACATTTCTCACACAAATAAAATCAGATTTAAATAACTTGGCAAATATCAACTTCTCATGGATAGGTAAAGCTAATATAATAAAAATGACAATTCTAGCAAAACTAAACTACTTGTTTAGTGCCCTACCAATCAAAATTCCAAAAAATTACTTTAATGAGTTAGAAAAAGTTGCAAATTCATATGGAGAAATAAAAAGTCAAGAATTTGCAGGGATTTAATGAAAAAAGTGCAAAAGAAGGTGGCTTAGTGGGGCAGCTAGGAGGTGTAATGGATAAAGCACCGGCCTTGGAGTCAGGAGTACCTGGGTTCAGATCTGGTCTCAGACACTTAATAATTGCCTAGCTGTGTGGCCTTGGCCAAACCACTTAACCCCATTTGCCTTGCAAAAACTTAAAAAAAAAAAAAAGAAGGTGGCTTAGCCCTACCTGATCTAAAGTTATAATATAAAGCATCAGTCATCAAAATTGTCTTGTATTGGCTAAGAAATAGAGTGGTGGATCAGTGGAATAGACTAGGTGCAATAGCAGGAAATGATTATAGTAATCTGCTGTTTGATAAACCCAAAGAGTCCAGCTATTGGTCTAAAAACTCTCTCTTCGATAAAAACTGCTGGGAAAGTTGAAAGTTAGTATGGAAAAAACTTAGATTAGACCAACACCTCTCACCCTATACCAAGATAAGATCCAAATGGATATAGGATTTGGACATAAAAAACTACACTATAAGCAAACTAGAAGATCAAGGACTAGTTTACCTGTCAGTTTTCTGGAAAGGGAAGTAATTTATGACTAAGAAAGAGATGGATAACAGCACTAAAAACAAACTAGATGATTTCAATTACATTAAATTAAAAAGCTTTTGCACAGACAAAACCACTGGTAACCAAGATCAAGAGAAATGTAGTAAACTGGGAAACAATCTTCACAACTAATCTTTCTGACAAAGGACTAATTTCTAAAATATACAGAGAATTGAGTCAAATTTTTTAAAAAGAAAAGTTATTCCCCAATTGACAAATGGTCAAAGCATATGCAAAGGCAATTTACAGATGAAGAGATCAAAGTAATCTATAGTCATATGAAAAAATTCCTCTAAATAATTACTTATGAGAGAAATGCAAACTAAAGCTTCTCTGAGGTACCACCTCATACCTCTCAGACTGGCCAATATAACCAGAAAGGATAATGATCATTGTTGGAAGGAATGTGGGAAATCTAGGACACTATCGCATTGTTTGTGGATCTGTGAACTCATCCAACCTTTCTGGAGAGCAATTTGGAACTACTCCCAAAGGGTAACAAAAATGTGCATACCCTTTGATCCAGCAATACCACTACTGGGTCTATACCCTGAAGAGATGATGAAAAA
Organism: Macrotis lagotis; assembly: GCF_037893015.1. Lineage (NCBI taxonomy): Eukaryota > Metazoa > Chordata > Mammalia > Peramelemorphia > Peramelidae > Macrotis > Macrotis lagotis. Next base: position 183,722,418 of record NC_133661.1, on the reverse strand, counting down.
GGGTAAAAACATCACTTGTACAAAAATGTTCATAGCAGCCCTGTTTGTTGTGGCAAAGAATTGGAAATCAAGTAAATGTCCTTCAATTGGGGAATGGCTTAGCAAACTGTGGTATATGTATGTCATGGAACACTATCATTCTATTAGCAACCAGGAGGGGTGGGAATTCAGGGAAGCCTGGAGGGATTTGCATGAACTGATGCTGAGTGAGATGAGCAGAACCAGAAAAATATTGTACACCCTAATAGCAACATGGGCATGATGATCAACCTTGATGGACTTGTTCATTCCATCAGTGCAACAATCAGGGACAATTTGGGACTGTCTGCAATGGAGAATACCATCTGTATCCAGAGAAAGAACTGTGAAGTTTGAACAAAGACCAAGGACGATTAACTTTAATTTAGGGGAAAAAAAACTAACATTGGCTGATCTTGCTATCTCTTATACTTTATGTTTCTTCCTTAAGGAAGAATCATCACAATCAATTTGGATCAATGTATACCATGGAAACAATGTAAAGACTGGAAAATTGCCTTCTGTGGGGGATGGGAGGAGGGAAGTACGATAAGGGGGAAATTGTAAAACTCAAAATAAATAAAATCTTTAAAAAAATAATAAAAGAGCTGCTATAAATATTTTTGTACATGTTGATTTTTTTACCCTTTTTAGTGTTCTCTTTGGTACACAAACCTAGTAGTAATATTATTAGATCAAAGGATAGAATTTATAGATTTATAGATTTGACTATAATTCCAAATTGCTCTCCAGAAAATTCACAACTCCACTAAAAATGCATTAGTGTTCCAATTTACCCTTCTTTCCTCTAACATTGATTGCTTTCCTTCTTAGTTATATTAGTCAATCTGATAGATGTGAGGTGGTACCTCAGAGTTTTTTAATTTACATTTCTCTAATCAATTATTTAAAGCTTATATGACTATAGGTAGCTTTAATATCTTCATCTGAAAATCACCTTTTCATATCTTTGAATTTTTCAATTGGGGAATTACTTGTACTTTTATAAATTTGAATCAGTTTTCTATATACTGTCTGTCAATGAAACCTCTATATGAATGATTGTTGCCTGAGCTTATTTCATATTTAATTCAAACTGACTTTCTTATGCTAGACCCGAAACATCTTAAGGACAGAGGATATCTTCTCATTCTGCATATAGGTCTAGAATAACATACAGACTTAAATATTCAGTGATAGAAAGAATCACATCTGATTTATCCCTGTTCCTTTTTCAACACATAAAATTATTGCAAGTCCTATTTCATTCAGTTAGATCTTTATCTCTTCTTTTCTAAACTATTTATATTAGCCTTCTAAGTAATTGTCCTGCCTCCTTTCTTCAATCTTTCTTCAATGCCACTCTCTGGGTGGTCTTCATGATGATCTACAACTCTTTTCAAAAACCTTCAGTGGCTCCAGACTGTCTACTGAGTAAAGCTTAAACTCCTGCTCCTGGCATTCAAGCTTCTTGACAGTCTATTGATCCAACTTTGTATTTAACTTATTTAATTTATGGATTCATGGTGTAAGTAAAGCAGACTACTCCCAGACTCACCCCTCATGCATTCAACCACCCCCTTCATTTTCTGCACATCTCCAGTTGATGATGTCCCCTTGGACAAATATCTTATTTCCTAATTTGATTTTGAACAAGTTTTATGCCTTTTATTTTCTCCTACATTCTTTTTTTTTATTTCTGTGCATGTCATATTCATCACACTCCCAATATATGCATAGTCTGTTGTGCATTTCAGTTCAGAACATTGGTTTGAACATAGTATGTAGCACCTGTTCCCAAGTCAACATCATTTCTGATGTCTTCAATGAATTATAGCACCCCATCTGTCACTCTTTCCACTATATTCCACCCCAATTACAACCATCCAATTATCCAGAAGGAAAATCCAAAATAGAATTTTGACAATGAAATAAACACAATCAATCTATAAGGGACTCAAAATAACAATATAATAAGTAACATAGGTGCTGGTGTACTTGCTAGAGCTACTGAAGCCAGGCACACTTACATCAGGCTCATTTCCATGCATTCTGTAATCACCAAAGAAACAACTTATCAGCTAAATGATTGACATATTTATTTAGTCACTCAAGGGAATTCTGAATTAAAATAAATATTTTGAAGGATGGTTGTCCACCTATGCTGTCTACAACTCTCCAGACTTGTAGTCCTGTCTAAATTTAGAGTTATGATCTGAACTTTGTGCAAAAATTAAATCACATGAAAGATTTTAATCCCTGTTATAAAACCCATATTCTTGATTTAGAAAAAGAATATCTCTGATTCACAAACTACTTGTTTCATCAGAAGATTCAATTTTTTAAAGATAATAATATTTATTTAAGCCATTAGGTAAGTATAAAACAATAGAAAAACAAAAGAACAAAATTATAATCTAAATAGAAACGGTGTTTCATTAATAAGTTAAAATGAAATTGTTTCACCTGAGGAAATCTCTTCTCCAGCAGTTGGAGGGTGGAGATGGAGGACAGTGAATAAGGGAAGGACCATGGGACCATTGATCTTCTTAGATATTTTTTAATTGAATGTGTCATACAGTTAGAGGATACAGATAAGAACCCTGAGCATTTGTTATCAACATTCAGTGTTTTCTTTCTATCTCTGCTGTTTAATGACAACTATTTATCTGTTCTTGTCTGTTCTAGGTCTCTAGCAACTGCCACAGTTCTCTTAAAGTGAATTATTCTCTCAATGGAAATAGGAAAGTTAGACCTTTCTTGTTCTTGAGACTGCTTTATAGCTAATTACATTCAGTCACAGTTCAGTATGGTAAAGGACAGAAATTCTATTTCTCAGTTCTCCAGGCTTCCTTTTCATATATGAAGACACATTGACTTCTTCAAAGCAGAAAAGAAGAATTTCAACTTGTCTCTAAGGCACTTACCTAGGTCTAGGACCCAGAACAAGCTGTGAGTTGTTGTTTAGTAGTTTCAGTTGTCTAGCATTTCATGACCCATTTGAGATTTTTTCTTGACAAAGATACTGCTGTGGTTTGCTATTTCCTTCTCCAGCTCTTTTTTTTTAACAGATCAGGAACATACTATGAAACCTCAAATCAAACAAACAAATTTTACTTCTGTAATATCTCTGACATATGTCCCCATTACTCCTCTGACATTGTCACCATTCTGGTGCAGACCCTGGACTACTTCAATAACCTGAGGGAGAGCTAGTCTGCCACAAGTTTCTCAACATTTCATTTCTCTCTTCTTCTTGGCTATCAAAGTCATTTTCCTAAAATACAAGCCTGAATATGGTATTCCCTTTACTACATCAACTCTTGTGGCTACCTATCTATCACCACCAGGATTGAACCTGACTTTCAAAGAAGTTCATAATGTGCCCTCCCCCAAAAAATTTTCCAGTCTTCAAACACCTACCCATCCCATTCCCAATTATCTCCTGGATGTTCCAGTAATACTAGTCACTTTGCTGCTCCCTTTACAAAGAATTCCATCTCCTTAATCTGGAAATTTTCACTAGCATTTCCTCTTCCTCTTAAATGCCCTGCTTCCTCATCTGTGCCTCCTGATTTGCCTAGCTTGCTTTAAGTCATAGCTAAAATGCAACTTTCTATGAGAAGTTTTTCTTGTTCTCCCTTAATTTCACTGATTCCAGCCTGATGATTCTTTGATATTGAATATATATGTATATTTGTATCTACACGCATATGTAGATAGTTGTTTACATATGGTCTCTAATTATTAAGATGCCCTTCATAAGCAGGGACTTCCATTTGCCTTTCTTTCTAAGGGTACATGGATGGGAGAAAAGTATGTAAGTAAATCTAGAAAGGGAGAAGTCAGGTAATAAAGAGCTTTGAATGTCCTGTAGAATTCTTTAAAATCCTCATCATTATTAACACATAAACATTAAGTATTATTACAAAGTAGCATCAGCACTTAGCAAAGGATTCTCCTCTTAAGGCCCTGTCTCTGGAATCTTTTCCTAAAACTTAGACAGTTCCTTGTTCCACACTCCCTTTTTCCTCAGGTGGGTCCCTGGGGTTTATCAATTTTCCCATTCTCACCTCTCCCTCCATCAACACTTTTCTCTCATAATCTTCTATCTCAATTACTACATATGAAAAACTACAGATATCCAATTGCCCACCTTTCTTTTCTATCATTAAAATGATTAGTTCTTCCTTAATCCCAAAAAGAATAATAGAAGAGAGAGTATGTATTTTTGTAGAATTTTAAGCTTTCCAAGAATCTTTATATATAATTTCATTTGATCCTTATGACAATTCTAAAGAGCTATCTTTTAAACCTTCATAGCATCTTTTTTTTTCCCAATTAGATGTAGGGAAGTCAACATTCATTTTTGCAAAATTTTCTCCATTCTTCCTTTCCCTCTCTTCTCTCCTTGGCAGCAAGTAACATAATAGGGATTAAATATGCACTATCATTTTTATTTTCATATTAATCATATTGTGAAAGAAGAAACAAAAAAAGAGAAAATGACAAGAGAAAATCAAAAAAAAATTCAAAAAGTGAAAATATTATGTTTTGATCTGCATTCAGACTCCATTGTTCTTTGTCTGGATGTGGATGGCATTTTCCATAGTAGGTCTCTTGGGATTATCCTTGATCACTGAACTACTGAGAGAAGTTACATTCCTCATAGCTAGTCATGACACATTGTTTCTATTAGTGTATACAACATTTTCCTGGATCTGGTCACTTAGGTTCAATTAAGTCTATCCAGGTTTTTCTGAATTATACCTGGTCTTTATTTATTATAGAATAATAGCATTTCATTTCATTCATAAACTTGTTTGTCATTTCATTCACAACTTGTTTAACCATTACCCAAATGGTGATAATTCCCTTAATTTCTACTTCTTAGCCATCACAAAAAGAACTGCTATGAATATTTTAGTACCTCTGGGACCTCTTCTTTTTTTTTTTATCTTTTTGGTATACTGATCTAGAAATGGTATTGCTGGATTAAAAAATATGCACAGTTTTATAGCCTTTTAGGCAGTTTCAAATTGAGCTCCAGAATGGTTGAATCAGGTCACAACTTCATCAGCAATATTTTAGTGTCCCATATTCCCTCCACATTCATCATTTGTCTTTTCTGTCATATTACTCAATCTCATGGGTGTGAAACAGTACCTCAGTTATTTTAATTTGCATTTCTCTAATCAATAGTGATTTAGAGCATTTTTTCATAACAATCTAGGTAACATTAATTTCTTTATCTTAAAATTGCCTGTTTATGTCTTTTGAGCATTTATCAATTGGGGAATGACTTGAATTCTTATAAATTTGATGGCTGTGTGAAGCTACCATGCTACCAGAGCTTTTCCCTACACAAGGCTAAATGAAACCACTGTATAGACATTAAAGCTACAGATCCCACCAAAAAAGGAAAGATCCAAAGAAATTTTCAGCAGCAGATATCATGGAGAATCTTCAGCAAAGGTCTGCCTCTTTGGGGGGAAAGGGAAAGTGAAGTCCAGCTAGGGGAGAGAGAGTTGTAAAGTCAGTGGGAGTCTTTTAGTCAACAGTGCAGTCCAGGTCCCATCAGATTGACAATAGCATGTGTCCTGGTAGCTAGATAATAAGCCAGCAAAGAGGGTCTCAATTCCAAACAAAATCTGAACCCTGGGAAGACCAGGCAAAAGAAAGGATGGGTTGGGAACAAGACACTGCATAGAGAGAACCTGGACATAAAGGAGGAAATAAACCTCTGCAAAGTCAAGGCACGGATAACATAGACAACATTTTGGCCAAAAAATAGCCAAGGATCAGAACCCAGCCTCAGCACAAAAAGGTTGGATCTATATTCCCTATACCTGAGTACTAGAGCTCAGACATTTCAAGTGAGTAAAAAAAAACTAAAAGAGCACTCACTATAAAAAGCTACTATGCAGATAAAGATGATAAAAATGCCACCTCAGAAGAAGAAAACAGTGAAAAATTACCCATAGTGGTAGTCTCAAAAGAGTTTATGAATTAGACTCAAATCCAAAAGCTCATAGAAGAACTTAAAAAAGAATTTAAAAACCAAAGAAAGAAGGAAGAAGAAAAATGGAAAAAAAACAAATGAGAGACATGAAAGAAAATTATGAAAAATCGACCAAATTAATCAACCCTTCTAATAGTAAAGATAACCAAGTGGAAAAAAAGAATGTAACCCTTCAAAAAATAAAATTGACCAACTGGAAAAGGAAATACAAAAGTTAATTAAAGAAAATGAAACCCTAAAAATTAGATTTGAATAGAAATCAATGAATCTAAGAGACTACAAGATTCCATCAACCAAAATGAAAAGACTAAAAAAAGTACCTTTTAGGGAAAACAAACAACCTGGAAAATAGATCCAGAAGAGATAATTTATAAAGCACTGGACTACTAGAAAGCCTAGATCAAAAAAGAACCTGGAAAACATCATGAAGGAAATTATCAGTGAAAATCATCTAAATCTGTTAGAACAAGAAGACATAATAATCACTGGAAAAAAATGTATAGAATTCCTCCAGAAAGAGACCCCAGGATAAAATGGCTATTATAGTCAAATTTCAGAACTCTCAAATAAAGGAGAAAATATGCAAGCAGCAAAAAGGAAACAATTTAAATACAAAGGAAACACAATAAGACTTACATAAGACTTATCAGTTTCAATACTGAAGGACCAGAGGATTTAGAATACCATATACTAGAGGGCAAAGAACCTTGGATTACAACCAAGAATTTACTACCTTGCAAAATTCAGCATATACTGTCAGGGGAAAATAGGGAACTTCCAAAATTTCCTGATAAAAAGACCAGAACTGAACAGAGAACTCAATTGTCAAATAGAGGACTCAAGGGATGCATAAAAAGGTAAATGCAAAGGGTAAGGGAAAAATTAAACAAAACAAAACAAATGTTAGTCAAGACTATCAAATTATATACAAACTATAAGGGAAGATATAACACTTCAAACTCTTAAGAATTCTATTTCTTTTAGTACACATAATGGGTTAAATAAAATTGTAGAGATTGGACTTAGAGGATATTGGTATAGTAGATTCTTGTCTCTCCATTGAAAAGGACCAAGATGACATCACTATGCTTGAGACAAAAAGCCCTGATGAAAAGCAGGAGTACTTCAACTTGTGTCTTACTCTAAACTTAAGTGTCTTAGTTTCCTTTGCCCTATATTAATTCTGTTTTGCTGACAAAGCTTAGCACTTTCTCTGATGAGGGCATCATATTCTAGATGGTCTTGATACAGTGTCTCCCAGACCTTACAATCAATTGCAATGTTCTTATCAGAGACCTTTGGAGTGTCCCAGTGCTTAGAGCACTTCAAGACACTATGGTTAATTAAATCACAAGTGACTTTAATAGCAGAGGGTGAGAACCTATCTAGAAGGGTTGGACTCAATCCATACTTTAGTTAATAAGGATTTAAATACCCTGGGTAGAGAGCTGGGGAGGGCAGAGAGAAAGTATGCTTGGGGCAGGGCAGGGTTGCAAATGGTTCATGAAATGATTTGACTCTGGATGAGACTTTGGTTCTGAGAATTGTGTATCCTTGGAGAGCACATGAAAAGGGGGTAAGGTAAAAAATTATTATAATTTGCTGTAATTTAAGACTTGAAGAGTGAATTTCTAATGAGACAGAAGAGGGGATGACTCTTAGTGACTTTGAGGCTAATGCTGCTCATCAAATAATCAATCAATCAATATGTGATTGTACTTTGATAATACAATCAAGCATTTAATTAATCAAGCTTTGATGGATGATACCTGATTGATAGTACTTGATTGATAAATAAAACCAGAAGAGACAACAAGATCTATAATTTTAGAGGGAAAGAAGGGAGAATGTGAACACAGAGAAAATTCTAATCAATAGATTTGGCCCAGAGAAGGAATAAGATATTCTCACTTGAGTTTAAAAACCTATCCTACTCTATGGGGGGGGGGGGGAAGGAAAGAACTAATTAAAGGGAGGCAAAGGTATAAGTGAAAATAAACTGAAAGCTAAATTTTAAAAGAAAAAGTAAAAGAGAATAAAACTATGGTGAGAAGGAATGAGTGGAAAGGAAAAGAGAAAAATACAAATGGAGAAAGATAGTTTGGAGGAAAATGCAGAATTAATCATCTTAACTGTAAATGTGAATGGGATGAACTCACCCATAAAACTGAAATGGATAGAAGGATGGATTAAAAACTAGAATCCTACAATATGTTACTTATAAGAAACACATTTGAAGCAGAGAGATACAAGGTAAAGGTAAAAGGATGGAGCAAAATATATTATGCTTGAGGAGAAGTAAAAAAAAAAATCAGAGATAGCAATCCTGATCTCAGAAAAATCAAAAGCAAAAATAGATCTCATTAAAAGGGATAAGGAAGGAAACTACATGTTCTTCAAAGGCACCACTGGTAATGAAGTTATATCATTACTAAATATGTGTACACCTAGTGGTAGAGCATTCAGATTCATAGAGGAAAACCTGAGTGAATTACAAGGAGACATAGACAGCAAAACTTTAATAATGGAAGGGGCGGCTAGGTGTCCTAGTGGATAAAGCACCGGCCTTGGAGTCAGGAGTACCTGGGTTCAAATCCGGTCTCAGACACTAAATAATTACCTAGTTGTGTGGCCTTGGGCAAGCCACTTAACCCCATTTGCCTTGCAAAAACCTAAAAAAAAAAAAAACTTTAATAATGGGAGACCTCAAGCTCCCTGTCTCACATCTAGATAAAATCTAACCACAAAATAAACAAGAAGGAAGTTAAGAAGGTGAATAACATCTTAGAAAATTTAGATATGATAGACTTCTGGAGAAAACTTAATGGCAATAGAAAAGAATATGCCTTTTTTCTTAGTAGTACATGGTACCTACACAAAAAGTGACCATGTACTAACTAGGGCATAAAAAAGCTTATAATCAAATGTAGAAAGGCAGAAATAATAAATGCATACTTCTCAGATCATGATGCAATAAAAATTACATGTGATGAAGAGCCATGAAAAGATGAATCAAAAATTAATTGGAAACAAAATAATTTAATTTTAAATAATGAGAGGATCAAACAGCAAATCATATAAATAATCCATAATTAAATTGAAGAAAATGATAATGAGGAGACATCATACCACAACAGCCAAAGCAGTCTCAAAGAGAAATTTTATATATTTAAATGCTTTTATGAATAAAATACAGAAAGAGGAGATCAATGAATTGGGTGTGGCACTAAAAAAACTAAAGATTCTCAATTAAATACCAAATTAGACATTATGAAATTCAAGAGAAAGAGAGAGATTAATAAAATTGAAAGCAAGAGAACAACTGATCTAATAAATAAAACTAAGACTTGACTTTATGAAAATACCAATAAAATGAATAAACCTTTGATTAATCTGATTTAAAAAAAAAGAAGGAAGGTAACCACATTGCCAGTATCAAAAATGAAAAAGGTGACTTAACCACCAATGAGGAAAAAATTAAAGAGATAAATTGAAGTTATTTTATCAAACAGTATGTCAATAAATTTGATAACTTGAGTGAAGTGGATGAATATTTACAAAAATACTAACTACCCAGATTAGCAGAAGAGAAAATGAAATAGTTAAATAACCCCATTTCATAAAAAGAAATTGAAGAAGCCATCAATAAACTCCCTAGGAAAAAGTCTCCAGGTCCAGATGGATGTACAAGTGAATTCTACCAAACATTTAAGGAACAATTAATTCCTATTCTACATAAGCTATTTTTAAAAATAGGAGAAGAAAAAGTTCTGCCAAATTCCTTTTATGACACCAATATGGTGCATATACCTAATCCAGGAAGAACCAAAACAGACAAAGAAAATTATAGATCAATCTCCCTAATGAACATTGAAGCAAAAAAATTTTTTTTTAGGTTTTTGCAAGGCAAACGGGGTTAAGTGGCTTGCCCAAGGCCACACAGCTAGGTAATTATTAAGTGTCTGAAACCAGATTTGAACCCAGATACTCCTGACTCCAAGGCCGGTGCTTTATCCACTGGGCCACCTAGCCGCCCCAAAGCAAAAATTTTAAATAAAATTTTACCAATGAGATTACAGCAAATTATTATTAGGTTAATACCATAATCAGGTAGGATTTATACCAGATAGACAGGGATGGTTCCATATTAGGAAAACACTCAACATAATTGAACATTTCAATAACAAATCCAAGAGAAATCATATGATTATCTCAATAGGTGCTGAAAAAATCTTTGATAAAATACGTCCATTCCTATTAAAAACACTAGAGAGTATAGGAATAAATGGGGTTTTCCTTAAAATAATAAGTAGTATCTAACTAAAAATCAAGAAATATTATATGTATTAGGGATAAACTAGGAGCATTTCCAATAAGATCAGAGGTGAAACAAGGATTCTCATTGACATCGTTATTATTCAATATAGTATTAGAAATGTTAGCTTTAGCAATAAGTGAAGAAAAATCAATTGAAGTAATTAGAATTGGGAAGGAAGAAACAAAACTCTCACTTTTTGCAGATGATATGATGATATACTTAGAGAATCCAAGAAAATCATCTTAAAAAGTACTTGAAACAATTAACAAATTCAGCAAAATAGCAGGATACAAGCTAAACTCATAAAATTATCATTATTCATATATATGTATATATATATATATACATATATATATGCACAACAAAACCCAAGAATAAGAGATAGAAAGAGAAATCCCATTATGCAGACTGCATTAAATGCTTGGGAATCTATCTCCTCAGGCAAACCAAAAAATTGTATGAAGAAAATTACAAAGCACTTCTCACCCAAATAAAGTCAAATCTAAGTGACTGGAAAAATGACAATTGCTTATGGTTAGGTAGAGTTAATATAATAAAAATAAAAATTATACCCAAATTAATTTACTTATTCAGTGCCTTACCAAACTACCAAATAATTATTTTGCTGAGCCAGAAAAAATAGTAAACAAATTCATTTGGGGCAACAAAAGGTCAAGAATAGTAAAGGAACTGATGAAAAAAGTGTAAAGAAAAGTGGCCTAGCTCTATCAGATCTAAAACTACACTATACAGTGTCAGTCATCAAAACTACTTGGCATTGGGTAAGAAATAGAATCAATGGATTAGGATAGGTTCAAAAGAAACAGTAGTAAATGACTATAGTAATCTACTTTTGACAAACCAAAAGACATTAGCTTCTGGGATAAAATCTCAATACTTCACAAAAATTGTTGAGAAAACTAGAGAATATCATGACAAAAACTAGGCATAGACCTACATCTCACACCCTATAAGAAAATAAATTCAAAATGGGTACAGGATTTGGACATAAAATGTGACACCATAGATAAATTATTAGAAATACTCTATCAGACCTATGGAAAGGGGAGAAATTGATGGCCAAGCAAGAAATAGAGTACATTATAAACTGCAAAATGAATGATTTTGGAAAAGGTTTTGCACCAATAAAATCAACGTTGCCAAAATTAAAAGGAAAATAGAAGACTGTCAAGCAATCTTCATAGCTGGGGTTCTGATAAAGATCTTATTTTAAAAATATATAGCTAATTCCATCAAATTTAGAAGGTCAAAGTATATGAATAAATAGTTTTCTAATGAAGAAATTAAAGCTATAGATAATCATATGAAAAATTCTCCAAATCATCATTGATTTGAGAAATGCAAATTAAAACAACTTTGAGGTATCTCCTTACACCTATCAAATTGGCTAAGATGACAAAAAAAATGATCAATGGTGGAAAGGTTGTGGGAGGATTGGGGCTTTAATGCATTGGTGGTGGAGTTGTGAACTGATCCAACCATTCTGGAGAGCAATATAGGACTATGCCCAAAGAGAAATAAAACTGATCATACCTTTTGACCAAGTAATTCCAATACTAGTCCAATATCCAGAAGAAACCATAAAATAATGGGAAAAGTCCCACATGTTCCAAAATAATTAAAGCAGCTCTGTCTATGGTGGCAAAGAATTGGAAATGAAGGGATGGATGCTCATCAATTGAGGAATGATTGAACAAGTTATGGTATATAAATGTTATGAAATACTATTGTTCTATAAGAAACTATAAATGGTCGGACTCTTGAGAAGAATGGAATGAATTGCAGAATCTGATACTGAGTGAAGGGAGCAAAACCAAGAGAACACTCTACATATTAACAACAGCATCATCAGCTAATCAACTTTGATGGATGCAGCTGCTCTCAATAGTTCAGAGACCCTATTAGATAGACTATGGACAATGCTATCCCCATCCAGTGGAAGAAAAACAAAACCAAAAAAAACCCTTCAGAATTTGATGAACACTATATTCAGTTTTTTAAAAAATTTCTCTTATGTATTTCTTTCCCTTAATCCTAATTCCTCATGCCAAAAATGACTAATCTGTAAACATGTTTAACGCAAATATATATGTACAATATTCACCAAACTGTTCCCTGCTAAGTGGAGGGGAGTGGGAAGGGAGAGTGGAAGGTAATTATGTAACTTAAAAATATACATGTGCACATGGATGAATGTTGAAAAACTTTCATAACATATATTTGGAAAAATAAAATATCAGTAAAAGAGGAAATGAGGCCTATCCATTGGTTATGTATATTTTTCTGGTTATTTAGAGCTAACTTTATTTGTATGAACAGTATTTTGGAATTCTGTGAGTTTGTCTTGGCAAGTAGATTTCCAAATATTTCACATTTCTATATTGTCTACACTTAGTTTAAATGGAAGTTTTTTTTTCTCTTACTGATGCGATTTGTTGGTAATATATATATATATATATATATATATATATATGCATATATATATATATTCTATGATTCTTGATTTATATCTTGCAAAATTATTAAGGTTGTTAATTGTTTTCAAATAGTTTTTAGATGATTGTCTAAGATTCTCTAAATAGTCCATCATATCATTTGCAAGAATGGGTTTTGTTTTCTCATAGTTTATTCTAATTCCTTCCATTTCTTTTTCTTATCTTATTGTTATTGCTAACATTTCTAATATAACATTTAATAATAGTGGCATAATGGGCATCTTTGCATCACCCCTGAGTTTGTTTGGAATGCTTCTAACTAATCCCCATAACATAAAATGTCTGCTGATTATTTTAGATACTACTTATCATTTTATAGGAAACTCCATTTATTCTCATGCTTTCTAGTGTTTTTATGGAAATGAGTGCTGTATTTTTTTCTTTATGGTATAGTGTATTATCCTTGTGATAAATTGTTATATTCTCTTTGCTTGTATTTTATTTTAAAATTTTGCAACAATATTCTTTAGGGAAATTGGACTGTAATTTTCTTTCTCTGTTTTGGTTCTTCCTGATTTCAGTATCAGAACCATAATTGTGTCACATAAAATGTGACAGAATTTTTTATTGACCTATTTTTCCAAATGGTTTATATAGTATTGGAATGGCTCTTCAATTTTTTGGCAGAATTTACTTATAAATCCACCTGACCCTGGAGATTGTGAGGGGAGAGTTCATTGCTGGCTTGTTCAAATTCCGCTTCTCAAATGGAGTTATTCAAGAATTTTGCTTCCTTTTCTGTTAATCTGGGCAATTTATATTTTTGTAAATATTCATCCATTTAAAATAAAGTGTCAGTTTTATTGGCATATAGTTGATTGTCTGATTTATTGTTTTATTTTTCTCTTTGTTGGTGTGAATTCACCTTTGCATTTCTTATACTGTTCATTTCAATTTCTTCCATTTTTAATCAAATTAACCAAAGGATTATTTATTTTATTGAATTTTTTTCAGAAAAACCAATGCTTATTTTTGCTTATAAATTCTATAGCCTTTTCCTTGTACTTTCATTTTTTGAATCTCTCCTTTGATTTTCAAAATTTCTAACTTGGTATTTATTTAATTGAGTATTTTTTTACTAGTTTGTATAATTGTATGGCCAATTTATCGAACTGCTCTTTCTTTTAGTCATGTAAGCATTTAAAGATGTAAGTCCCCCCTAAAAACTGCTTTTAAGGCATCCTATAAGTTTTGGTAAATTGGCTCATTATTGTCATTCTCTCTGATGTAAACTATTGC